>NC_041388.1:461588941-461740662 GCF_002162155.2 Triticum dicoccoides | reverse complement strand
AAGGGCCTAGCTTGGAGAAGGATGAACATTGGAGCAAGAACAAGCATGGAGATGATGGCATGCGCAAGGGAAACAAGAACGGAGTTACAAGTGATGATTTCAGGACTTTGAAGCCACCATAATGGGTGCATGAAGCCTTGGACGAAATATACAAGATGCCACTTCATAAATTTCGTCCCGAGGCTATTTTAGGTGCTGCGTCACCTTATTATTGGGCCAGGCCCATGTAATTTCGAAATACATAAGTATAGGCTATTTTTAGAGTCCGTATGTGTGGGGAAACAAGAGATAGGGTTGATTTCGGACCCCTCCACCAAGGGCCACGAAATTCCCCCCTCTTCCTCCATATATACAACCCTTAGGGCATCGTTTAGACTTTGGGTTTTGTTTAGATTAAAAGTTCGCCATAGCTGCAACTTCGCGTACTTCGTTTGTGTTCAACGACCAGACAAAGGCGTCACAGAACCCCACCTTGATCAATAAAGCTTTAATCTTATATTCGCAATATCCAGATTGCAATCTTAGTTTCTTGCTTGTTCTTCGTTTGCTCGCAGGAAACAGACCCTCGTGGTCAGGTTGATCGTGCTCCGGCGTGGTCAATAACCTCTCGGAGTTGGTTTAGCGATTGCTAAGGCGCGACGTCCTCGCACGTTCGTAGTCGGATCGTCAAAGTCGACTTCCACCAAAGCGAAATCCACCATCTCATCGAAAGACGGGACACCTTTGCCTCTATCAGACCGCTTCCGGATCCCCACCATTATCAATACCTCATATATATTTGCAATATTCAGATTGCTTTATCATATTCTTGCTCGTTCTTCGATTGCTTGCAGGAATAGACCTTCGTGGTCAGGCTGACCGTGCTTCCGGCATCGTCAGTAACCTCAGGAGATTGGTTTAGCGATTGCTAAGGCGCAACGTCATGCACGTTTGTAGTCGGATCGTCAAAGTCGTCTCCACCAAATCGATAGTTATCATCTCATCGAAAGATCGGGACACCCTCGCCTCTATCATCCGGTCTAGCCTAGGACCAGCACAGTACCGTCGTTGAGCGTTTATTCAACATTGCATCTTTGAATTGATTATTGCTAATCTTTTGCTACCATATATAGCCAACCCAGCTCCACATATTTCTACACCGTGTATACGTACGCTCCCCTGGCAATCGCTTTACTCAATATTCGGAGTTACTTGACACCGTTGGTTGCCGATCACCGCCTGCTGCATGGTAAGAACTTGTAAGACATTGATATTTGCTTTACTGTGAGCGTTTTACCACCACATCCTAGTTGATGAGGACATGACTACCTTGGATATGACCAAAAATATTGCATATATGCATATTTGTCAGGTGATTTCTAGTGCAAACTATTCAATAATCTATTTATGTTATCCAGAACAAAAATACTTCACACACTTTTGTGTTTTGTCTAATTGCAGGTGTATGGGACATTTGTACAATCCACATATGAAGATAAGGAAGAAAGAGATGTTTATTTGATGTCCAAAAAGTTCTCTCACGTCACTTTTGGCCCAAGAGAAGATAGAGTCCAAGTCTCTCACGTTCTGGATTCAGATTCGGACTGCACAGACATACCTGACTCAAAACGCACACAAGTTTTTCATATGGACTCCGAATTGGGTGATTCTTTTTTTGTTGGAAACTAGATTTCGTTCACTTTCCAGCCCAATTGGAATCACCTTCAAATTCGTCCGGAGCGTTGAGTTGTGGACGAAACAATCTGATGCTGCAGCAGAATCCGACTCAAACTACAAGTCCAAAGGTGTTACATCACCTCCACTTGGGCCCATTGGCCTTGTACGACCTAGATTTAGTTTTAGGCTGCCTTGGGACGTCCTCCCACCTCGTTGGCCGCCACCCCTTGCTCCTATATAAGTAGATCCATCTAGTAGCTTTTCCTTGGGATTTGTTTAGTTAAAAGTTAGCCAACGCAACTTCGTGTACTTCGTTTGTGTCCAACGACCAGACCAAGACCGCTTACGGATCCCCACCATTATCAATACCTCATATATATTTGCAATATTCAGATTGCTTTATCATATTCTTGCTCGTTCTTCGATTGCTTGCAGGAATAGACCTTCGTGGTCAGGCTGACCGTGCTTCCGGCATCGTCAGTAACCTCAGGAGATTGGTTTAGCGATTGCTAAGGCGCAACGTCGTGCACGTTTGTAGTCGGATCGTCAAAGTCGTCTCCACCAAATCGATAGTTATCATCTCATCGAAAGATCGGGACACCCTCGCCTCTATCAAGTGGTATCAGTTTTCAGGTTGCTCGGTGAGAATTTCCAGTTTTCCTAGATTAGATTTATTTTCTTACCTATTGTCCAAGAAAAAGCCACACAAAAAAAAGTTAGATCTGTTCATCCTTTATCCAAGCCAGTCTGAGCCTTTGCGATTTTCTATTCATTGCTTGCATAGTTGAATTATCGGTTGCATCGTCGTGTAAGTTGCTGGTCTTAGCGTCTAGTTCCTTTAGAGTTTCGAGTTCTGTTCACATTAGTCACGCCGCCGCTGCATCATTATCCCTTCCGCTGTCCACCATCCCATCTATTAATTTCCACCACGTGCTACGCACTGTTCATTGTCATAATCATAGTTGAGGTCATTCACATCTTCGCCTGATCCAATCTGCATCTTATCTAGTTTGTCTTGAAAAAAAAAAGATAGAGAAAAAAAAAAGAAAAAAGGAAAAAAAAGAAAAAGAGAGAAAAGAAAAATAAAAAAAAAGCGTGAGAAAAAAAAGAGAGAAGAAAAAAAATTGGATCTATCTAGAATCAATCTCGTACCTGAATTCGGATTGGAATCTGTTTTGCGCACTGTTCAGTAAAACAGGTGTATCTTCCTCATACGAAGTCCGTTTTGGCTCCGTGAGTACTCAAATTGAAGCTAGCGCCGAGCCACATCTAAATAGTTGCAGAAACTAGTTCAATATTTGACACCTCAAAATCGGCTTCTAAATAGGTCTTTTTGCCCTCCGAAGTTCATGAACACAGCTTGTTCCAATTTTTCAGGCCAGTTTTAGAATTCTTTGACTCCTCATATCAACTCGGAATTGAGTGATTCTTTTTGCATTGGAAAGCTTGAGTTAATAGCATTCTTTGAAAGAATTTATCAGAAAATTGTCTTAAACTTTTCAAGAGGAAAGTTGGAGAGAGAGTTGTTGTATATCCTGCTTGGCAGTTGTTTTACATTATTATCTTCACTGCCGTTGTGATATTCACTTATATCTTGCTGTCAAGAGCTACTTAGTATCCTTCATTGATGCTAGTTGTGCTACGCCGTGACCTCATTAGTGTTTTAGGCTCGCGTCTCTAGTACGGTCTAGCCTAGGACCAGCACAGTACCGTCGTTGAGCGTTTATTCAACATTGCATCTTTGAATTGATTATTGCTAATCTTTTGCTACCATATATAGCCAACCCAGCTCCACATATTCTACACCGTGTATACGTACGCTCCCCTGGCAATCGCTTTACTCAATATTCGGAGTTACTTGACACCGCTGGTTGCCGATCACCGCCTGCTGCATGGTAAGAACTTGTAAGACATTGATATTTGCTTTACTGTGAGCGTTTTACCACCACATCCTAGTAGTTATAGGAACATTATTTTTGGGTTTTGTTTCTTGTTCTACTAATCATGACCGGATCCAGAGTCAATTCATGGGCTTTGTCGATCGCGGGAGACGTGCCACCACCTTTGCAAATACCACAACCGTCACGAGAGGTGCACAAACATCCAAATGCACATGATCAGGTTAATGTATCTATACCACCATTTAATGGCCGTTTTAAACCTGCTTTATATATTGAATGGGAGTTCGACATAAAAAATATATTTGCTTCCCATAATTTCAATGAACATAAAAAGGTTAAGGTTGCGGTTGGTTCTTTCACTGGTTATGCTTTGGTTTGGTGGAGTGAATATTGTCGGTTACACCCTGATTATATACCTACTACTTGGGATGATTTGAAACTTGCCATGCGACATACTTTCGTCCCTACTTATTATACTCGTGACATGATTAAGAAGTTACAACACTTAAAACAAGGTAGTGAAACTGTAACAAAATATTATGATGATTTACAAACTACCTTGTTGCATTCCTCTTTAGAAGAAAGTGAAGATGATTTTATGGATAGATTTTGGGGAGGATTAAACCATGATATTCAAGAGATACTAATTCATGAAGAGTGTTATCCTATGGACCATTTGTTTCATCTTGCTTGCAAAGCTGAACAGGAAATAAAACGACGTGTTGGCCACGAGGAGAACAAGCGCACGGTGCACATTCCAAGAGTTGATATGATTATTCCTTCAACTACTAGGCATACTATGACAACCACATCCGTTGTTGTCAAGACTACATCACCTCCACCATGTGACACATCGCCCCCGAGAGTGGCTACATCATCTGAGTTGATCATCAGAGGTAATGACAAAGGTACTGATCTTCCATCTCTACATGAGAATGATGAATGCCTTGTCAATTTGAATGCACCATCTGATGAGCTACCCACTACTTTGATCACACCACCTATTTTAGAGGACTACGTTGATAATTTGACTTTGCCATGTGATCAAACAACTGAAATACCAACAATTTTGAGTGCACCCATTGAATTAACTATTGATGCAAAAGAACCAATGTTTAATCATTTTGATATGACCTCTAATCTTGGTGATGATTCTGTGTTGAATGACTTATTGCATGTTTGCTTATTTAAGCATGTTGTAGCATGTAAATTTGATGCAAGTAAGGTTTATTCACCAATGTTGGGATGGTTTAATGATGAACATTGTCAATCTTTTGAAATGAATAAGAGCTTCACTTATATGTGCAAACTGAGTTGCAATATTTT
Organism: Triticum dicoccoides; assembly: GCF_002162155.2. Lineage (NCBI taxonomy): Eukaryota > Viridiplantae > Streptophyta > Magnoliopsida > Poales > Poaceae > Triticum > Triticum dicoccoides. The sequence continues at coordinate 461,735,779 of NC_041388.1, read as the reverse complement.
CATGTCTTCTACTTCTTGTGCTAATTTTTTGGCTTTAGATTTTATGAACTATGCAAGTTACTCATCTATTCATGTGTCATATATGCAAAAATCAAGGAAAGTAAAAATGGATAACATATACATATACAACATGTACACCTTGTCTCTTTTGTTAGCCACATTTCAGATTAAGCAACGCCGAGGACGGCTTTATTTTCAAGAAGGGGAGGATGATGAGGACATGACTACCTTGGATATGACCAAAAATATTGCATATATGCATATTTGTCAGGTGATTTCTAGTGCAAACTATTCAATAATCTATTTATGTTATCCAGAACAAAAATACTTCACACACTTTTGTGTTTTGTCTAATTGCAGGTGTATGGGACATTTGTACAATCCACATATGAAGATAAGGAAGAAAGAGATGTTTATTTGCTGTCCAAAAAGTTCTCTCACGTCACTTTTGGCCCAAGAGAAGATAGAGTCCAAGTCTCTCACGTTCTGGATTCAGATTCGGACTGCACAGACATACCTGACTCAAAACGCACACAAGTTTTTCATACGGACTTCGAATTGGGTGATTCTTTCTTTGTTGGAAACTAGATTTCGTGCACTTTCCAACCCAATTGGAATCACCTTCAAATTCGTCCGGAGCGTTGAGTTGTGGACGAAACAATCTGATGCTGCAGCAGAATCCGAGTCAAACTACAAGTCCAAAGGTGTTACATCACCTCCACTTGGGCCCATTGGCCTTGTACGACCTAGATTTAGTTTTAGGCTGCCTTGGACGTCCTCCCACCTCCTTGGCCGCCACCCCTTGCTCCTATATAAGTAGATCCATCTAGTAGCTTTTCCTTGGGATTTGTTTAGTTAAAAGTTAGCCAACGCAACTTCGTGTACTTCGTTTGTGTCCAACGACCAGACCAAGACCGCTTACGGATCCCCACCATTATCAATACCTCATATATATTTGCAATATTCAGATTGCTTTATCATATTCTTGCTCGTTCTTCGATTGCTTGCAGGAATAGACCTTCGTGGTCAGGCTGACCGTGCTTCCGGCATCGTCAGTAACCTCAGGAGATTGGTTTAGCGATTGCTAAGGCGCAACGTCGTGCACGTTTGTAGTCGGATCGTCAAAGTCGTCTCCACCAAATCGATAGTTATCATCTCATCGAAAGATCGGGACACCCTCGCCTCTATCACTAGTAGTTATAGGAACATTATTTTTGGGTTTTTTTTTCTTGTTCTACTAATCATGACAGGATCCAGAGTCAATTCATGGGCTTTGTCGATCGCGTGAGACGTGCCACCACCTTTGCAAATACCACAACCGTCACGAGAGGTGCACAAACATCCAAATGCACATGATCAGGTTAATGTATCTATACCACCATTTAATGGCCATTTTAAACCTGCTTTATATATTGAATGGGAGTTCGACATAAAAAATATATTTGCTTCCCATAATTTCAATGAACATAAAAAGGTTAAGGTTGCGGTTGGTTCTTTCACTGGTTATGCTTTGGTTTGGTGGAGTGAATATTGTCGGTTACACCCTGATTATATACCTACTACTTGGGATGATTTGAAACTTGCCATGCGACATACTTTCGTCCCTGCTTATTATACTCGTGACATGATTAAGAAGTTGCAACAGTTAAAACAAGGTAGTGAAACTGTAACAAAATATTATGATGATTTACAAACTACCTTGTTGCATTCCTCTTTAGAAGAAAGTGAAGATGATTTTATGGATAGATTTTGGGGAGGATTAAACCGTGATATTCAAGAGATACTAATTCATGAAGAGTGTTATCCTATGGACCATTTGTTTCATCTTGCTTGCAAAGCTGAACAGGAAATAAAACAACGTGTTGGCCACAAGGAGAACAAGCGCACGGTGCACATTCCAAGAGTTGATATGATTGTTCCTTCAACTACTAGGCATACTATGACAACCACATCCGTTGTTGTCAGGACTACATCACCTCCACCATGTGACACATCGCCCCCGAGAGTGGCTACATCATCTGAGTTGATCATAAGAGGTAATGACAAAGGTACTGATCTTCCATCTCTACATGAGAATGATGAATGCCTTGTCAATTTGAATGCACCATCTGATGAGCTACCCACTACTTTGATCACACCACCTATTTTAGAGGACTACGTTGATAATTTGACTTTGCCATGTGATCAAACAACTGAAATACCAACAATTTTGAGTGCACCCATTGAATTAACTATTGATGCAAAAGAACCAATGTTTAATCATTTTGATATGACCTCTAATCTTGGTGATGATTCTGTGTTGAATGACTTATTGCATGTTTGCGTATTTAAGCATGTTGTAGCATGTAAATTTGATGCAAGTAAGGTTTATTCACCAATGTTGGGATGGTTTAATGATGAACATTGTCAATCTTTTGAAATGAATAAGAGCTTCACTTATATGTGCAAACTGAGTTGCAATATTTTCATGCCTTCTACTTCTTGTGATAATTTTTTGGCTTTAGATTTTATGAACAATGAAAGTTACTCATGTATACATGTGACATATGTGCAAAAATCAAGGGAAGTTAAAATGGATGACATATACATATACAACATGTACACCTTGTCTCTTTTGTTAGCCACATTTCAGATTAAGCAATGCCGAGGACGGCTTTGTTTTCAAAAAGGGGAGGATGATGAGGACATGACTACCTTGGATACGACCAAAAATATTGCATACATGCATATTTGTTAGGTGATTTCTAATGCAAACTATTCAATAGTCTATTTATGTTATCCAGAACAAAAATACTTCACACACTTTTGTGTTTTGTCTAATTGCAGGTGTATGGGACATTTGTACAATCCACATATGAAGATAAGGGAAAAGGAGATGTTTAGGTTGTGTTCAATAAGTCCTCTCACGTCACTTTTGGGCCAAGAGAAGATAGAGTCCAAGTCTCTCACGTTCTGGATTCAGATTCGGACTGCACAGACATACCTGACTCAAAACGCCAACAACTTTTTCATACGGACTCCGAATTGGGTGATTCTTTTTTTGTTCGAAACTAGATTTCGTGCTCTTTCCATCCCAATTGGGTTCACCTTCAAATTCGTCCGGAGCGTTGAGTTATGGACGAAACAATCTGACGTTGCAGCAGAATTTGAGTCAAACTACAAGCCCAAAGGTGTTGCATCATCTCCACTTGGGCCCATGAGCCTTGTACGACCTAGGGTTAGTTTTAGGCTGCCTTGGGACGTCCTCCCACCTCCTTGGCCGCCACCCCTTGCTCCTATATAAGTAGATCCATCTAGTAGCTTTTTGCTTGGGATTTGTTTAGTTAAAAGTTAGCAATTGCAACTTCGCGTACTTCGTTTGTGTCCAACGACCAGACCAAGACCGCTTCCGGATCCCCACCATTATCAATACTTCGTATATATTTGCAATATTTAGATTGCTTTATCATATTCTTGCTCGTTCTTCGATTGCTTGCAGGAATAGACCTTCGTGGTCAGGCTGACCGTGCTTCCAGCATCGTCAGTAACCTCAGGAGATTGGTTTAGCGATTGCTAAGGCGCAACGTCGTGCACGTTCGTAGTCGGATCGTCAAAGTCGTCTCCACCAAATCGATTGTTATCATCTCATCGAAAGATCGGGACCCTCGCCTCTATCAATAGGTACCACATCACAATCAACATAATCAGCATATGTAGAGATACTAAAATGCACACGAACAGTACGTGTTACCTTAACCTTGCCGCTGTTGTTGAACCATTGGATGTAGTAAGGATGTGGATGTGGTCTTGTGGTGAGAGAAAGCTTCTCCACCATCTCCATGCTAGCCAAGTTGTTGCAGCTCCCTCCGTCTATTATGACGCGCACATAACGTTCCTTCACAACTCCCTTGGTATGGAACAAATTGTGCCTCTGATTTTGCTCAGCTTGTGTGACCTGCACACTCAAAACACGTTGAGCAACTAAACATTCATACCTGTCAGCGTCTTCAGGAGCCATGTATTGCGTCTCATGATCAGAATCATCTCCACCATGTTCTTCACGTGTAATAAGAGCCAATGTCTCTTCATCATAGTCACTAGCGGACTCATATCCACCATCCGCGGTAGCAATCATCACACGCGGAGATTTGCATTCCCTCGCATAATGACCTCCTCCCTTACAACGACGACAAATAATATCACTTGTGTGCCCTGTTGATGCCATGGAAGAAGAAGAACGCTGTGTAGGACCCGCAGGTGCGCTCTTGGAAGATAATGGTGGTTGTGCCTGTTTTCTTGTATCACGGCTGGAGGTGGCACCGGATGGAGGTGCTGGTGCAGTTGAAGTAGAAGATGCACGTGGTGTCCATGATGAAGGTCGGCCTGCAGAAAAGTTAGTTCGCCCCAATGCTTGTCGATCCTGCACTTCACGTTCAGCTTTACAAGCAAGATGGAATAAACGAGTGATATTAGTATACTCCTTATAGTCTAGAATGGTCTGAATCTCTCTATTTAATCCACCCAGAAAACGTGCAAGCATAGCTTCATTCTCCTCAACAATACCACATCTAATCATGCCAGTTTGTAATTCCTGATAATATTCTTCTACAGAATTTTTCCCTTGTCTTAAACGCTGCAATTTTTGAAGCAATTCACGTTGATAATATGGTGGAACCCAACGCGTACGCATAGCAGTTTTCAAAGCAGCCCAAGTAGTTGGAATAGGATATAATCTACAATGTTCAGACCACCATACACATGCAAAACTAGTGAAAGCACAAACGGCAGCAGCAACTCGTCTCTTGATAGAGGCAAAGGTGTCCCGTCTTTCGATGAGATGGTGGATTTCGCTTTGGTGGAAGTCGACTTTGACGATCCGACTACGATCGTGCGAGGACGTCGCGCCTTAGCAATCGCTAAACCAACTCCGAGAGGTTATTGACCACGCCGGAGCACGATCAACCTGACCACGAGGGTCTGTTTCCTGCAAGCAAACGAAGAACAAGCAAGAAACTAAGATTGCAATCTGGATATTGCGAATATAAGATGAAAGCTTTATTGATCAAGGTGGGGTTCTGTGACGCCTTTGTCTGGTCGTTGAACACAAACGAAGTACGCGAAGTTGCAGCTATGGCGAACTTTTAATCTAAACAAAACCCAAAGTCTAAACGATGCCCTAAGGGCTGTATATATGGAGGAAGAGGGGGGAAATTTCGTGGCCCTTGGTGGAGGGGTCCGAAATCAACCCTATCTCTTGTTTCCCCACACATACGGACTCTAAAAATAGCCTATACTTATGTATTTCGAAATTACATGGGCCTGGCCCAATAATAAGGTGACGCAACACCTAAAATAGCCTCGGGACGAAATTTATGAAGTGGCATCTTGTATATTTCGTCCAAGGCTTCATGTACCCATTATGGTGGCTTCAAAGTCCTGAAATCATCACTTGTAACTCCGTTCTTGTTTCCCTTGCGCATGCCATCATCTCCATGCTTGTTCTTGCTCCAATGTTCATCCTTCTCCAAGCTAGGCCCTTCATTTGTAAGCAAAACAAATGTATCCAATTTAGGCAGCATCATATTCTCATGAACATTAGAATCATTACCAAGAAACGAACGTACCTGGTAATTTAGTTGGCGTGCACGAGCTCTAGTAATTGGTCCAGTATGTATAGCAGCAGGGGCTGTGGGTGTAACAAATGTTCCAAATGTTCTTCCAAAGATCTGCTATAAATCAGTATATCATCAAAATAGACTACCACAAATCGTCCAATGAAAGCACGTAAAACTTCGTTCATTAGTCTCATGAAAGTACTAGGCGCATTAGTTAACCCAAAAGGCATGACTAACCACTCATATAATCCAAACTTAGTTTTAAATGCTGTTTTCCATTCATCTCCCAATTTCATACGAATTTGATGGTATCCACTACGCAAATCAACTTTGGAGAATATTGTAGAGCCACTCAATTCATCAAGCATATCATCTAGCCTAGGAATAGGATGACGATAACGAATAGTAATATTATTAATGCCTCTACAATCAACACACATACGTGATGTACCATCCTTTTTCGGCACTAGAATAATAGGAACAGCACAAGGACTAAGGGATTCGCGTATATAACCTTTGTCGAGAAGCTCTTGTACTTGACGCATAATCTCCTTCGTCTCCTCTGGATTGGTACGGTATGGTGCACGGTTTGGCAGTGAAGCACCGGGAATTAAGTCAATCTGATGCTCAATCCCTCGAATAGGCGGCAATCCCGGTGGCACGTCTTGTGGAAAGACGTCAGCGAACTCCTGCAAAATGTTAGTGACAGCAGGAGGCAAAGAGGAAGGCACGTCCTCGAATGAAAATAATGCCTCTTTGCACACAAAAGCATAGCAAACAGATTTGCTGAAATCTAGCTCATCAATATCAGATTTGGTGGCAAATAAACATGCACTTTTCAATTTAATTTCAGAAGCAACACCAGATGGTTTATTATTAGGCTTCATTTGTTGCTCAAATTCTTTTGCCACAATCTGATTTTCACTCTTATTCTTCTCCTGTTGTGCTTTATTAGCTCTATTAATATCATCTTTCAAAATGGAATCAGGAGTCATAGGAAGCAAAGTAATATTTTTATCCTTATGAACAAGAGTATAGTGATTGTTTCTACCATGGTGTACAGAATTTTTATCAAATTGCCATGGTCTACCAAGTAATAAGGAACATGCTTGCATAGGTACCACATCATAATCAACATAATCAGCATATGTAGAGATACTAAAATGCACACGAACAGTACGTGTTACCTTAACCTTGCCGCTGTTGTTGAACCATTGGATGTAGTAAGGATGTGGATGTGGTCTTGTGGTGAGAGAAAGCTTCTCCACCATCTCCATGCTAGCCAAGTTGTTGCAACTACCTCCGTCTATGATGACGCGCACAGAACGTTCCTTCACAACTCCCTTGGTATGGAACAAATTGTGCCTCTGATTTTGCTCAGCTTGTGTGACCTGCACACTCAAAACACGTTGAGCAACTAATCATTCATACCTGTCAGCGTCTTCAGGAGCCATGTATTGCGTCTCATGATCAGAATCATCTCCACCATGTTCTTCACGTGTAATAAGAGCCAAAGTCTCCTCATCATAGTCACTAGCGGACTCATATCCACCATCCGCGGTAGCAATCATCACACGCGGAGATTTGCATTCTCTCGCATAATGACCTCCTCCCTTACAACGACGACAAATAATATCACTTGTGTGCCCTGTTGATGCCATGGAAGAAGAAGAACGCTGTGCAGGCCCCGCAGGTGCGCTCTTGGCAGATAATGGTGGTTGTGCCTGTTTTCTTGTATCACGGCTGCAGGTGGCACCGGATGGAGGTGCTGGTGCAGTTGAAGTAGAAGATGCACGTGGTGTCCATGATGAAGGTCGGCCTGCAGAAAAGTTAGTTCGCCCCAATGCTTGTCGATCCTGCACTTCACGTTCAGCTTTACAAGCAAGATGGAATAAACGAGTGATATTAGTATACTCCTTATAGTCTAGAATGGTCTGAATCTCTCTATTTAATCCACCCAGAAAACGTGCAAGCATAGCTTCATTCTCCTCAACAATACCACATCTAATCATGCCAATTTGTAATTCCTGATAATATTCTTCTACAGAATTTTTTCCTTGTCTTAAACGCTGCAATTTTTGAAGCAATTCACGTTGATAATATGGTGGAACCCAACGCGTACGCATAGCAGTTTTCAAAGCAGCCCAAGTAGTTGGAATAGGATATAATCTACAATGTTCAGACCACCATACACATGCAAAACTAGTGAAAGCACAAACAGCAGCAGCAACTCGTCTCTCCTCAGGATATTGTAAACATGTAAATCGTTGTTCAGTTTCTAACTCCCAAGTAAGATATATATCAGGAACATATCTACCCTCAAATGGTGGAATATTCAATTTCAGTTTAGGAATATGGACATCATCTCGTACCTGAGGTGGTGGTGCAGGCCTACCATTACGAATATATACCTGAGGTCGACCTGCTGGTGGTGCTGCAGGTGGCTGCACGTAGTGCTGATTTTGATCAACCTCATCCTCATAATCGCCCGCATACTCATCATCCTCCTGGGTACCAGTAGCAGCAGTAGCAGGAGCCAAAGAAACACCAACAGCAGTAGCAGCGGCACCAGAATTTTGTCCTGGCTCAATAGGAACACGCTGTGCTCGTCCATACTGATTCGGAAGGGGGCGTAGTTGTTGTTGTTGCAGAGGTGCGACAGGTGCAGCCGGTGGTGGAAGACGCGCAAGCAGTTCATTAAATTTGTTATCGAGCTTTGTTTCGAACGTCTTCTCAAGGCCAGTGATCTTCTCCATGGCCTCTTCAAAATTGTTCGGCACATCTTGTACCTGTTCAGTCATCATTTGCTGAAACTTATCATGAAGCTCCTTGTTCGATAAGTTCTCCCAGTCAATCTCGTCGGCTTGTGATCCTGGCATGGTTAGCAGCAATAGAAACACACAAGAATATGATCCTATAGACTACTAAGAAGTGGTGGTGGTGTATCACAAATCCGTCAAGCAAATCTCAAATTCTTACCAGTTCTTACCCAGCAGCAGGCGGTGATCGGCAACCGTTGTAGTCAAAAACTCTCAAAGCTTGGATAGAGCGATTACCAGGGAGAGTCAAACACACGACGTAGATGTATGTGGAGCTGGGAAGGCTTATAGTATGGTAGCAAAAAGGGTCAGCAATAATCAATTCAGAGATGCAAAGTTGAATAAACGCTCAACGACGGTACTGTGCTGGTCCTAGGCTAGACTGTGCTAGAGACGCGAGCCTAGAACACCAACAAAATCACGGCGCGACACGTAAACAAGGGAAAAGCACACTCTGAATTTTTTTTGCGCTCTTTTTTTTTGCGCTGCTTTTTTTTTGCGAAAAATCACTATAATGGCGAGTGTCTCAAAACTCTTCCTAGGTCAAACTGACAGGATGGGCACGAAATTTTTTTTTCGACCAAATTTTTTTTTCGACTGCCCGGACCCAAAAACTGGAAACGAGTCAAAAAAAACTTCCTATAATGGCACCTGTCTCAAAACACTGAGAAACACCTAAAAATAGGATAGCCAGAATTTTTTTCGAAAAATGCGTTTTCGAAAAATTTTGGGCCTAAACGGAGCGTGGCTACCCGACTCTTTTTTTTTTCCCGAAACCTACTCCGGCAAGGAAACACGAATCGGAAACTAGATGGATCTCGAAAACAAACCTAATAAGCAAAGAACTCGGATTGGTGGTGGATATATGGTGGTGGTATATGGCAGCGGTGGTGGTAGCGGATACGGATTCGGAGCGGTGGTGGTAGATGGCAGGGGCGATGATGATGGTGCGGCGGCGGCATGACAACTTATGACCAGAACTCGAAACTCTAAAAGACTAGACTCTAAGAGCAGCAACTAGACCGACGATGCAACCGCAAATTCAACAAAGCAAAACCCTAAAAAGATTATGCAAAGGCTCAGATTGGTTCGGATATGATGAACTAACCCTAATTTTTTTTGTGGCTTTTTCGTGGACTGTAGGTATGAAGAACAGACTCGATCTAAACTACGAAAAACTGTAAAATCTCACCGAGCAACCTGGAAATCTGATACCACTTGATAGAGGCAAAGGTGTCCCGTCTTTCGATGAGATGGTGGATTTCGCTTTGGTGGAAGTCGACTTTGACGATCCGACTACGAACGTGCGAGGACGCCGCGCCTTAGCAATCGCTAAACCAACTCCGAGAGGTTATTGACCACGCCGGAGCACGATCAACCTGACCACGAGGGTTTGTTTCCTGCGAGCAAACGAAGAACAAGCAAGAAACTAAGATTGCAATCTGGATATTGCGAATATAAGATGAAAGCTTTATTGATCAAGGTGGGGTTCTGTGACGCCTTTGTCTGGTCGTTGAACACAAACGAAGTACGCGAAGTTGCAGCTATGGCGAACTTTTAATCTAAACAAAACCCAAAGTCTAAACGATGCCCTAAGGGCTGTATATATGGAGGAAGAGGGGGGGAATTTCGTGGCCCTTGGTGGAGGGGTCCGAAATCAACCATATCTCTTGTTTCCCCACACATACGGACTCTAAAAATAGCCTATACTTATGTATTTCGAAATTACATGGGCCTGGCCTAATAATAAGGTGACGCAGGACCTAAAATAGCCTCGGGACGAAATTTATGAAGTGGCATCTTGTATATTTCGTCCAAGGCTTCATGCACCCATTATGGTGGCTTCAAAGTCCTGAAATCATCACTTGTAACTCCATTCTTGTTCCCCTTGCGCATGCCATCATCTCCATGCTTGTTCTTGCTCCAATGTTCATCCTTCTCCAAGCTAGGCCCTTCATTTGTAAGCAAAACAAATGTATCCAATTTAGGCAGCATCATATTCTCATGAACATTAGAATCATTACCAAGAAACGAAAGTACCTGGTAATTTAGTTGGCGTGCACGAGCTCTAGTAATTGGTCCAGTATGTATAGCAGCAGGGGCTGTGGGTGTAACAATGGTATTGATGTCCTCATCATCTTTGGAAGAACATTTGGAACATTTACGTGCTGTTTTTATTGCTCTACGTGATGCACGTTTGTTTGGTAACCTTGGGAAGTGCACCTTTTGCACCGACCGAGTATCTTTTCTTGGCTATGTTGTTACTCCACAGGGAATTGAAGTTGATAAAGCCAAGATTGAAGCTATTGAGAGTTGGCCGCAGCCCAAAACGGTCACACAAGTGAGGAGTTTTCTTGGCCTCGCTGGATTCTATAGGCGTTTTGTGAGAGATTTCAGCACCATTGCTGCACCTCTCAATGAGCTTACAAAGAAAGATGTGCCTTTTCTTTGGGGTACCGCACAGGAAGAAGCCTTCTCGGTATTGAAAGATAAGTTGACACATGCTCCTTTACTCCAACTTCCGTATTTTAATAAGACGTTTGAGCTTGAATGTGATGCTAGTGGAATTGGATTAGGAGGTGTGTTATTACAAGATGGCAAACCTGTTGCATACTTTTCTGAAAAATTGAGTGGGCCTAGTCTGAATTATTCTACTTATGATAAAGAATTATATGCTCTTGTTCGGACTTTAGAAACATGGCAACATTATTTATGGCCCAAAGAATTTGTTATACATTCTGATCATGAATCTTTGAAACATATTAAAAGTCAAGCTAAACTGAATCGTAGACATGCTAAATGGGTTGAATTCATTGAGACTTTCCCTTATGTCATTAAACACAAGAAGGGAAAAGAAGATGTTATTGCTGATGCATTGTCTCGTCGCTATACTATGCTTTCACAACTTGACTTCAAAATATTTGGTTTGGAGACCATCAAAGATCAATATTTGGTTTGGATAGCATATTTGTTGTCGTGGATAGATTCTCGAAAATGGCACACTTTATACCATGTCATAAAAGCGATGATGCTGTTAATGTTGCTGATTTGTTCTTTCGTGAAATTATTCGCTTGCATGGTGTGCCAAATACTATTGTTTCAGATCGTGATACTAAATTTCTTAGCCACTTTTGGAGATGTTTATGGGCTAAGTTGGGGACTAAACTGCTTTTTAGTACTACTTGTCACCCCCAAACTGATGGACAAACTGAAGTAGTCAATAGAACGTTGTCTACTATGCTTAGGGCTGTTTTGAAAAAAATAAGAAAATGTGGGAGGAATGCTTGCCTCATATTGAATTTGCTTATAATCGTTCATTGCATTCTACTACTAAGATGTGCCCTTTTGAAGTTGTGTATGGTTTCCTACCTCGTGCACCTATTGATTTGTTGCCTCTTCCATCTTCGGAGAAGGTTAATTTCGATGCTAAACAACGTGCTGAATTGATTTAAAAAATGCATGAGTTAACTAAGGAAAACATTGAGCGTATGAATGCTAAATATAAACTTGCTGGAGATAAGGGTAGAAAACATGTTGTGTTTGCACCTGGAGATCTTGTTTGGTTACATTTGCGTAAGGATAGATTTCCTGATTTGCGCAAATCAAAACTAATGCCACGTGCTGATGGTCCCTTTAAGGTGTTAGAGAAAATAAATGATAATGCATATAAACTTGAGCTGCCTGCAGATTTTGGGGTTAGTCCCACTTTTAATATTGCAGATTTGAAGCCTTATTTGGGTGAGGAAGATGAGCTTCCGTCGAGGACGACTTCATTTCAAGAAGGGGAGGATGATGAGGACATCAATACCATTGTTACACCCACAGCCCCTGCTGCTATACATACTGGACCAATTACTAGAGCTCGCGCACGCCAACTAAATTACCAGGTACTTTCATTTCTTGGTAATGATTCTAATATTCATGAGAATATGATGCTGCCTAAATTGGATACATTTGTTTTGCTTACAAATGAAGGGCCTAGCTTGGAGAAGGATGAACATTGGAGCAAGAACAAGCATGGAGATGATGGCATGCGCAAGGGGAACAAGAACAGAGTTACAAGTGATGATTTCAGGTCTTTGAAGCCTCCATAACGAGTGCATGAAGCCTTGGACGAAATATACAAGATGTCACTTCATAAATTTCGTCCAGAGGCTACTATAGGTGCTGTGTCACCTTTTTATTGGGCCAGGCCCATGTAATTTCGAAATACATAAGTATAGGCTATTTTTAGAGTCCGTATGTGTGGGGAAACAAGAGATAGGGTTGATTTCGGACCCCTCCACCAAGGGCCACGAAATTTCCCCTCTCTTCCTCCATATATACAGCCCTTAGGGCACCGTTTAGACTTTGGGTTTTGTTTAGATTAAAAGTTCGCCATAGCTGCAACTTCGCGTACTTCGTTTGTGTTCAACGACCAGACAAAGGCGTCACAGAACCCCACCTTGATCAATAAAGCTTTCATCTTATATTCGCAATATCCAGATTTTAATCTTAGTTTCTTGCTTGTTCTTCGTTTGCTCGTAGGAAACAGACCCTCGTGGTCAGGTTGATCGTGCTCTGGCATGGTCAATAACCTCTCGGAGTTGGTTTAGCGATTGCTAAGGCGCGACGTCCTCGCACGTTCGTAGTCGGATCGTCAAAGTCGACTTCCACCAAAGCGATATCCATCATCTCATCGAAAGACGGGACACCTTTGCCTCTATCAAACATGAACAGCAGCACCAGAAGTTTGGCCATCCTCAATAGGAACACGCTTCGCTCGTCCATACTGATTCGGAAGGATGCGTTGTTGTTGTTGTTGGAGAGGTGCGTTAGGTGCAGCGGGTGGTGGTGGTGGAAGACGCGCGAGCAATTCATTAAACTTGTTATCGAGCTTTGTTTCGAACGTCTTCTCCATGCCATCTATCTTCTCCATGGCCTCTTCAAATCTGTTTAGCACATCTTGCACCTGTCCACTCATCATTTGCTGAAATTTATCATGTAGTTGTTTGTTCGTCAGGTTCTCCCAATCAGTCTCATCGGCTTGTGATCCTACCATGGTTAGCAGCAAATAGAAACACACAAGAATATGATCCTACAGACTACTAAGAAGTGGTGGTGGGTGTCACAAATCCGTCAAGCAAATCTCAAATTCTTACCAGTTCTTACCCAGCAGCAGGCGGTGATCGGCAACCGTTGTCGTCAAAAACTCTCAAAGTTTGGATAGAGCGATTACCAGGGAGAGTCAAACGCACGACGTAGATGTATATGGAGCTGGGAAGGCTTATAATATGGTAGCAAAAAGGGTCAGCAATAATCAATTCAGAGATGCAAAGTTGAATAAACGCTCAACGACGGTACTGTGCTGGTCCTAGGCTAGACCGTGCTAGAGACGCGAGCCTAGAACACTAACAAAATCACGGCGCTGCACGTAAACAAGGGAAAAGCACACTCTGGAATTTTTTTTTCGCTCTTTTTTTTATGCGCTGCTTTTTTTTGCGAAAAATCACTATAATGGCGAGTGTCTCAAAACTCTTCCTAGGTCAAACTAACAGGATGGGCACGAAATTTTTTCGACCAATTTTTTTTTCGTTTTTTCGACTGCCCGGACCCAAAAACTGGAAACGGGTCAAAAAAACTTCCTATAATGGCACCTGTCTCAAAACACTCAGAAACACCTAAAAATAGGATAGCCAGAAAATTTTTCAAAAAATGCGTTTTCGAAAATTTTTGGGCCTAAACGGAGCGTGGTTTCCGGACTCTTTTTTTTTTCAGAAACCTACTCCGGCAAGGAAACACGAATCGGAATCTAGATGGATCTCGAAAACACACCTAATATGCAAGGAACTCAGATTGGTGGTGGATATATGGTGGTGGTATATGGCAGCGGTGGTGCTATATGGCAGCGGTGGTAATATATGGATATGGATCGGTGGTGGTATATGGATACGGATTGGTGGTGGTATATGGATACGGATTCGAAGCGGTGGCGGATAAGCGGTGGTGGTAGATGGCAGGGGCGATGATGATGGTGCGGCGGCAGCGTGAAAACTTATGACCAGAACTCGAAACTCTAAAAGACTAGACTCTAAGACCAGTAACTAGACACGACGATGCAACCGCAAATTCAACAAAGCAAAACCCTAAAAAGATTATGCAAAGGCTCAGATTGGTTCGGATATGATGAACTAACCCTAATTTCTTTGTGGCTTTTTCGTGGACTGTAGGTATGAAGAACAGACTCGATCTAAACTACGAAAAACTGTAAAATCTCATCGAGCAACCTGGAAATCTGATACCACTTGATAGAGGCAAAGGTGTCCCGTCTTTCGATGAGATGATGGATATCGCTTTGGTGGCAGTCGACTTTGACGATCCGACTACGAACATGCGAGGACGTCGCGCCTTAGCAATCGCTAAACCAACTCCGAGAGGTTATTGACCACGCCGGAGCACGATCAACCTGACCACGAGGGTCTGTTTCCTGCGAGCAAACGAAGAACAAGCAAGAAACTGAGATTGCAATCTGGATATTGCGAATATAAGATGAAAGCTTTATTGATCAAGGTGGGGTTCTGTGACGCCTTTGTCTGGTCGTTGAACACAAACGAAGTACGCGAAGTTGCAGCTATGGCGAACTTTTAATCTAAACAAAACCCAAAGTCTAAACGATGCCCTAAGGGCTGTATATATGGAGGAAGAGGGGGGAATTTCGTGGTCCTTGGTGGAGGGGTCCGAAATCATCCCTATCTCTTGTTTCCCCACACATACGGACTCTAAAAATAGCCTATACTTATGTATTTCGAAATTACATGGGCCTGGCCCAATAATAAGGTGATGCAGCACCTAAAATAGCCTCGGGACGAAATTTATGAAGTGGCATCTTGTATATTTCGTCCAAGGCTTCATGCACCCATTATGGTGGCTTCAAAGTCCTGAAATCATCACTTGTAACTCCGTTCTTGTTCCCCTTGCGCATGCCATCATCTCCATGCTTGTTCTTGCTCCAATGTTCATCCTTCTCCAAGCTAGGCCCTTCATTTGTAAGCAAAACAAATGTATCCAATTTAGGCAGCATCATATTCTCATGAACATTAGAATCATTACCAAGAAACGAAAGTACCTGGTAATTTAGTTGGCGTGCACGAGCTCTAGTAATTGGTCCAGTATGTATAGCAGCAGGGGCTGTGGGTGTAACAATTGTATTGATGTCCTCATCACCATCCTTGCGTCATTCTCTTGCTTGTGATCGTCGAGCTTGTGGTCGAAGTAGTCCCTTGTACGTTGCTCGGAGAGTCGCAAGTCGGTGGCGAGGTTGTCAATGCGGTCACTCATGGCTTGTTGTTCTTGATGCAAAGCACGTTGTGCACCAAAGAGGTGGCTTTTGGTGACGAAGGAGTTCATGTTGTCGTCTTGCTCCGTGAAGAGTGGGTTGCTAGAAGTACTTGGTCTATCCATCATTCTAAGACAAATGTGAGTGGTAGAAAGAAGAACGAATACCAAATGTACCTTGAACAAAGTTGAAAGTGGATCGATGATCACTCCAATGTAGGACAAGGGAATAGCCCAATTGGTACGAATTCTTGTCGGTTTCTCACACCTACACAAGTTAAAGCTTATGGTGGAGCTTGGTTAGGATGGTGGCACAATTTTTAATGTGAATGTAAGCAAGATGTGGTACACGGTGTGGTACACCAATAGCACGATGTGGTACACGGAAACACAACACACGGAAAGATAAATGGGGTCGTGCAACCAAGGGTGAGCCAAAATGTGGAATCCACGAAAATGCTCTTGTTGCACAACGCTAGAGAGATGCTAGCACGATTGCACAATAGGCAGATACGAACTTGTGCACAACCTACTAAGCAAAAATGCAACGACTTCTATCCCAAGTATGATGTTCCGGAGATATGATCCAAGATGATCGAGTATGACAATCTTAATGTTGTATGATGCTATGGTTCTTGCTTATAAGCTCTTTGCGTATCTTTTCTCTTTGCTTAAAAGCTTGTTTGGCTCTTTGATGTGTGAGCTCTTTTCTCATGCGATGCTTCACGGACCAAGATAGCAATTGTGTATGCGATGAGAACTTTGTGACAAAAGAGATGATTCCAAGATATGCAACACGATGATAGTATGTATGCTATGGGATGTATGATCACTAATGTGCACAAGTCACATTGCCGGCAATACTCAAATGCTAGTCTCGTTGGGTAAGCTACGCAAAAGTAAGGCTATGGGGTTATCAATCCAAAGGGAAAAGAGTATGGTGATATCACAATACCAAGATGATACCAATGGGAAATTGATACCACAAGTGTGTAGTCGTTCGTAGTAATCCTTGGCAAAAATGAGCGGTGGTGATGTAGATGTCGAACCGTCCCTAGGTAGCCGAAACACGAAAGGAAACGGTGAGCCACAACTCAAATTCTCAAAACCAAGTGCGACAAAAAGTGTCAGAGTAGGTAGCGTTCAAGTGGTGGTGTGGGTTGGGATATTGGGGTTTGCAGAGGGGTTTGCGGAAGTTAGGTGGTGGTGGTCGAAGTGGGTATGCAGAGGCGTAGGCGGCGGTGGTCAAAAACTACAGGATATGCAGTTTGGTCAGAGGAAGCCGGATGATCTGGGCCAGGAGTCGGATGATCTGGGCGGATCTGGATGATCCGGGCGACCAGCCGGATGATCCGGGCAGGCCAACTCGCTCGGGGATGGCTCGGGATGAACTTGAAAACGGCCACAAATTCGGGGATTTCGCGGATTTTGGAGGGATTTCGAGGTGGAGATGGTGGGGGAAGGCTAGATCCACTTGCAACACAACAAACTCACAGATCAAAACCAACAGAACATCATCAAAACTCACAAATCACAAGAAAAAATTTTGGGGCTATTTTTGTGGGTATTTTCGGATTAGGACGAAAAACAACAAAATCAAGCTAGAAAACGAAGAGGGGAGGCTCTGAAATCGTGATCAATGAGGCTCATGATACCAAGATGATGTAGGATAGAGACCCTAATCGCCCGATCTTTCACGAAAGGAGTGGATCCCACGGAAATCACGAAGAACACGGGGAAGAACGGAGAGAAAACACAATAAGAAACACGAGAGGAATCACTAAACCGACACGAATAAGTCACACATGGGCTCGATCCTCGAGTACATAAGGAAAGATACACGATCCACGGACAACTAGGG
Source organism: Triticum dicoccoides (assembly GCF_002162155.2). Taxonomy (NCBI): domain Eukaryota; kingdom Viridiplantae; phylum Streptophyta; class Magnoliopsida; order Poales; family Poaceae; genus Triticum; species Triticum dicoccoides. Next base: position 461,718,191 of record NC_041388.1, on the reverse strand, counting down.
ACGATACAAGGGTAGCCGGTCTTCTCCATGAGGAGGTCTTGAGTTCTTCCCTAAAAGGGGTCTTGAATCCGCTTGGGGGATCTTCTCCGGTGGAGGCTCGAATCTCCGTAGAGAAGACTACCAAGCGGATGAGCAAAGCTCTCTCACAAACCTGAGCTAAACATTTGCTAACCCTAAAAATGAGGAGTAGAAGGTCTATTTATGGCCCAAGGGGCGAAAGGGTAAGTGGGGGGATGAAGCGGGTACACGGGCCTCGGCCCAAGTCACGCACATAGGCGGTGGCCGGATGATCCGGGAGTTGGTGCGGATGATCCAGGCTTTGGGCGTCCGGATGATCCGGGTCGGCGTCCGGATGATCCAGCTGTGTTGGAGCAGCTGCGGGAGGGCTGGATGTCTGGGACCTTGTCCGGACGTCCGGGCGTGGCCGAATGATCCAGGCCTGGGTCCGAATGACCCAGCTCCGAGATGACGCCTTGGGTGTCGCTGGGCACATTACCCGGATCGTCTGGACTGGGGTCCGGATCATCCGGGCTGAGGCCGGATCGGTGCGGCGCTGACGAGCTCGACGATGCGGTCGAGCCAGTCTTCGTAGAGGTCGTTACTGGGCAGTAGGGCAGGAGCTCGCGCGCCATGCACAGAGTAGCCTGCGCGTTCACGGGAGTGGGACAAGCGTGGGATGACGAGCCGGCCGGGGTCAGCGATGGAGTGGCGGTGTGGCCATCCCGCCGCACCGAGGGGTGCAACGAGGATGCTTGCTGCTCATTCCCCGCCGGGCCCGTGGCGGCGTTGGCGGCGGGCGACGGAGAACGACGGGGTGGCCCGCCGATGGGAGCCGTTTGAGCAATGCGGGCGGCGAGGGCAGCCCAGCGCTCAGCGCGAGCGCGGTGAGCGTCCGCCATGGAGACAATAGAGCAACGGGACGTGGAGCGACGGAAGGAAGCTTCGGTGCACCCCTACCTAGCGCGCAAAATGTCGGATCACGAGTTCCAGCAAAACGTGGTTGTTCCGGTCTCTCTCGATCCGTCGGATCCCCCTAGTTATGTTGGTGGCTAGTCCTATTTATAGAGGCCCTGGTCCTCTCCCCAAATATTGAGCGGGAAGGGAGCCAACAATGGCCAATTCGAAAGGGGACAGCTAGTACAGCTTATCCTGACAAAAGTGGTCTTCGCCTGCCAAAGGCTCTGGTGGTGACACCATCTTCGGCTCCACCGTGACCTCCGTCTTGCCGTCCTTCTGGTCTTGGTCTCATTGCACTAATATGGAAACCTTTGCTTGACACCTCGATCTCCACGTCTGCGCTTGCCTCCTTAGCACCAAAGAGAAAACAAGGACACCATGTGCGCTGGCGCCCGCCTGGCCTTGGTCGTCATGGCTCACGTCATTGGAACCTCGCAAGGTTTGCCTGGCCATGAACTCTCCACCCCTCGCGAGCCAGCCTGGTGAGGCCGCTCTTGAGGAGGTCTTGTGTCGTCCGCCTCGCGAGGCTTGGCCCCTCGCGAGGGTCTTGAGTGCTTTGTTGGTGAAGGTGGGCCGTACGGGCCCACTCGCAAAGCCACGCCATGGGCCGCAGGCAGGCAAGTCTGGGGACCCCCGTTCCCAGAACGCCGACAAAAACCGCTTTTAAAACAAAGTTTGGTTTGTATGAGTGGTTAGTTATGCCTATGGGTTTATCGGAAGCACCCGGTACTTTAATGCGTCTTATGCATTATGTGTTTCACCCTTATATTGGTGAATTTGTTGTTGTTTACTTCGACAATATTCTTGTGTTTAGCAAATGTCTCAAAGAGCGTGTCACCCACCTTGGCACTGTGCTACAAACTCTTCAAAAAGAGTGTCTCTATGCTAATATGGAAAAATGCCTCTTTGACGTTGATAAACTTGTTTTCTTGGGTTTTGTAGTATCTTCTAAGGGTGTTCATGTTGAGGAATCTAAGATCAATGCTATTAAAACTTGGCCACAACCAACCAACTTGCAACAAGTGTGTAGCTTCCTTGGTTTAGCCGGTTTCTACCATAAATTTGTGAAGGACTTTAGCACCATTGCTTCACCTTTGCATGCTTTGAGTAAGAAGAATGCACCCTTTGTTTGGGGACCATCCCAAGATACCGCATTCAATGAGCTTAAGAATTTTATTACTCATGCTCCCGTGCTTGCATTACCCAAATTTAACAAACCCTTTGAGATTCATTGCGAAGCTAGTGGTAATGGCATAGGAGGTGTGTTAACGCAAGAGAAGCGCCCCATAGCTTACTTTAGTGAGAAACTTTTTGGAGCACAACTCAATTACCCCATCTATGACAAAGAGCTATATGCTTTAGTGCGATTTTTGCATGAATGGGAACATTATCTTCGCCCTCATGAATTTTTCATTCATACCGATCATGAAACGCTTAAATACCTTAAGGGTCAAACTAAGTTGAACAAGCGTCATGCTAAATGGAGTGAATTCATTAAGTCATTTCCTTATATCATCAAGTACATTAAAGGTATGGAAAATGTTGTGGCGGACACTCTTTCCCGCATATGCATGCTTGTTACTCAACTTGAATTGGATGTCATTGGATTTGAGCACGTAAAAGACTTGTATGCGCATGATCCTACTTTTGCAATTCCTTGTGCCAAATGTTTGACGCATACATCTTGGGAACGCTATTACATCAAAGATGGTTATCTTATGAGAGCTAACAAACTTTGCATCCCCGAGTCTTCTCATCGTTTGTTGCTTTTGCAAGAATCTCATGGAGGAGGAGTAATGGGACACTTTGGATGCGACAAGACATTTCCTACACTCTCCAAGAACTATTTTTGGCCCAAGATGTTTCGTGACGTCAACTGCTTCACCAACCGATGTTCTATATCTCACAAAGCTAAGTCTAAAGCGCAATACCATGGTCTCTATATGCCTCTTCCAATACCGTACCAACCATGGGAAGATATTAGCATGGATTATGTGCTTGGTATGCCTAGAACTAGAAATGGAAAGGATTCCATGTTTGTTGTTGTGGACCGATTCTCTAAAATGGCTCACTTCATTCCTTGCAACAAGATATACGATGCTTCACATGTTGCCAATCTTTTTTGTAGGGTAATCTTGAGACTTCATGGAGTGCCAAAGACGATCGCCTCGGACCACGACGTCAAGTTCTTGAGTTACTTTTGGAAGACCTTATGCGCCAAGCTCGGAATCAAGCTACTATTCTCCACGGCATACCATCCACAAACCGATGGCCAAACAGAGGTGACGAACCGTATGCTCTCCACTCTACTACGCGTGTTGATCAAGAGGAACATCAAGGAGTGGGAGAAGTGTCTACCTATCGCCGAGTACGCCTACAACCGAGCAAGACACTCGACTACTAGCAAGTCCCCTTTCGAGGTCGTCTACGATTTCAACCCATTGTCCCCATTGGACATTCTTCCTCTACCACTACAAGAGCGCATCAATATGGATGCCAGTGCCTGAGTGACCTATCTCAAGAAGATACATGAAGACACATGGCAAACCATCAAGCGCCAAGTACAACGACTCGCGACCAAGCTCAACGTCAACAAGCAACCCATGATATTCAACATCGGAGATCTTTTGTGGCTACACTTTCGCAAGGACCGCTTCCCCAACGAACGCAAGTCCAAACTTCTACCACGAGCGGATGGACCCTTCAAGGTGCTTGCACGCTACAACAACAATGCTTACAAGATCGACCTCACGCGCGACATGTACAACGTGAGCGACGCCTTCAACGTCAACGATCTCTCTCCCTACCATTGTGATGAAGAATTTGATCCGAGGTTGGATCTTTCCCAAGGGAGGGGAGATGATGCGGAGCATCCAAGGTCATCCCCATGGACCTACCTATGTCACTCACGACACCAGTTGGACCAATGACAAGAGCACGAGCAAAGGCTATCAAAGATAAGGTGAACTCGCTCCTTTCTGAACTACCACTTTCTATGCATGAGACATGGCTGCTACCTCAAGCGGAAACACTATGTGTGATCAAGTACTTGGAGGAGAGCCATGAAGCAACTACATCCATCAGACAAGACGGCGAGGACACCAAGCGTCAAGCCCAAGGAAATCAAGCCAAAGAAAACTACAGCGGCCAGATGTCCGACCAGGACCGGACGTCCGACACCTCCCAGGCTCCGGACGACCGAACCTCTCTGGACGATCATCACCACCCCAACTGAGCGGAAACAGAGGAAGTCCAAGGAAGACCGGACGACCGATACCTCCACGACAGAACGTAATCTACAGAAGTCCGAGGATCCACGGACGTTCGGACCTCCACGAGCCTCTAGAAGACCGACACCTTCCAGACGTCTGATCCCTGGCTGTGTCCAGTTGCGGCCTAAGGCCCATGTACCCCTTCCCTTTGCCCCTTTTTGCACTTCGACTATAAATAGACCTTGCCCTCCTCTTAGCTAGGGTTAGCAAAGGATTAGCTCATTTTCTGTGAGAGCTTTGCTCATCCACTTGGTTACCTTCTCCTCAGAGATCGCGCCTCCTCGGAGAAGATCCCCCAAGTGGATTCAAGACCCCTTCACGGGAAGAAGTCAAGACATCCTCACGGAGAAGATCGTGTTATTTGTATCGTACCTAGTTAACTATGGATCTTGTATGTCTTTTGTGTTCGAGGATCTAGCATATGTGTGATCGTTCTTGTTGGTTTGAGTGAATATCTCGTGTTTTCCCTCGTGTTTCCCCTCACGTTTCCCCTCGTGTTCTTCGTGTTCCTCGTTGGGATCCGCTCCTTTCATGAAAGATCGGCCATCTAGGGTTCCACCCTACATCATTATGGCACTCAACTTGCGGATTCCCGCGGTGATATTGGGGTAATCTTTACATAGGGGTTGATGGATATTTTTATTATCTTTTCTCCAATAGAAACTTTGGGGTCTCCTTGTAGTTCTTTGTGTGGATTGAGTATTATGAATATGAATTTGCTTTGGTGTTATTTTAGTATGAACTCTAGGATAGATCGAACGGAAAGAATAGCTTTGAGGTGGTTTCGTACCCTACAAACAATTCCTATCTTTTTTTCTCCGCTAATAGGAACTGGGGAGTGATTCTTTATTGCACCTTGAAATCATATGATCCAACTATGTTAGCATTGTTGAGAGATTGCACTAGTGAAAGTACAAACCCTAGGCCTTGGTTTTAAGCATTGCAATACCGTTTTTGTGCCCGTTTACTATTTGCTACCTTGCTGTTTTTATTTATTCAGATTATAAAAATATATTTCTACCATCCATCACTTTTATCACCATCTCTTCGCCGAACTAGTGCACCTATACAATTTGCCATTGTACTGGGTGTGTTGGGGACACAAGAGATTTCTTGTATTTGGTTGCTGGGTCGTTTGAGAAAGACCACCTTCATCCTACACCTCTCACGGATTGATAAACCTTAGGTCATCCACTTGAGGGAAAATTGCTACTGTCCTACAAAACTCTGCGCTTGGAGGCCCAACACGTGTTTACAAGAATAAAGTTGCGTAGTACACATCACCTATGAAGACACATTTTTCTGATTTGGGCTCGAGCTTATGAGGTTGAAGCTTTTTCACATAAGCATCACAACCCCAAACTTTATGAAACAACAGTTTAGGTTTCTTGCTAAACCATAGTTCATATGGTGTCGTCTCAACGGATTTAGATGGTGCCCTATTTAATGTGAATGCAACCGTCTCTAAAGCATATCCCCAAAACGATAATGGTAAATCGGTAAGAGACATCACAAATCTCACCATATCTAATAACGTACGGTTACGACGTTCGAACACACCATTACATTGTGGTGTTCCAAGTGGCGTGAGTTGCGAAACTATTCCACATTGTTTCAAATGAAGAGCAAAGTCGTAACTCAAATATTCACCTCCGTGATCAGATCGTAGAAACTTTATTTTCTTGTTACGATGATTTTCTACTTCACTCTGAAATGCTTTGAACTTTTCAAATGTTTCAGACTTATGTTTCATTAAGTAGATATACCCATATCTTCTCAAATCATCTGTGAAGGTCAGAAAATAACGATACCCATTGCGAGCCTCAACACTCATCGGACCGCATACATCAGTATGTATTATTTCCAAAAAGTTAGTGGCTCGCTCCATTGTTCCGGAGAACGGAGTCTTAGTCATCTTGCCAATGAGGCATGGTTCGCAAGCATCAAGTGATTCCAAAAAGCCCATCTGCATGGAGTTTCTTCATGCGCTTTACACCAATATGACCTAAATGGCAGTGCCACAAATAAGTTGTAGTATCATTATTACCTTTGCATCTTTTGGCTTCAATATTATGAATATGTGAATCACTACGATCGAGATTCAATAAAAATAGACCATTCATCAAGGGTGCATGACCATAAAAGAAATTACTCATATAAATAGAACAACCATTATTCTTTGATTTAGATGAATAATCGTCTCGCATCAAACAAGATCCAGATATAATGTTCATGCTCAACGTTGGCACCAAATAACAATTATTCAGGTCTAAAACTAATCCCCGAGGTAGATGTAGAGGTAGCGTGCCGACGTCGATCACGTCGACCTTGGAACCATTTCCGACACGCATCATCACCTCGTCCTTAGCCAATCTTTGTTTAATCCGTAGCCCCTATTTCAAGTTGCAAATATGAGCAACAGAACCAGTATCAAATACTCAGGCGCTACTATGAGCATTAGTAAGGTAAACATCAATAACATGTATATCAAATATACCTTTCACTTTGCCATCCTTCTTATCCGCCAAATACTTTGGGCAGTTCCGCTTCTAGTGACTAGTCCCTTTGCAGTAGAAGCATTCAGTTTTAGGCTTAGGTCCAGACTTAGGCTTCTTCCCGGGAGCAGCAACTTGCTTGCTATTCTTCTTGAAGTTCCCCTTCTCCTCTTGTCCCTTTTTCTTGAAACTAGTGGTCTTGTTAACCATCAACACTTGATGCTCCTTCTTGATTTCTACCTCCGCAGCCTTAAGCATTGCGAAGAGCTCGGGAATTGTCTTTTCCATCCCTTGAATATTATAGTTCATCACGAAGCCTCTATAGCTTGGTGGCAGTGAATGAAGAACTCTGTCAATAACACCATCATCTAGAAGATTAACTCCCAGCCGAGTCAAGTGTTTATGGTACCCAAACATTTTGAGTATGTGTTCACTGACAGAACTGTTCTCCTCCTTCTGGTAGCTATAGAACCTGTTGGAGACTTCATATCTCTCAACTCGGGCATTTGCTTGAAATATTAACTTCAACTCTAGGAACATCTCATATGCTCCATGACGTTCAAAACGTCTTTGAAGTCCCGGTTCTAAGCCGTAAAGCATGGCACACTAAACTATCGAGTAGTCATCAGATTTAGCTTGCCAGACGTTCATAACATTCGGAGTTGCTCCTGCAGCAGGCCTTGCTCCTAGCGGTGCTTCCAGTACGTAATTCTTCTGTGCAACAATCAGGATAATCCTCAAGTTACGGACCCAGTCTGTATAGTTGCTACCATCATCTTTCAACTTAGCTTTCTCTAGGAACGCATTAAAATTCAATGGAATGGTAGCACGGGCCATTGATGTACAACAACATAGATATGCAAAAACAATCAGGACTAAGTTCATGATAAATTAAAGTTCGATTAATCACATTACTTAAGAACTACCAGATAGACATCCCTCTAGTCATCTAAATGATCACGTGATCCATATCAACTAAACCATGTCCGATCATCACGTGAGATGGAGTACTTTTCAATGGTGAACATCTCTATGTTGATCATATCTACTATATGATTCACGTTCGACCTTTTGGTCTTAGTGTTCCGAGGCCATATCTGCATATGCTAGGCTCATCAAGTTTAACCAGAGTATTCTGCACGTGGAAAACTGTCTTACACCCATTGTATGTGAATGTAGAGCTTATCACACCTAATCATCACATGGTGTCTTGACACGATGAACTGTAGCAATGGTGCATACTCAGGGAGAACACTTATACCTTGAAATTTAGTGAGGGTCATCTTATAATGCTACCACCGTACTAAGGAAAATAAGATGCATAAAAGATAACCATCACATGCAATCAAAAAATGTGACATGATATGGCCATCGTCATCTTGTGCCTTTGATCTCCATCTCCAAAGCATCGTCATGATCTCCATCGTCACCGGCTTGACACCTTGATCTCCATCGTAGCGTCGACTTGTCTCACCAACTATTGCTTCTATGACTATCGCTACCGCATGGTGATAAAGTAAAGCAATTACATGGCGAATGCATTTCATACAATAAAGCGACAACCATAAGGCTCCTGCCAGTTACCGATAACTTATACAAAACATGATCATCTCATACAAAAACGTATATCACATCATGTCTTGACCATATCACATCACAACATGCCATGCAAAAACAAGTTAGACGTCCTCTACTTTGTTGTTGCAAGTTTTACGTGGCTGCTACAGACTTCTAGCAAGAACCGTTCTTACCTATGCATCAAAACCACAACAATTTTTCACCAAGTGTGTTGTTTTAACCTTCAACAAGGACCGGCCATAGTCAAATTTGATTCAACTAAAGTTGACGAAACAGACACCCGCCAGCCACCTTTATGCAAAACAAGTTGCATGTCTGTCGGTGGAAACGGTCTCAAGAACGTGGTCATGTAAGGTTGGTCCGGGCCGCTTCATCCAACAATACCGCTGAATCAAAATAAGACGTTGGTGGTAAGCAGTATGACTATTATCGCCCACAACTCCTTATGTTCTACTCGTGCATATCATCTATGCATAGACCTGGCTCAGATGCTACTGTTGGGGAACGTAGCATGCAATTTCAAAAAAAATCCTACAATCACGCAAGATCTATCTAGGAGATGCATAGCAATGAGAGGGGGAGAGCGGAAGCATTAGGTTAACGCGGTTGAGTCGAACGTCTTCACGATCCAACCGATCAAGTACCGAATGTACGTCACCTCCGAATTCAGCACACGTTCAGCTCGATGACGTCCCTCAAACTCTTATTCCAGCAGAGGGCTGAGCGAGAGTTTCGTCAGCACGACAGCCTGGTGATAGTGATGGTGATGTGATCCGCGCAGGGCTTCGCCTAAGCACTACGTGAATATGACCGGACGAGTAAACCATGGAGAGAGACGCCGCACATGACTTGGAACAATTTGTGTGTCTCCAAGGGGTGCCCTGCCCATGTATATAAAGGAGGGAGAGGAGGAGGCCGGCCATCAGGGCGCGCCAAGGGGGGTCCTACAAGGACTCCACTACTAGTAGGATTTGCCCCCCCCCCCCATTTTCCTTCTCAAGGAGGGGGAAAGAGGGAAGGGAGAGAGGGAAGAGGAGAAGGAAAGGGGGCGCACCCCCTCCCCTAGTCCAATTCGTACTCCCTATGGGAGGGGGGCGCAGCCACCCCTTGTGGGCTACCTCCCCTCTCCCGTATGGCCCATGTAGGCCCAATACTTCCCCGGAAGGTTCCGGTAACCCCTCGGTTCTCCGAAAAATACCCGAACCATTCCGAAACCATTCCGATGTCCGAATATGATCGTCCAATATATCAATATTTACCTATCGACCATTTAGAGACACCTCGTCAGGTCCTTGATCTCATCCGGGACTCCGAACAAACTTCAGTCACCAAAACACATAACTCGTAATACAAATCGTCATCGAATGTTAAGCGTGCGGACCTTACGGGTTCAAGAACTATGTAGACATGATCGAGACACATCTCCGATCAATAACCAACATTGGAACCTGGATGCTCATATTGGTTCCTAAATATTCTACGAAGATGTTTATCGGTCAAACAACAATAACAACATATGTTATTCCCTTTGTCATTGGTATATTACTTGCCTGAGATTCGATCGTTGGTATCCTCATACCTAGTTCAATCTCGTTACCGGCAAGTCTCTTTACTCGTTCCATAATGCATCAGCCCGCAACTAACTCATTAGTCACATTGCTTGCAAGGCTTATAGTGATGTGCATTATCGAGAGGGCCCAGAGATACCTCTCCAATACTTAGAGTGACAAATCCTAATCTCGATCTATGCCAACCTAACAAACACCTTCGGAGACACTTGTAGAGCATATTTATAATCATGCAGATACGTTATGATGTTTGATAGCACACAAGGTGTTCCTCCGGTATTCGGAAGTTGCATAATCTCATACTTGGAGGAATATGTATAAGTCATGAAGAAAGCAATAGCAATAAAACTTAACGATCATTATGCTAAGCTAACTGATGGGTGTTGTCCATCACATCATTCTCTTAATGATGTGATCTCACTCATCAAATGACAACACATGTCTATGGTCAGGAAACTTAACCATCTTTATATAAGCCTTCCCAGCTCCACATACATCTACGTCGTGCGTTTGACTCTCCCTGGTAATCGCTCTATCCAAGCTTTGAGAGTTTTCGACTACAACGGTTGCCGATCACCGCCTGCTGCTGGGTAAGAACTGGTAAGAATTTGAGATTGCTTGACGGATTTGTGACACCCACCACCACCACTTGTTCGTAGTCTGTAGGATCATATTCTTGTGTGTTTCTTGTTCTACTAATCATGATAGGATCCAGAGTCAATTCATGGGCTTTGTCGATCGCGGGAGACGTGCCACCACCTTTGCAAATACCACAACCGTCACGAGAGGTGCACAAACATCCAAATGCACATCATCAGGTTAATGTATCTATACCACCATTTAATGGCCGTTTTAAACCTGCTTTATATATTGAATGGGAGTTCGACATAAAAAATATATTTGCTTCCCATAATTTCAATGAACATAAAAAGGTTAAGGTTGCGGTTGGTTCTTTCACTGGTTATGCTTTGGTTTGGTGGAGTGAATATTGTCGGTTACACCCTGATTATATACCTACTACTTGGGATGATTTGAAACTTGCCATGCGACATACTTTTGTCCCTGCTTATTATACTCGTGACATGATTAAGAAGTTGCAACAGTTAAAACAAGGTAGTGAAACTGTAACAAAATATTATGATGATTTACAAACTACCTTGTTGCATTCCTCTTTAGAAGAAAGTGAAGATGATTTTATGGATAGATTTTGGGGAGGATTAAACCGTGATATTCAAGAGATACTAATTCATGAAGAGTGTTATCCTATGGACCATTTGTTTCATCTTGCTTGCAAAGCTGAACAGGAAATAAAACGACGTGTTGGCCATGAGGAGAACAAGCGCACGGTGCACATTCCAAGAGTTGATATGATTGTTCCTTCAACTACTAGGCATACTATGACAACCACATCCGTTGTTGTCAGGACTACATCACCTCCACCATGTGACACATCGCCCCTGAGAGTGGCTACATCATCTGAGTTGATCATAAGAGGTAATGACAAAGGTACTGATCTTCCATCTCTACATGAGAATGATGAATGCCTTGTCAATTTGAATGCACCATCTGATGAGCTACCCACTACTTTGATCACACCACCTATTTTAGAGGACTACGTTGATAATTTGACTTTGCCATGTGATCAAACAACTGAAATACCAACAATTTTGAGTGCACCCATTGAATTAACTATTGATGCAAAAGAACCAATGTTTAATCATTTTGATATGACCTCTAATCTTGGTAATGATTCTGTGTTGAATGACTTATTGCATGTTTGCTTATTTAAGCATGTTGTAGCATGTAAATTTGACGCAAGTAAGGTTTATTCAACAATGTGGGATGGTTTAATGATGAACATTGTCAATCTTTTGAAATGAATAAGAGCTTCACTTATATGTGCAAACTGAGTTGCAATATTTTCATGCCTTCTACTTCTTGTGCTAATTTTTTGGCTTTAGATTTTATGAACTATGCAAGTTACTCATCTATTCATGTGTCATATATGCAAAAATCAAGGGAAGTAAAAATGAATGACATATACATATACAACATGTACACCTTGTCTCTTTTGTTAGCCACATTTCAGATTAAGCAACGCCGAGGACGGCTTTCTTTTCAAGAAGGGGAGGATGATGAGGACATGACTACCTTGGATATGACCAAAAATATTGCATATATGCATATTTGTCAGGTGATTTCTAGTGCAAACTATTCAATAATCTATTTATGTTATCCAGAACAAAAATACTTCACACACTTTTGTGTTTTGTCTAATTGCAGGTGTATGGGACATTTGTACAATCCACATATGAAGATAAGGAAGAAAGAGATGTTTATTTGCTGTCCAAAAAGTTCTCTCACGTCACTTTTGGCCCAAGAGAAGATAGAGTCCAAGTCTCTCACGTTCTGGATTCAGATTCGGACTGCACAGACATACCTGACTCAAAACGCACACAAGTTTTTCATACGGACTCCGAATTGGGTGATTCTTTTTTTGTTGGAAACTAGATTTCGTGCACTTTCCAACCCAATAGGAATCACCTTCAAATTCGTCCGGAGCGTTGAGTTGTGGACGAAACAATCTGATGCTGCAGCAGAATCCGAGTCAAACTACAAGTCCAAAGGTGTTACATCACCTCCACTTGGGCCCATTGGCCTTGTACGACCTAGATTTAGTTTTAGGCTGCCTTGGGACGTCCTCCCACCTCCTTGGCCGCCACCCCTTGCTCCTATATAAGTAGATCCATCTAGTAGCTTTTTCCTTGGGATTTGTTTAATTAAAAGTTAGCCATTGCAACTTCGTGTACTTCGTTTGTGTCCAACGACCAGACCAAGACCGCTTACGGATCCCCACCATTATCAATACCTCATATATATTTGCAATATTCAGATTGCTTTATCATATTCTTGCTCGTTCTTCGATTGCTTGCAGGAATAGACCTTCGTGGTCAGGCTGACCGTGCTTCCGGCATCATCAGTAACCTCAGGAGATTGGTTTAGCGATTGCTAAGGCGCAACGTCGTGCACGTTTGTAGTCGGATCGTCAAAGTCGTCTCCACCAAATCGATAGTTATCATCTCATCGAAAGATCGGGACACCCTCGCCTCTATCATCTTGTATCACGGCTGGAGGTGGCACCGGATGGAGGTGCTGGTGCAGTTGAAGTAGAAGATGCACGTGGTGTCCATGATGAAGGTCGGCCTGCAGAAAAGTTAGTTCGCCCCAATGCTTGTCGATCCTGCACTTCACGTTCAGCTTTACAAGCAAGATGGAATAAACGAGTGATATTAGTATACTCCTTATAGTCTAGAATGGTCTGAATCTCCCTATTTAATCCACCTAGAAAACGTGCAAGCATAGCTTCATTCTCCTCAACAATACCACATCTACGTCGTGCGTTTGACTCTCCCTGGTAATCGCTCTATCCAAGCTTTGAGAGTTTTTGACTACAACGGTTGCCGATCACCGCCTGCTGCTGGGTAAGAACTGGTAAGAATTTGAGATTTGCTTGACGGATTTGTGACACCCACCACCACCACTTGTTCGTAGTCTGTAGGATCATATTCTTGTGTGTTTCTATTGCTGCTAACCATGCCAGGATCACAAGCCGACGAGATTGACTGGGAGAATTTATCGAACAAGGAGCTTCATGATAAGTTTCAGCAAATGATGACTGAACAGGTGCAAGATGTGCTGAACAATTTTGAAGAGGCCATGGAGAAGATCACTGGCTTTGAGAAGACGTTCGAAACAAAGCTCGATAACAAGTTTAATGAATTGCTCGCGCGTCTTCCACCACCACCACCCGCTGCAGCTAACGCACCTCTCCAACAACAACAACAACAACAACGACTACCTCCACGTCGCGAAGCAGACCTCCGCCGAGCAAGCCGTGTTCCTCTTGCGTTTGGCCAAACTGTTGGTGCTGCTGTTGATACTTCTGTGGCTCCTGCTGCTGATGCGGAGGAGGATGATTATGTGGGAGACTATGAGGATGAGGTTGATCAAAATCAACACTACATGCAGCCACCTGTACCACCACCAGCAGGTCGACCTCAGGTATATATTCGTAATGGTAGGCCTGCACCACCACCTCAGGTACGAGATGATGTCCATATTCCTAAACTGAAATTGAATATTCCACCATTTGAGGGTAGATATGTTCCTGATATATATCTTACTTGGGAGTTAGAAACTGAACAACGATTTACATGTTTACAATATCCTGAGGAGAGACGAGTTGCTGCTGCTGTTTGTGCTTTCACTAGTTTTGCATGTGTATGGTGGTCTGAACATTGTAGATTATATCCTATTTCAACTACTAGGCATACAATGACAACCACATCCGTTGTTGTCAGGACTACATCACCTCCACCATGTGACACATCGCCCCCGAGAGTGGCTACATCATCTGAGTTGATCATAAGAGGTAATGACAAAGGTACTGATCTTCCATCTCTACATGAGAATGATGAATGCCTTGTCAATTTGAATGCACCATCTGATGAGCTATCCACTACTTTGATCACACCACCTATTTTAGAGGACTACGTTGATAATTTGACTTTGCCATGTGATCAAACAACTGAAATACCAACAATTTTGAGTGCACCCATTGAATTAACTATTGATGCAAAAGAACCAATGTTTAATCATTTTGATATGACCTCTAATCTTGGTGATGATTCTGTGTTGAATGACTTATTGCATGTTTGCTTATTTAAGCATGTTGTAGCATGTAAATTTGATGCAAGTAAGGTTTATTCACCAATGTTGGGATGGTTAAATGATGAACATTGTCAATCTTTTGAAATGAATAAGAGCTTCACTTATATGTGCAAACTGAGTTGCAATATTTTCATGCCTTCTACTTCTTGTGCTAATTTTTTGGCTTTAGATTTTATGAACTATGCAAGTTACTCATCTATTCATGTGTCATATATGCAAAAATCAAGGGAAGTAAAAATGGATGACATATACATATACAACATGTACACCTTGTCTCTTTTGTTAGCCACATTTCAGATTAAGCAACGCCGAGGACGGCTTTATTTTCAAGAAGGGGAGGATGATGAGGACATGACTACCTTGGATATGACCAAAAATATTGCATATATGCATATTTGTTAGGTGATTTCTAGTGCAAACTATTCAATAATCTATTTATGTTATCCAGAACAAAAATACTTCACACACTTTTGTGTTTTGTCTAATTGCAGGTGTATGGGACATTTGTACAATCCACATATGAAGATAAGGAAGAAAGAGATGTTTATTTGCTGTCCAAAAAGTTCTCCCACGTCACTTTTGGCCCAAGAGAAGATAGAGTCCAAGTCTCTCACGTTCTGGATTCAGATTCGTACTGCACAGACATACCTGACTCAAAACGCACACAAGTTTTTCATACGGACTCCGAATTGGGTGATTCTTTTTTTGTTGGAAACTAGATTTCGTGCACTTTCCAACCCAATTGGAATCACCTTAAAATTCGTCCGGAGCGTTGAGTTGTGGACTAAACAATCTGATGCTGCAGCAGAATCCGAGTCAAACTACAAGTCCAAAGGTGTTACATCACCTCCACTTGGGCCCATTGGCCTTGTACGACCTAGATTTAGTTTTAGGCTGCCTTGGGACGTCCTCCCACCTCCTTGGCCGCCACCCCTTGCTCCTATATAAGTAGATCCATCTAGTAGCTTTTCCTTGGGATTTGTTTAGTTAAAAGTTAGCCATTGCAACTTCGTGTACTTCGTTTGTGTCCAACGACCAGACCAAGACCGCTTCCGGATCCCCACCATTATCAATACCTCATATATATTTGCAATATTCAGATTGCTTTATCATATTCTTGCTCGTTCTTCGATTGTTTGCAGGAATAGACCTTCGTGGTCAGGCTGACCGTGCTTCCGGCATCGTCAGTAACCCCAGGAGATTGGTTTAGCGATTGCTAAGGCGCAACGTCGTGCACGTTTGTAGTCGGATCGTCAAAGTCGTCTCCACCAAATCGATACTTATCATCTCATCGAAAGATCGGGACACCCTCGCCTCTATCACTAGTAGAGGCATACTAGGGACACTTTGTTTTGTCTATGTATTCACACATGTATCAAGTTTCCGGTTAGTACAATTCTAGCAGGAATAATAAACATTTATCATGATATAAGGAAATATAAATAACAACTTTATTATTGCCTCTAGGATATATTTCCTTCAGAAACGCGCATCGCTCGGCCCCGACCACCCACCGTAACCAGGAACTCCCCGATATTTTCCTCTCCACCGCTTCTACCATGGTTTTTTACGTCATGAACGTCCTAAAGAATGTCATGCAGCTGCATCTCTGGCCCGCCCAGGAGGAAAAGCCCATTTTCTATTGTGTTTTTGGTCATAGAAGTAGGAGCCGGCCACATATATGATGATACTGGGTTTTGTCACAATTATCGTCATAGAAGTGTCATAAGCATGACAAAAAAAATTCGTTCGGCCTAAAATGTCACGAATGTGTCTCTTTTTTGTAGTGCTTAGTGCACCTATACAATTTACCATTGTATTGGGTGTGTTGGGGACACATGAGACTCTTCGTTATTTGGTCGTAGGGTTGTTTAAGAGAGCCCATCTTCATCCTACGCCTTCCACGAATTGATAAACCTTAGGTCATCCACTTGAGGGAAAATTGCTACTGTCCTACAAAACTCTGCGCTTGGAGGCCCAACACGAGTCTACTAGAAGAAGGTTGTGTAGTAGACATCAATCGTGCTCCGGTGTGGTCAATAACCTCTCGAAGTTGGTTTAGCGATTGCTAAGGCGCGACGTCCTCGCATGCTCGTGGTCGGATCGTCAAAGTCTATTCCACCAAAAACCGATGGCCACCGTCTCATTGAAAGACGGGACACCTTTGCCTCTATCAAGTGGTATCAGATTTCCAGGTTGCTCGGTAAGATTTTACAGTTTTTCGTAGTTTAGATCGAGTTTGTTCTTCATACCTACAGTCCACGAAAAAGCCAAAAAAACAAATTAGGGTTAGTTCATCATATCCAAACCAATCTGAGCCACTACATTATCTTTTCTGTACTTGCTTTCTTGAATTTGCGATTGCATCATCTTGTCAAGATGTTGGTCTAGTGGTCTTAGTGTCTAGTCTTTTAGAGTTTCGAGTTCTGGTCACAGGTTGTCACACTGCCACCACACCATCATCATCGCCCCTGTCATATACCACCACCGCTTATCCGCCACCACTTTGAGTCCATATACCACCACTGATCTGAGTCCATATACCACCACTGATCCGAGTCCATATACCACCACCACTTCGAGTACATCTCATATTAGGTTTGCTGTCGAGATCCATCTGTTTCCAGATTCATGTTTCCTTGTCTGAGTTGGTTTCGGATTTCATCAATATTTCTACTTCATCAATATTTCGTGTTTCCTCGTATCATCAATATCGTCATCCTATTCCTAGGCTAGATGATATGCTTGATGAATTGAGTGGCTCTACAATATTCTCCAAAGTTGATTTGCATAGTGGATACCATCAAATTCGTATGAAATTGGGAGATGAATGAAAACAACATTTAAAACTAAGTTTGGATTATATGAGTGGTTAGTCATGCCTTTTGGGTTAACTAATGCCCCTAGTACTTTCAAGAGATTAATGAACGAAGTTTTACGTGCATTCATTGGACGATCTGTAGTAGTCTATTTTGATGGTACACTGATTTATAGCCGATATTTGGAAGAATATTTGGAACATTTATGTGTTCTTTTTATTGCTCTACATGATGCATGTTTGTTTGGTAACCTTGGGAAGTGCATCTTTTGTACTGACCGAGTATCTTTTCTTGGCTATGTTGTTACTCCACAGAGAATTGAAGTTGATAAATCCAAGATTGAATATTGAGAGTTGGGCGCAGCCCAAGGTGAGGAGTTTTCTTGGACTCTCTGGTTTCTATGGGCGTTTTGTGGGAGATTTCAACACCACTGCTGCACCTCTCAATGAACTTACAAAGAAGGATGTGCCTTTTGTTTGGGATATCGCACAGGAAGAAGCCTTCACGGTATTGAAAGATAAGTTGAGACATGCTCCTTTACTCCAACTTCTTGCTTTTAATAAGATTTTTGAGCTTGAACATGATGCTAGTGGAATTGGATTGGGAGGTGTCTTATTACAAGATGGTAAACCTGTTGCATACTTTTTTGAAAAATTGATTGAGTTTATGGCTCATGTCCGCGTCAGTATTTTCCCCGAAGAGGAAGGGATGATGCAACACAACTATGGTAGGTATTTCCCTAAGTGGTGGGACCAAGGTTATCGAACCAGTAGAAGAACCACGCAACACTATGTAAATGGTACCTGCACAGAAAGAACAAATACTTCCAACTCGACGCGTAAGAGGGGTTGTCAATCCCTCCCAGGTAAAAGATAGATAAAATTGTAGTAGATTGGATAAATAGATCTCGCGGGAACGCGAGATAAAATAAAGAACAAAAAATTCAACAAGGTATTTTTGGGTTTTTGGATTAATAGATCTAAAAATTAAAGAGGCAAATAATAGATCGGAAAGCAAATATGATAAAGAAGAGACCCGATGGCCGTATATTTCACTAGTGGCTTCTGTTGAGAAAAATAGCATACAGCGGGTAAACAAATTAATGTTGGGCAATTGATAGAACTTCAAATAATTAAGACGATATCCAGGGAATGATCATTATATAGGCATCACGTCCAAGTTTAGTAGACCGACTCCTACCTGCATCTACTACTATTACACACATCGACTGCTATGCAGCATGCATCTAGTGTATTAAGTTCAAGGAAAAATTGAGTATTGCAATAAGAACAATGACATGATGTAGACAAGATCGATTCATGTAGGAATAGACCCCATCTTGTTATCCTTAATAGCAACGATCAATATGTGTCTTGCTGCCCCTTCTATCATTGGGAAAGAACACCGCACGACTCAACCCATCACAAAGCACCTCTTCCCATGGCAAGAAAAATCGATCTAATTGGCCTAACTAAACCAAAGATTCGAAGAAAAAATACGAGGCTATAAGTAATCATGCATATAAGAGATCAAAACTCAAATAACTTTCATGGATAAAATAGGTCTGATCATAAACTCAAAGTTCATTGGATCCCAACAAACACACCGCAGAAAGACTTACATCAAATAGATCTCCAAGAGACCATTGTATGGAGAATCAAAAGAGAGATAGGAAGCCATCTAGCTAGTGCCTATAGACTCGTAGGTCTACAATGAACTACTCACGCATCATCGGAGAGGCACCAATGAGAATGATGAACCCGTTTGTGATGGTGTCTAGATTGGATCTGGTGGTTCTAGAAATTGCGGCGGCTGGAATTGTGTTTCATCGACTCCCCTAGGGTTTTTGGATATTCGGGGTATTTATAGAGCAAAGAGGCGGTGCAGGAGGCCACCGAGGTGGGCACAAACCACCAGGGCGTGCTTGGGCCCCCAGGCGCACCCAGGTTGGTTGTGCCCACCTCGGGGCACCCCTCTGGTACTTCTTCGGCCCAAGTTGTTCCTTCTGATCTAGAAAAAATCTCCAAAAAGTTTCGCTGCGTTTGGACTCCGTTTGGTATTGATTTTCGGCGAACTAAAAAACAAACAAAAAACAACAGCTGGCATTGGGCACTATGTCAATAGGTTAGTCCCAAAAAATGATATAAAGTTGCTATAAAATGATTGTAAACATCCATGGATGATGATATAACAGCATGGAACAAGAAAAAATGATAGATACCTTGGAGACGTATCAACATCCCCAAGCTTAATTCCTACTCGTCCTCGAGTAGGTAAATGATAAAAACAGAATTTTTGATGTGGAATGTTGCCTAACATGTTCATCACATATTCTTTTCTTTTGTAGCATGGACATTTGGACTTTTATATGATTCAAATCAATAGTCTAGTTTTGACATAAAGATTTCAATACTCAAGCATATCAACAAACAACCATGTCTTTCAAAATATCAACACTAAAGCAAGTTATCCCTAGCCCATCATGCTGAATCATTGATACAAATTTTCTTAGAACGGCAAGAGAATACCACATATAGGTAGGTATGGTGGACTCATATGGCAAAACTGAGTTTAAGGATTTTGGATGCACAAGTAGTAATCCCACTTAGTACAAGGGAAGGCTAGCAAATAGATTGAGAAGTATCCAATCAAGAAACAAAAAATCACATAAACGAGCATTAAGCATAACTAACACCGAATAATGCACCACAAGTAGGATGTAATTTCATTGCATAACTATTGACTTCGTGCTTGCATAGGGAATCACAAACCTTAACGCCAATATTCTTACTAAAGAATAATTACTCATCAACATGACTCACATATTATATCATTATATCGCAAAACTATTACAAGGAATCAAGTTTATTTTGTCCAATGATCTTCATGAATGTTTTTATTATATCCATCTTGAATATCTATCACTTTGGGACTAATTTCATATGTTGCTTTTGATAGCTCAAATAAATCTAAGTGAACATGAGAATATCTCTCAAAATAATATAAGTGAAGCATGAGAGAATTTCTTCAAAATTTTATTAACTCTCAAATAAATCTAAGTGAAGCATGAGAGCATTTCTTCAAAAATACTAACGCACACCATGCTCAAAAAGATATAAGTGAAGCACTAGAGCAATTTCATGGCTCAAAAATTTTAAGTGAAGCCTAAAGAGCAATTCTAACAAATCATGGCATAATTTTAGCTCTCTTAAATAGGTGTGTCCAGCAAGGAAAGATGACACAAACTAAAAGGCAGAACAAACAAAAACTCATATAATACAAAACGCTCCAAGCAAAACACACGATATGTGATGAATAAAAATATAAGTCCAAGTAAAATACCGATGGTTGTTAGAAGAAAGAGGGGATGCCACTCGGGCGCATCCCCAAGCTTAGTTGCTTGCATCTTTGGATAATAACTTGGGGTGCCATGGGGCCTCCCCAAGCTTAGGCTCTTCTTACTCCTTATTACTTCATTCATCGTGATCTCAACCAAAACTTGAAAACTTCAATCACACAAAACTCAACAAAACCTTCATGAGATCCGTTAGTATAACAAAGTGAATCACTACTCTAAGTATTATTGCAAACCGATTCATATTTTATTTTTGCATTATATCTACTGTCGTGGATTTGTCACGGCAGATGTCCTTAGTGTGAGGACTTTAGTCGTGAGACCAATGCATCTATGTGGTAACTTGAGAGGGGTGGAGTGGGACGAGAGACGCAGGGTTTTACACAGGTTTGACCCCTCACAGTGGAGGTAAAAGCCTACATCCTGCTTCATTGATATTGATGATGATGATGCTCTTTTGCTACCTCTATCTCGAGAGCTATTCACTTGTCTGTCTTAACTTGCCCCTCTTGGGGTGCCCTGCCCCTCCTTATATAAGTTGTAGGGGAGGCTTACATGACTAGTCCTAGTAGGATTAGGATTACTCTACTACAAGTGGAGTCCTAGTCTTGCTTCCCTTGTAAGGGAAATTTTCCTTATGCCATTCCTCTTAAACCGTGATAGAGGCGAGGGTCCCGATCTTTCGATGAGATGATAACTATCGATTTGGTGGAGACGACTTTGGCGATCCGACTACAAACATGCACGACGTTGCGCCTTAGCAATCGCTAAACCAATCTCCTGAGGTTACTGACGATGCTGGAAGCATGGTCAGCCTGACCACGAAGGTCTATTCCTGCAAGCAATCGAAGAACGAGCAAGAATATGATAAAGCAATCTGAATATTGCAAATATATATGAAGTATTGATAATGGTGGGGATCCGGAAGCGGTTTTGGTCTGGTCGTTGGACACAAACGAAGTACACGAAGTTGCAATGGCTAACTTTTAATTAAACAAATCCCAAGGAAAAAGCTACTAGATGGATCTACTTATATAGGAGCAAGGGGTGGCGGCCAAGGAGGTGGGAGGACGTCCCAAGGCAGCCTAAAACTAAATCTAGGTCGTACAAGGCCAATGGGCCCAAGTGGAGGTGATGTAACACCTTTGGACTTGTAGTTTGACTCGGATTCTGCTGCAGCATCAGATTGTTTCGTCCACAACTCAACGCTCCGGACGAATTTGAAGGTGATTCCAATTGGGTTGGAAAGTGCACGAAATCTAGTTTCCAACAAAAAAAGAATCACCCAATTCGGAGTCCGTATGAAAAACTTGTGTGCATTTTGAGTCAGGTATGTCTGTGCAGTCCGAATCTGAATCCAGAACGTGAGAGACTTGGACTCTATCTTCTCTTGGGCCAAAAGTGACGTGAGAGAACTTTTTGGACAGCAAATAAACATCTCTTTCTTCCTTATCTTCATATGTGGATTGTACAAATGTCCCATACACCTGCAATTAGACAAAACACAAAAGTGTGTGAAGTATTTTTTTCTGGATAACATAAATAGATTATTGAATAGTTTGCACTAGAAATCACCTGACAAATATGCATATATGCAATATTTTTGGTCATATCCAAGGTAGTCATGTCCTCATCATCCTCCCCTTCTTAAAAATAAAGCCGTCCTCGGCATTGCTTAATCTGAAATGTGGCTAACAAAAGAGACAAGGTGTACATGTTGTATATGTATATGTCATCCATTTTAACTTCCCTTGATTTTTGCACATATGTCACATGTATACATGAGTAACTTTCATTGTTCATAAAATCTAAAGCCAAAAAATTATCACAAGAAGTAGAAGGCACGAAAATATTGCAACTCAGTTTGCACATATAAGTGAAGCTCTTATTCACTTCAGAAGATTGGCAATGTTCATCATTAAACCATCCTAACTTCGATGAATAAACCTTACTTGCATCAAATTTACATGCTACAACATGCTTAAATAAGCAAACATGCAATAAGTCATTGGACACAGAATCATCATCAAGATTAGAGGTCATATCAAAATGATTATACATTGGTTCTTTTGCATCAACAGTTAATTCAATGGGTGCACTCAAAATTGTTGATATTTCAGTTGTTTGATCACATGACGCATTCATGACAGTAACAAGAGTCTCTAAAATAGGTGGTGTGCTCAAATCAACAGGTAACTCAACACATGATGCATTCAAGTTAACTAGGCATGCTTCATTCTCATGTGAAGTTATATCATCAAGACCTTTACTGTTACCTCGCAGAGATGTAGCTGATGTAGGTACGGACATTGACAATGTACTCTTGAGATGATATCGCGCTCACAATCCGAGGTGGGGCTGCTCTAGTAGGTGCAATAGTGGAGTAACCAACCGGCGGTGGTGAGCATGAACTGGAATAGTAGTTGTTGTAGTCACCCAATGCATCCTCCTGTATTTATCTCTCAAAGGTACAAGCACGGACATACATACCAGTAATGCAACGAGGAATATACTGAAATCTTGCCTGAATATCATGGTTCAAACCACCAAAAAAATCTATTCATTGTATCATCCTCAGATTCTTCTATGTCACAATGATGCATATAAGATTTAAACTCTTGGTAGTAAGCATGAACAGTGTTACTGCCTTGTTTTAATTGCTCCAATTTGCGACGCAATTCACGATGATAGTAAGGAGGACAAAATTGTTGTCTCATTACAGCTTTCAAAACTTTCCAAGTTGTGGGTTGGTTATCAATGTTTTTCTTACAATGTACACTCCACCAAACAGAAGCAAAGCCAGTAAATGCTCTAATGGTAGCTCGTACTCTCTCAAGTTCATAAAAATCATGGTGACTAAAAACTTGTTCTACTTCAAGCTCCCAAGCTAGATAAATAGCAGGATTAAATCTACCCTCAAATGATGGTAAAGAGATAACCTGACCATATGCTTGTGTGTGTTGTCCCAACTCTCGTGATGGTGAAGATGTGTCCGTCATCCAAGAACTTCTATCTCTGGAACCTGTCATGATTAGTAGAAACAAGAACCAAAATTCGAGAATAATGTTCCTATGAACTACTAGGATGTGGTTGTAAAGTGCTCACAGTAAAGCAAATATCAATATCTTACAAGTTCTTACCATGCGGCAGGTGGTGACAGGCAACCAGCGGTGTCAAATAACTCCGAAGATTGTGTAAAACGATTGCCAGGGGAACGTACGTATACACGGTGTAGAAATATGTGGAGCTGGGTTGGCTATATATGGTAGCAAAAGATTAGCAATAATCAATTCAGAGATGCAATGTTGAATAAACGCTCAACGACGGTACTGTGCTGGTCCTAGGCTAGACCGGACTAGAGACGCGAGCCTAGAACACTAATAAGGTCACGGCATAGCACAACTAGCATCAATGAAGGATACTAAGTAGCTCTTGACAGCAAGATATAAGTGAAGATCACAACGCAGTGAAGATAATGATGAAAAACAACTGCCAAGCAGGATATACAACAACTCTCTCTCCAACTTTCCTCTTGAAAAGTTTGAGACAATTTTCTGATAAATTCTTTCAAAGAATGCTACTAACTCAATATTTCCAATGCAAAAAGAATCATTCAATTCCGAGTTGATATGAGGAGTCAAAGAATTCTAAAACTGGCCTGAAAAATTGGAACAAGCTGTGTTCACGAACTTCGGAGGGCAAAACGACCTATTTAGAAGCCGATTTTGAGGTGTCAAATATTGAACTTGCTTCTGCAACTATTTAGATGCGGCTCGTCGCTATCTTCAATTTGAGTACTCACGGAGCCAAAACGGACTTCGTATGAGGAAGATACACCTGTTTTACTGAACAGTGCGCAAAACAGATTCCAATCCGAATTCAGGTACGAGATTGATTCTAGATAGATCCAATTTTTTTCTTCTCTGTTTTTTTTCTCACGCTTTTTTTTCTTTTTCTTCTCCCTCTTTTTCTTTTTTTTTCTTTCCTTTTTTCTCTCTTTTTTTTCTTTATCTTCTTTTTCTCCCTCTTTCCAAGACAAACTAGATAAGATGCAGATTCGATCAGGCGAAGATGTGAGTGACCTCAACTATGATTATGACAATAAACAGTGCGTAGCACGTGGTGGAAATTGGTGGATGGGATGGTGGACAGCGGATGGGATAATGATGCAGCGGCTGTGTGACTAATGTGAATAGAACTCAAAACTCTAAAGGAACTAGACACTAAGACCAGCAACTCGACACGGCGATGCAACCGATAATTCAATAATGCAAACAATGAAAAGAAAATTGCAAAGGCTCAGTCTGGCTAGGACAAAGGATGAATAGATCTAACTCTTTTTTGTGGCTTTTTCTTGGACAATAGGTAAGAAAATAAATCTAATCTAGGAAAACTGGAAATTCTCACCGAGCAACCTGAAAACTGATACCACTTGATAGAGGCGAGGGTCCCGATCTTTCGATGAGATGATAACTATCGATCTGGTGGAGACGACTTTGGCGATCCGACTACAAACGTGCACGACGTTGCGCCTTAGCAATCGCTAAACCAATCTCCTGAGGTTACTGACGATGCTGGTAGCACGGTCAGCCTGACCACGAAGGTCTATTCCTGCAAGCAATCGAAGAACGAGCAAGAATATGATAAAGCAATCTGAATATTGCAAATATATATGAAGTATCGATAATGGTGGGGATCCGGAAGCGGTCTTGGTCTGGTCGTCGGACACAAACGAAGTACACGAAGTTGCAATGGCTAACTTTTAACTAAACAAATCCCAAGGAAAAAGCTACTAGATGGATCTACTTATATAGGAGCAAGGGGTGGCGGCCAAGGAGGTGGGAGGACGTCCCAAGGCAGCCTAAAACTAAATCTAGGTCGTATAAGGCCAATGGGCCCAAGTGGAGGTGATGTAACACCTTTGGACTTGTAGTTTGACTTGGATTCTGCTGTAGCATCAGATTGTTTCGTCCACAATTCAACGCTCCGGACGAATTTGAAGGTGATTCCAATTGGGTTGGAAAGTGCACGAAATCTAGTTTCCAACAAAAAAAGAATCACCCAATTCGGAGTCCGTATGAAAAACTTGTGTGCGTTTTGAGTCAGGTATGTCTGTGTAGTCCGAATCTGAATCCAGAATGTGAGAGACTTGGACTCTATCTTCTCTTGGGCCAAAAGTGACGTGAGAGAACTTTTTGGACAGCAAATAAACATCTCTTTCTTCCTTATCTTCATATGTGGATTGTACAAATGTCTCATACACCTGCAATTAGACAAAACACAAAAGTGTGTGAAGTATTTTTGTTCTGGATAACATAAATAGATTATTGAATAGTTTGCACTAGAAATCACCTGACAAATATGCATATATGCAATATTTTTGGTCATATCCAAGGTAGTCATGTCCTCATCAAACCGGCACACCATAACATGAGTCGGCCTTCCCGTAAACTGCCTTTTGGGCCATTGAGTCTTGTTGTCCGCCTAACCCGCCCGGCGGGACACTTAATGAGTTGTCAAGCTTCGGGTGGGTCACCAGTGAGTTGCCAAGTCATAGCCAGGTCACTGGTGAGTCGCCAAATATGGGCGGGTTATACTCTAGGTCGGGTCATACCGCGGGATATATCCCCGACATTAGCCGCAGTTTCATTTGGATTTATCCATGTTAAACTGATCCTACAAAATAAACACAAAACCATATTTGACAGGTTGTGCTCCGGGTTAAAAAGTTTTTCTGAACCGACACCTGATCTTCCTTAAATCCTTGTCATTTCCTTCTTCTGGAAAGTCCGGTCAATAGACCAGCTTCATAGCCAATTTGCTGACATTGGTTTCTTGTGGAAAGACATTGTGAAAAATAATCCATTTGAATCCGCTTCCAATGCTCTAGTTTGATAAAAATATTGGTCTTTGAAATACTCATCTGATTTTCAGCCAGCTTGAACATGTAGATCTTGCCGATTAATGATTGCCAAAATTGCCAGGTTATAAAACAGATGATACCTGGTCATGATTGTTGCTGATGCTGGGTCAATCTTATGGCGACTTGGTGCTTGCTGGTTTGCTCAAAACTAAGAATTTGAAGATGTTCCTCCCTTATATGCATATCACCTGTAGCCCCCAAGTCTTAAGAGGAGAACGTAGTGATAGCTTAAGACTTGCTTTAAAATGCTGTAACTTTGGAGAAATCCAGTCTGTTCATCTAAGCCACCGGTCATAAACTGAATATTTTGCACCTCACATGTGTAGCCCCGAAGTGCTAGGTCTAATGAGCAGGGACTTTGTAGATATGATCATGTAGACTTTGACAGGACATGGATTAGTAGCCCTCAAGGGACGGCTCACCACTATGTGATGTGTCGGGTCTTCAATGAGGCGAGTTAAAATGACTTTGCATTAGCCCCCAAGTGCCATGGTGCATGCTTACAGTGACATGTGACTTGCATATTTGATGAAATTGTGACTTGAATAATGTAGCCCCCAAGTGCCGGGTCGTATGCCTGTAGCGACTCGGGACTAAATAAAACCATATCCATTGTCTGGATGATGTTGTTGAAAGCCTTTGCATATCATGATAGAGGCTAAGGTGTCCCGATGTTTCGATGAGATGGTGGCTATCGTTTTCTGTGGGAGTCGACCTTGACGATCCGACTACGAACGTGCGAGACGTCGCGCCTTAGCAATCGCTAAACCAACTTCCGAGGGTTATTGATCACGCCGGAGCACGATCAACCTGACCACGAGGGTCTGTTTCCTGCGAGCAAACGAAGAACAAGCAAGAAACTGAGATTGCAATCGGGATATTGCGAATATAAGATGAAAGCTTTATTGATCAAGGTGGGGTTGATGAGGACATCAATACCATTGTTACACCCACAGCCCCTACTGCTACATATATGGGACCAATTACTAGAGCTCGCGCACGCCAATTAAATTATCAGGTACTTTCGTTTCTTGGTAATAATTCTAATGTTCATGAGAATATGATGCTGCCTAAATTTGATGAGGACATGACTACCTTGGATATGACCAAAAATATTGCATATATGCATATTTGTCAGGTGATTTCTAGTGCAAACTATTCAATAATCTATTTATGTTATCCAGAACAAAAATACTTCACACACTTTTGTGTTTTGTCTAATTGCAGGTGTATATGGGACATTTGTACAATCCACATATGAAGATAAGGAAGAAAGAGATGTTTATTTGCTGTCCAAAAAGTTCTCTCACGTCACTTTTGGCCCAAGAGAAGATAGAGTCCAAGTCTCTCACGTTCTGGATTCAGATTCGGACTGCACAGACATACCTGACTCAAAACGCACACAAGTTTTTCATACGTTCTGGGTGATTCTTTTTTTGTTGGAAACTAGATTTCGTGCACTTTTCAACCCAATTGGAATCACCTTCAAATTCGTCCGGAGCGTTGAGTTGTGGACGAAACAATCTGATGTTGCAGCAGAATCCGAGTCAAACTACAAGTCCAAAGGTGTTACATCACCTCCACTTGGGCCCTTTGGCCTTGTACGACCTAGATTTAGTTTTAGGCTGCCATGGGACGTCCTCCCACCTCCTTGGCCGCCACCCCTTGCTCCTATATAAGTAGATCCATCTAGTAGCTTTCCTTGGGATTTGTTTAGTTAAAAGTTAGCCATTGCAACTTCGTGTACTTCGTTTGTGTCCAGCGACAAGACCAAGACCGCTTCCGGATCCCCACCATTATCAATACCTCATATATATTTGCAATATTCAGATTGCTTTATCATATTCTTGCTCGTTCTTCGATTGCTTGCAAGAATAGACCTTCGTGGTCAGGCTGACCGTGCTTTCGGCATCGTCAGTAACCTCAGGAGATTGGTTTAGCTATTGCTAAGGTGCAACGTCGTGCACGTTTGTAGCCGGATCGTCAAAGTCGTCTCCACCAAATCGATAGTTATCATCTCATCGAAAGATCGGGACACCCTCGCCTCTATCAAAATTGGATACATTTGTTTTGCTTACAAATGAAGGGCCTAGCTTGGAGAAGGATGAACATTGGAGCAAGAACAAGCATGGAGATGATGCCATGCGCAAGGGGAACAAGAACGGAGTTACAAGTGATGATTTCAGGACTTTGAAGCCACCATAATGGGTGCATGAAGCCATGGACGAAATATACAAGATGCCACTTCATAAATTTCGTCCCGAGGCTATTATAGGTGCTGCGTCACCTTTTTATTGGGCCAGGCCCATGTAATTTCGAAATACATAAGTATAGGCTATTTTTAGAGTCCGTATGTGTGGGGAAACAAGAGATAGGGTTGATTTCGGACCCCTCCACCAAGGGCCATGAAATTCCCCCTCTCTTCCTCCATATATACAGCCCTTAGGGCACCGTTTAGACTCTGGGTTTTGTTTAGATTAAAAGTTCGCCATAGCTGCAACTTCGCGTACTTCGTTTGTGTTCAACGACCAGACAAAGGCGTCACAGAACCCCACCTTGATCAATAAAGCTTTCATCTTATATTCGCAATATCCAGATTGCAATCTTAGTTTCTTGCTTGTTCTTCGTTTGCTCGCAGGAAACAGACCCTCGTGGTCAGATTGATCGTGCTCCGGCGTGGTCAATAACCTCTCGGAGTTGGTTTAGCGATTGCTAAGGCGCGACGTCCTCGCACGTTCGTAGTCGGATCGTCAAAGTCGACTTCCACCAAAGCGATATCCATCATCTCATCGAAAGACGGGACACCTTTGCCTCTATCAGGGGTTCTGTGACGTCTTGGTCTGGTCCTTGGACACAAATGAAGTACGCGAAGTTGCAGCTATGGCGAACTTTTAATCTAAACAAAACCCTAAGTCTAAACGACGCCCTAAGGGCTGTATATATGGAGGAAGAGGGGGGAATTTCGTGGCCCTTGAGGGTGGGGTCTGAAACCAACCCTAACTCTTGTTTCCCCACACATACGGACTCTAAAAATAGCCTATACTTAAGTATTTCGAAATTACATGGGCCTGGCCCATTAATAAGGTGACGCAGCACCTAGAATAGCCTATGGACGAATATTATGAAGTGGCATCTTGTATATTTCGTCCAAGGCTTCATGCACTCCTTATGGCGGCTTCAAAGTCCTGAAATCGTCACTTGTAACTCCGTTCTTGATCCCCTTGCGCATGCCATCAACTCCATGCGTGTTCTTGCTCCAATGTTCATCCTTGTCCAAGCTAGGCCCTTCATTTGTAAGCAAAACAAATGTATCCAATTTAGGCAGCATCATAATCTCATGAACATTAGAATCATTACAAAGAAACGAAAGTACCTGGTAATTTAATTGGCGTGCGCGAGCTCTAGTAATTGGTCCAGTATAAGTAACAGTAGGAGCTGTGGGTGTAACAATGGTATTGATGTACTCATCATCCTCCCCTTCTTGAAATGAAGTCGTCCTCGACAGAAGCGCATCTTCCTCACCCAAATAAGGCTTCAAATCTGCAATGTTAAAAGTGGGACTAACCCCAAAATCTGCAGGTAGCTCAAGTTTATATGCATTATCATTTATTTTCTCTAACACCTTAAAAGGACCATCAGCACGTGGCATTAGCTTTGATTTGCGCAGATTAGGAAATCTATCTTTATGCAAATGTAACCAAACAAGATCTCCAGGCACAAACACAACATGTTTTCTACCCTTATCTCCAGCAAGTTTATATTTAGCATTCATACGCTCAATGTTTTCCTTAGTTAACTCATGCATTTTTACAATCAATTCAGAACGTTCTTTAGCATCAAAATTAACCTTCTCTGAAGATGGAAGAGGCAACAAATCAATAGGTGCACGAGGTAGGAAACCATACACAATTTCAAAAGGGCACATCTTAGTAGTAGAATGCAATGAACGATTATAAGCAAATTCAATATGAGGCAAGCATTCTTCCCACATTTTCTTGTTATTCTTCAAAACAGCCCTAAGCATAGTAGACAATGTTCTATTGACTACTTTAGTTTGTCCATCAGTTTGGGGGTGACAAGTAGTACTAAAAAGCAGCTTAGTCCCCAACTTAGCCCATAAACATCTCCAAAAGTGGCTAAGAAATTTAGTATCACGATCTGAAACAATAGTATTTGGCACACCATGTAAGCGAATAATTTCACGAAAGAACAAATCAGCAACATTAACAGCATCATCGCTTTTATGACATGGTATAAAGTGTGCCATTTTCGAGAACCTATCCACGACAACAAATATGCTATCCCTCCCCTTCTTTGTTCGAGGTAAACCTAAAACAAAGTCCATAGATATATCCTCCCAAGGAACACTAGGTACAGGCAAAGGCATATATAAACCATGAGGATTGAGTTGTGACTTAGCTCTTTGACATGTAGTGCAGCAAGCAACAAAACGCTCAACATCCCGTCTCATCTTTGGCCAAAAGAAATGTGTAGCAAGTATATCCTCCGTCTTCTTGACGCCAAAGTGTCCCATTAATCCTCCTCCATGCGCCTCCTGCAACAACAAAAGACGAACGGAGCTAGCTGGAATGCATAGCTTGTTAGCACGAAACACAAATCCATCGTTAAGAACGAACTTGTTCCAAGTTCTCCCTTCCTTACAATTCTGCAATACATCTTTAAATTCAGCATCATGAACATATTGATCTTTGATGGTCTCCAAACCAAATATTTTAAAGTCAAGTTGTGAAAGCATAGTATAACGACGAGACAAGGCATCAGCAATAACATTTTCTTTACCCTTCTTGTGTTTAATGACATAAGGGAAAGTCTCAATGAATTTAACCCATTTAGCATGTCTACGGTTCAGTTTTGCTTGACTTTTAATGTGTTTCAAAGATTCATGATCAGAATGTATAACAAATTCCTTGGGCCATAAATAATGTTGCCATGTTTCTAAGGTCCGAACAAGAGCATATAATTCTTTATCATAAGTAGAATAGTTCAGACTAGGCCCACTCAATTTTTCAGAAAAGTATGCAACAGGTTTTCCATCTTGTAATAACACACCTCCTAATCCAATTCCACTAGCATCACATTCAAGCTCAAAAGTCTTATTGAAATTAGGAAGTTGGAGTAAAGGAGCATGTGTCAACTTATCTTTCAATACCGTGAAGGCTTCTTCCTGTGCGGTACCCCAAACAAAAGGCACATCCTTCTTTGTAAGCTCGTCGAGAGGTGCAACAATGGTGCTGAAATCTCTCACAAAACGCCTATAGAAACCAACGAGGCCAAGGACACTCCTCACTTATGTGACCATTTTGGGTTGCGGCCAATTCTCAATAGCTTCAATCTTGGCTTTATCAACTTCAATTCCCTGTGGAGTAACAACATAGCCAAGAAAAGATACTCGGTCGGTGCAAAAGGTGCACTTTCCAAGGTTTCCAAACAAACGTGCATCACGTAGAGCAATAAAAACAGCACGTAAATGTTCCTCCAAAGATTTGCTATAAATCAATATGTCATCAAAGTAAACTACCACAAATCGTCCAATGAAAGCACGTAAAACTTCGTTCATTAACCTCATGAAAGTACTAGGTGCATTAGTTAACCCAAAAGGCATGACTAACCACTCATATAATCCAAACTTAGTTTTAAATGCTGTTTTCCATTCATCACCCAATTTCATACGAATTTGATAGTATCCACTACGCAAATCAACTTTGGAGAATATTGTAGAGTCACTCAATTCATCAAGCATATCATCTAGCCTAGGAATAGGATGACGATAACACATAGTAATATTATTAATGCCTCTACAATCAACGCACATACGCGACGTACCATCCTTTTTCGGCACTAAAATGATAGGAACAGCACAAGGACTAAGGGATTCGCGTATATAACCTTTGTCGAGCAGTTCTTGTACTTGACGCATAATCTCCTTCGTCTCCTCTGGATTGGTACGGTATGGTGCACGGTTGGGTAGCGAAGCACCGGGAATTAAGTCAATTTGATGCTCAATCCCTCGAATAGGTGGTAATCCCGGTGGCACGTCTTGTGGAAAGACGTCAGCGAACTCCTGCAAAATGTTAGTGACAGCAGGGGGCAAAGAGGAAGGCACGTCCTCGAATAAAAATAATGCCTCTTTGCACACAAAAGCATAGCAAACAGATTTGCTAAAATCTAGATCATCAATATCAGATTTGGTGGCAAGTAAACATGCACTTTTCAATTTAATTTCAGAAACAACAGTAGATGGTTTATTATTAGGCTTCATTTGGTGCTCAAATTCTTTTGCCACAATCTGATTTTCACTCTTATTTGTCTCCTGTTTTGCTTTATTAGCTCTATTAATATCATCTTTCAAAATGGAATCAGGATTCATAGGAAGCAAAGTAATATTTTTATCGTTATGAACAAGAGTATACTGATTGTTTCTACCATGGTGTACAGAATTTTTATCAAATTGCCATGGTCTACCAAGTAATAAGGAACATGCTTGCATAGGTACCACATCACAATCAACATAATCAGCATATGTAGAGATACTAAAATGCACACGAACAGTACGTGTTACCTTAACCTTGCCGCTGTTGTTGAACCATTGGATGTAGTAAGGATGTGGATGTGGTCTTGTGGTGAGAGATAGCTTCTCCACCATCTCCATGCTAGCCAAGTTATTGCAGCTCCCTCCATCTATGATCACGTGAATAGAACGTTCCTTCACAACTCCCTTTGTATGGAACAAATTATGCCTCTGATTTTGCTCAGCTTGTGTAACCTGCACACTCAAAACACGTTGAGCAACTAAACATTCATACCTGTCAGCATCTTCAGGAGCCATGTATTGCGTCTCATGATTAGAATCGTCTCCACCGTGTTCTTCACGTGTAATAAGAGCCAAAGTCTCCTCATGATAGTCACTAGCGGACTCATACCCACCATCCTCAGTAACAATCATCACACGCTTAGATGTGCATTCTCTCGCATAATGACCTCCACCCTTGCAACGTCGACAAATAATATCATGTGTTTGCCCTGTTGATGCCATGGATGAAGAAGAGCTCTTTGCAGGCCCAGAAGGTGTGCTCTTCGCAGATAGTGGTGATTGTGCCTGCTTTATTGTATCACGGTTGGAGGTGGCAGCCGACGGAGGCGCCGGTGTAGCAGAACGTGTGGAAGTAGATGATGCACGTGTTGTCCATGATCATAGAGGCGGGGGTGTCCCGATCTTTCGATGAGATGATAACTATCGATTTGGTGAAGATGACTTTGACGATCCGACTACAAACGTGCACGTCGTTGCGCCTAAGCAATCGCTAAACCAACTCCGAAAGGTTATTGACCACGCTGGAGCACAATCAACCTGACCACGAAGGTCTATTCCTGCAAGCAATCGAAGAACAAGCAAGAATATGATAAAAGCAATCTGAATATTGCGAGTATATATGAAGTATTGATAAAGGTGAGGATCCGTAAGCGGTCTTGGTCTGGTCGTTGGACACAAACGAAGTACACGAAGTTGCAATGGCTAACTTTTAACTAAACAAATCCCAAGGAAAAGCTACTAGATGGATCTACTTATATAGGAGCAAGGGGTGGCGGCCAAGGAGGTGGGAGGACGTCCCAAGGCAGCCTAAAACTAAATCTAGGTCGTACAAGGCCAATGGGCCCAAGTGGAGGTGATGTAACACCTTTAGACTTGTAGTTTGACTCGGATTCTGCTGCAGCATCAGATTGTTTCGTCCACAACTCAACGCTCCGGACGAATTTGAAGGTGATTCCAATTGGGTTGGAAAGTGCACGAAATCTAGTATCCAACAAAAAAAGAATCACCCAATTCGGAGTCCGTATGAAAAACTTGTGTGCGTTTTGAGTCAGGTATGTCTGTGCAGTCCGAATCTGAATCCAGAACGTGAGAGACTTGGACTCTATCTTCTCTTGGGCCAAAAGTGACGTGAGAGAACTTTTTGGACAGCAAATAAACATCTCTTTCTTCCTTATCTTCATATGTGGATTGTACAAATGTCCCATACACCTGCAATTAGACAAAACACAAAAGTGTGTGAAGTATTTTTGTTCTGGATAACATAAATAGATTATTGAATAGTTTGCACTAGAAATCACCTGACAAATATGCATATATGCAATATTTTTGGTCATATCCAAGGTAGTCATGTCCTCATCATCCTCCCCTTCTTGAAAGTAAAGCCGTCCTCGGCGTTGCTTAATCTGAAATGTGGCTAACAAAAGAGACAAGGTGTACATGTTGTATATGTATATGTCATCCATTTTTACTTCCCTTGATTTTTGCATATATGACACATGAATAGATGAGTAACTTGCATAGTTCATAAAATCTAAAGCCAAAAAATTAGCACAAGAAGTAGAAGGCATGAAAATATTGCAACTCAGTTTGCACATATAAGTGAAGCTCTTATTCATTTCAAAAGATTGACAATGTTCATCATTAAACCATCCCAACATTGGTGAATAAACCTTACTTGCATCAAATTTACATGCTACAACATGATTAAATAAGCAAACATGCAATAAGTCATTCAACACAGAATCATCACCAAGATTAGAGGTCATATCAAAATGATTAAACATTGGTTCTTTTGCATCAATAGTTAATTCAATGGGTGCACTCAAAATTGTTGGTATTTCAGTTGTTTGATCACATGGCAAAGTCAAATTATCAACGTAGTCCTCTAAAATAGGTGGTGTGATTAAAGTAGTGGGTAGCTCATCAGATGGTGCATTCAAATTGACAAGGCATTCATCATTCTCATGTAGAGATGGAAGATCAGTACCTTTGTCATTACCTCTTATGATCAACTCAGATGATGTAGCCACTCTCGGGGGCGATGTGTCACATGGTGGAGGTGATGTAGTCCTGACAACAACGGATGTGGTTGTCATAGTATGCTTAGTAGTTGAAGGAACAATCATATCAACTCTTGGAATGTGCACCGTGCGCTTGTTCTCCTCGTGGCCAACACGTCGTTTTATTTCCTGTTCAGCTTTGCAAGCAAGATGAAACAAATGGTCCATAGGATAACACTCTTCATGAATTAGTATCTCTTGAATATCACGGTTTAATCCTCCCCAAAATCTTGAATATCAGCTCTGATACCACTTGATAGAGGCGGGGTGTCCCGATCTTTCGATGAGATGATAACTATCGATTTGGTGGAGACGACTTTGACGATCCGACTACAAACGTGCACGACGTTGCGCCTTAGCAATCGCTAAACCAACTCCGAGAGGTTATTGACCACGCCGGAGCACAATCAACCTGACCACGAAGGTCTATTCCTGCAAGCAATCGAAGAACAAGCAAGAATATGATAAAAGCAATCTGAATATTGCGAGTATATATGAAGTATTGATAAAGGTGGGATCCGTAAGCGGTCTTGGTCTGGTCGTTGGACACAAACGAAGTACACGAAGTTGCAATGGCTAACTTTTAACTAAACAAATCCCAAGGAAAAGCTACTAGATGGATCTACTTATATAGGAGCAAGGGGTGGCGGCCAAGGAGGTGGGAGGACGTCCCAAGGCAGCCTAAAACTAAATCTAGGTCGTACAAGGCCAATGGGCCCAAGTGGAGGTGATGTAACACCTTTGGACTTGTAGTTTGACTCGGATTCTGCTGCAGCATCAGATTGTTTCGTCCACAACTCAACGCTCCGGACGAATTTGAAGGTGATTCCAATTGGGTTGGAAAGTGCACGAAATCTAGTTTCCAACAAAAAAAGAATCACCCAATTCGGAGTCCGTATGAAAAACTTGTGTGCGTTTTGAGTCGGGTATGTCTGTGCAGTCCGAATCTGAATCCAGAATGTGAGAGACTTGGACTCTATCTTCTCTTGGGCCAAAAGTGACGTGAGAGAACTTTTTGGACAGCAAATAAACATCTCTTTCTTCCTTATCTTCATATGTGGATTGTACAAATGTGCCATACACCTGCAATTAGACAAAACACAAAAGTGTGTGAAGTATTTTTGTTCTGGATAACATAAATAGATTATTGAATAGTTTGCACTAGAAATCACCTGACAAATATGCATATATGCAATATTTTTGGTCATATCCAAGGTAGTCATGTCCTCATCATCCTCCCCTTCTTGAAAATAAAGCCGTCCTCGGCGTTGCTTAATCTGAAATGTGGCTAACAAAAGAGACAAGGTGTACATGTTGTATATGTATATGTCATCCATTTTTACTTCCCTTGATTTTTGCATATATGACACATGAATAGATGAGTAACTTACATAGTTCATAAAATCTAAAGCCAAAAAATTAGCACAAGAAGTAGAAGGCATGAAAATATTGCAACTCAGTTTGCACATATAAGTGAAGCTCTTATTCATTTCAAAAGATTGACAATGTTCATCATTAAACCATCCCAACATTGGTGAATAAACCTTACTTGCATCAAATTTACATGCTACAACATGCTTAAATAAGCAAACATGCAATAAGTCATTCAACACAGAATCATCACCAAGATTAGATGTCATATCAAAATGATTAAACATTGGTTCTTTTGCATCAATAGTTAATTCAATGTGTGCACTCAAAATTGTTGGTATTTCAGTTGTTTGATCACATGGCAAAGTCAAATTATCAACGTAGTCCTCTAAAATAGGTGGTGTGATCAAAGTAGTGGGTAGCTCATCAGATGGTGCATTCAAATTGACAAGGCATTCATCATTCTCATGTAGAGATGGAAGATCAGTACCTTTGTCATTACCTCTTATGATCAACTCAGATGATGTAGCCACTCTCGGGGGCGATGTGTCACATGGTGGAGGTGATGTGGTCCTGACAACAACGGATGTGGTTGTCATAGTATGCCTAGTAGTTGAAGGAACAATCATATCAACTCTTGGAATGTGCACCGTGCGCTTGTTCTCCTCGTGGCCAACACGTCGTTTTATTTCCTGTTCAGCTTTGCAAGCAAGATGAAACAAATGGTCCATAGGATAACACTCTTCATGAATTAGTATCTCTTGAATATCACGGTTTAATCCTCCCCAAAATCTATCCATAAAATCATCTTCACTTTCTTCTAAAGAGGAATGCAACAAGGTAGTTTGTAAATCATCATAATATTTTGTTACAGTTACACTACCTTGTTTTAAGTGTTGCAACTTCTTAAGCATGTCACGAGTATAATAAGCAGGGACGAAAGTATGTCGCATGGCAAGTTTCAAATCATCCCAAGTAGTAGGTATATAATCAGGGTGTAACCGACAATATTCACTCCACCAAACCAAAGCATAACCAGTGAAAGAACCAACCGCAACCTTAACCTTTTTATGTTCATCGAAATTATGGGAAGCAAATATATTTTTTATGTCGAACTCCCATTCAATATATAAAGCAGGTTTAAAACGACCATTAAATGGTGGTATAGATACATTAACCTGATCATGTGCATTTGGATGTTTGTGCACCTCTCGTGACGGTTGTGGTATTTGCAAAGGTGGTGGCACGTCTCCCGCGATCGACAAAGCCCATGAATTGACTCTGTATCCTGTCATGATTAGTAGAACAAGAAACAAAATCCAAAAATAATGTTCCTATAACTACTAGGATGTGGTGGTAAAACGCTCACAGTAAAGCAAATATCAATGTCTTACAAGTTCTTACCATGCAGCAGGCGGTGATCGGCAACCAGCGGTGTCAACTAACTCCGAATATTGAGTAAAGCGATTGCCAGGGGAGCGTACGTATACACGGTGTAGAAATATGTGGAGCTGGGTTGGCTATATATGGTAGCAAAAGATTAGCAATAATCAATTCAAAGATGCAATGTTGAATAAACGCTCAACGACGGTACTGTGCTGGTCCTAGGCTAGACCGGACTAGAGACGCGAGCCTAGAACACTAATGAGGTCACGGCGTAGCACAACTAGCATCAATGAAGGATACTAAGTAGCTCTTGACAGCAAGATATAAGTGAAGATCACAACGGCAGTGAAGATAATGATGAAAAACAACTGCCAAGCAGGATATACAACAACTCTCTCTCCAACTTTCCTCTTGAAAAGTTTGAGACAATTTTCTGAAATTTTTTTCAAAGAATGCTACTAACTCAAGCTTTCCAATGCAAAAAGAATCACTCAATTCCGAGTTGATATGAGGAGTCAAAGAATTCTAAAACTGGCCTGAAAAATTGGAACAAGTTGTGTTCACGAACTTCGGAGGGCAAAAAGACCTATTTAGAAGCCGATTTTGAGGTGTCAAACATTGAACTAGCTTCTGCAACTATTTAGATGCGGCTCATCGCTATCTTCAATTTGAGTACTCACGGAGCCAAAACGGACTTCGTATGAGGAAGATACACCTGTTTTACTGAACAGTGCGCAAAACAGATTCCAATTCGAATTCAGGTACGAGATTGATTCTAGATAGATCCAATTTTTTTTTCTTCTCTCTTTTTTTTCTCACCCTTTTTTTTCTTTTTCTTCTCTCTCTTTTTCTTTTTTTCTTTATCTTCTTTTTCTCCCTCTTTCCAAGACAAACTAGATAAGATGCAGATTGGATCAGGCGAAGATGTGAATGACCTCAACTATGATTATGACAATGAACAGTGCGTAGCACGTGGTGGAAATTAATAGATGGGATGGTGGACAGCGTAAGGGATAATGATGCAGCGGCGGCGTGACTAATGTGAACAGAACTCGAAACTCTAAAGGAACTAGACGCTAAGACCAGCAACTCGACACGGCGATGCAACCGATAATTCAATAATGCAAACAATGAAAAGAAAATTGCAAAGGCTCAGTCTGGCTAGGACAAAGGATGAATAGATCTAACTTTTGTTTTGTGGCTTTTTCTTGGACAATAGGTAAGAAAATAAATCTAATCTAGGAAAAACTGGAAATTCTCACCGAGCAACCTGAAAACTGATACCACTTGATAGAGGCGGGGGTGTCCCGATCTTTCGATGAGATGATAACTATCGATTTGGTGAAGATGACTTTGACGATCCGACTACAAACGTGCACGTCGTTGCGCCTTAGCAATCGCTAAACCAACTCCGAAAGGTTATTGACCACGCTGGAGCACAATCAACCTGACCACGAAGGTCTATTCCTGCAAGCAATCGAAGAACAAGCAAGAATATGATAAAAGCAATCTGAATATTGCGAGTATATATGAAGTATTGATAAAGGTGACGATCCGTAAGCGGTCTTGGTCTGGTCGTTGGACACAAACGAAGTACACGAAGTTGCAATGGCTAACTTTTAACTAAACAAATCCCAAGGAAAAGCTACTAGATGGATCTACTTATATAGGAGCAAGGGGTGGCGGCCAAGGAGGTGGGAGGACGTCCCAAGGCAGCCTAAAACTAAATCTAGGTCGTACAAGGCCAATGGGCCCAAGTGGAGGTGATGTAACACCTTTAGACTTGTAGTTTGACTCGGATTCTGCTGCAGCATCAGATTGTTTCGTCCACAACTCAACGCTCCGGACGAATTTGAAGGTGATTCCAATTGGGTTGGAAAGTGCACGAAATCTAGTTTCCAACAAAAAAAGAATCACCCAATTCGGAGTCCGTATGAAAAACTTGTGTGCGTTTTGAGTCAGGTATGTCTGTGCAGTCGGAATCTGAATCCAGAACGTGAGAGACTTGGACTCTATCTTCTCTTGGGCCAAAAGTGACGTGAGAGAACTTTTTGGACAGCAAATAAACATCTCTTTCTTCCTTATCTTCATATGTGGATTGTACAAATGTCCCATACACCTGCAATTAGACAAAACACAAAAGTGTGTGAAGTATTTTTGTTCTGGATAACATAAATAGATTATTGAATAGTTTGCACTAGAAATCACCTGACAAATATGCATATATGCAATATTTTCGGTCATATCCAAGGTAGTCATGTCCTCATCATCCTCCCCTTCTTGAAAATAAAGCCGTCCTCGGCGTTGCTTAATCTGAAATGTGGCTAACAAAAGAGACAAGGTGTACATGTTGTATATGTATATGTCATCCATTTTTACTTCCCTTGATTTTTGCATATATGACACATGAATAGATGAGTAACTTGCATAGTTCATAAAATCTAAAGCCAAAAAATTAGCACAAGAAGTAGAAGGCATGAAAATATTGCAACTCAGTTTGCACATATAAGTGAAGCTCTTATTCATTTCAAAAGATTGACAATGTTCATCATTAAACCATCCCAACATTGGTGAATAAACCTTACTTGCATCAAATTTACATGCTACAACATGATTAAATAAGCAAACATGCAATAAGTCATTCAACACAGAATCATCACCAAGATTAGAGGTCATATCAAAATGATTAAACATTGGTTCTTTTGCATCAATAGTTAATTCAATGGGTGCACTCAAAATTGTTGGTATTTCAGTTGTTTGATCACATGGCAAAGTCAAATTATCAACGTAGTCCTCTAAAATAGGTGGTGTGATCAAAGTAGTGGGTAGCTCATCAGATGGTGCATTTAAATTGACAAGGCATTCATCATTCTCATGTAGAGATGGAAGATCAGTACCTTTGTCATTACCTCTTATGATCAACTCAGATGATGTAGCCACTCTCGGGGGCGATGTGTCACATGGTGGAGGTGATGTAGTCCTGACAACAACGGATGTGGTTGTCATAGTATGCCTAGTAGTTGAAGGAACAATCATATCAACTCTTGGAATGTGCACCGTGCGCTTGTTCTCCTCGTGGCCAACACGTCGTTTTATTTCCTGTTCAGCTTTGCAAGCAAGATGAAACAAATGGTCCATAGGATAACACTCTTCATGAATTAGTATCTCTTGAATATCACGGTTTAATCCTCCCCAAAATCTATCCATAAAATCATCTTCAGTT
The DNA here is from genome assembly GCF_002162155.2 of Triticum dicoccoides. Taxonomy (NCBI): domain Eukaryota; kingdom Viridiplantae; phylum Streptophyta; class Magnoliopsida; order Poales; family Poaceae; genus Triticum; species Triticum dicoccoides. The sequence continues at coordinate 461,676,621 of NC_041388.1, read as the reverse complement.
TCTTCTAAAGAGGAATGCAACAAGGTATGATAGAGGCGAGGGTGTCCCGATCTTTCGATGAGATGATAACTATCGATTTGGTGGAGACGACTTTGACGATCCGACTACAAACGTGCACGACGTTGCGCCTTAGCAATCGCTAAACCAATCTCCTGAGGTTACTGAAGATGCCGGAAGCACGGTCAGCCTGACCACGAAGGTCTATTCCTGCAAGCAATCGAAGAACGAGCAAGAATATGATAAAGCAATCTGAATATTGCAAATATATATGAGGTATTGATAATGGTGGGGATCCGTAAGCGGTCTTGGTCTGGTCGTTGGACACAAACGAAGTACACGAAGTTGCAATGGCTAACTTTTAACTAAACAAATCCCAAGGAAAAGCTACTAGATGGATCTACTTATATAGGAGCAAGGGGTGGCGGCCAAGGAGGTGGGAGGACGTCCCAAGGCAGCCTAAAACTAAATCTCGGTCGTACAAGGCCAATGGGCCCAAGTGGAGGTGATGTAACACCTTTGGACTTGTAGTTTGACTCGGATTCTGCTGCAGCATCAGATTGTTTCGTCCACAACTCAACGCTCCGGACGAATTTGAAGGTGATTCCAATTGGGTTGGAAAGTGCACGAAATCTAGTTTCCAACAAAAAAAGAATCACCCAATTCGGAGTCCGTATGAAAAACTTGTGTGCGTTTTGAGTCAGGTATGTCTGTGCAGTCCGAATCTGAATCCAGAACGTGAGAGACTTGGACTCTATCTTCTCTTGGGCCAAAAGTGACGTGAGAGAACTTTTTGGACAGCAAATAAACATCTCTTTCTTCCTTATCTTCATATGTGGATTGTACAAATGTCCCATACACCTGCAATTAGACAAAACACAAAAGTGTGTGAAGTATTTTTGTTCTGGATAACATAAATAGATTATTGAATAGTTTGCACTAGAAATCACCTGACAAATATGCATATATGCAATATTTTTGGTCATATCCAAGGTAGTCATGTCCTCATCACATGATGAAGGTCGACCTGCAGAAAAGTTAGTCCACGCCAATGCCTGTCGATCCTGCACTTCACGTTCAGCTTTACAAGCAAGATGGAATAAACGAGTGATTTTAGTATACTCCTTATACTCTAGAATCGTCTGAATCTCTCTATTTAATCCACCCATAAAACGGGCAAGCATAGCTTCATTCTCCTCAACAATACCACATCTAATCATGCCAGTTTTTAATTCCTGATAATATTCTTCTACAGAATTTTTCCCCTGTCTTAAGCGCTGCAATTTTTGAAATAATTCACGTTGATAATATGGTGGAACCCAACGAGTACGCATAGCAGTTTTCAAAGCAGCCCAAGTAGCCGGAATAGGATATAGTCTACAATGCTCAGACCACCAAACACATGCAAAACTAGTGAATGCACAAACAGCAGCAGGAACACGTCTCTCCTCGGGATATTGTAAACATGTAAATCGTTGTTCAGTTTCTAACTCCCAAGTAAGATATATATCAGGAACATATCTACCCTCAAATGGTGGAATATTCAATTTTAGTTTAGGGAGATGGTCATGATCTCGTACCTGAGGGTGAGCCCTACCATTGCCATTATTTGCATGTGGACGACCTGGTGGTTGCTGTGCTGGTGGTGGCACGTAGTTCTGATTTTGATCAACCTCATCCTCATAATCTCCCACATAATCATCCTCCTCCACATCAGCAGTAGGAGCCACAGAAGTATCAATAGCAGCACCAGCAGTTTGGCCCGACTGAAGAGGGACACGGCTCGCTCGGCGGAGGGCTGTTTCCCGACGTGGAGGTAGTCGATGTTGTTGCTGTTGTTGCAGAGGTGCGGTAGGAGCAGCCGGTGGTGGTGGTGGAAAACGCGAAAGCAATTCAGCAAACTTGCTATCGAGCTTTGTTTCAAACGTCTTCTCCATGCCATCTATCTTCTCCATGGCCTCTTCAAATCTGTTTATCACATCTTGCACCTGTCCACTCATCATTTGCTGAAACGTATCATGAAGCTCCTTGTTCGTCAAGTTCTCCCAGTCAGTCTCGTCGGCTTGTGATCCTGGCATGGTTAGCAGCAATAGAAACACACAAGAATATGATCCTACAGACTACTAACAAGTGGTGGTGGTGGCGGGTGTCACAAATCCGTCAAGCAAATCTCAAATTCTTACCAGTTCTTACCCTGCAGCAGGCGGTGATCGGCAACCGTTGTAGTCAAAACTCTCAAAAGCTTGGATAGAGCGATTGCCAGGGAGAGTCAAACGCACAACGTAGATGTATGTGGAGCTGGGAAGGCTTATAGTATGGTAGCAAAAAGGGTCAGCAATAATCAATTCAGAGATGCAAAGTTGAATAAACGCTCAACGACGGTACTGTGCTGGTCCTAGGCTAGACCGTGTTAGAGACGCGAGCCTAGAACACTAACAAAATCACGGCGCTGCACGTAAATAAGGGAAAAGCACACTCTGGAACTCTTTTTTTCGCTCTTTTTTTTGCGCTCCTTTTTTTGCGCTCCTCTTTTTTTGCGAAAAATCACTATAATGGCGAGTGTCTCAAAACTCTTCCCTCGTCAAACTGATAGGATGGGCACGAAATTTTTTTTCCACTTTTTTTTTTTGGAAATCGAAGGGGAGCCTTGGCGCAGTGGTAAAGCTGCTGCCTTGTGACCATGAGGTCATGGGTTCAAGTCCTGGAAACAGCCTCTTACAGAAATGTAGGGAAAGGCTGCGTACTATAGACCCAAAGTGGTCGGACCCTTCCCTGGACCCTGCGCAAGCGGGAGCTACATGCACCAGGTTGCCCTTTTTTTCGGAAATCAGGGCAGTGACGATGAAAAAGTGCGACAAAAAATCACTATGATGGCACGTGGCTCAAAAGACTCAGAAAAGCCTAAAAATAGGATAGGGAAAAAATTTGCCCGTGAAAATTTTGGCCTAAAAACTGCCCGGGGGTCTCCAGACTCTTTTTTTTTCGAGACCTACGCAGGCAAGGAAACACAAATAAGAATTTAGATTGATCTCAAGAACAACCCTAATATGAGAAGAACTCGGATTGGCGGTGGATATATGGTTGTGGTATATGGCAGCGGTGGTGGTATATGGTAGCGGTGGTGGTATATGGATACAGATTGGTGGTGGTATATGGATACGGATTGGTGGTGGTATATGGATATGGATTCAGAGCGGTGGCGGATAAGCAAAAGTGGTAGATGGGCGATGATGATGGTGCGGCGGCGGCGTGACAACTTATGACCAGAACTCGAAACTCTAAAAGACTAGACTCTAAGACCAGCAACTTGACACGACGATGCAACCGCAAATTCAACAAAGCAAAAACCCTAAAAAGATTATGCAAAGGCTCAGATTGGTTCGGATCTGATGAACTAACCCTAATTTTTTTTCTGGCTTTTTCGTGGACTGTAGGTATGAAGAACGGACTCGATCTAATCTACGAAAAACTGTAAAATCTCACCGAGCAACCTGGAAATTTGATACCACTTGATAGAGGCTAAGGTGTCCCGATGTTTCGATGAGATGGTGGCTATCGTTTTCTGTGGGAGTCGACTTTGACGATCCGACTACGAACGTGCGAGACGTCGCGCCTTAGCAATCGCTAAACCAACTTCCGAGGGTTATTGACCACGCCGGAGCACGATCAACCTGACCACGAGGGTCTGTTTCCTGCGAGCAAACGAAGAACAAGCAAGAACTGAGATTGCAATCTGGATATTGCGAATATAAGATGAAAGCTTTATTGATCAAGGTGGGGTTCTGTGACGTCTTGGCCTGGTCGTTGGACACAAACGAAGTACGCGAAGTTGCAGCTATGGCGAACTTTTAATCTAAACAAAACCCCAAGTCTAAACGACGCCCTAAGGGCTGTATATATGGAGGAAGAGGGGGGAATTTCGTGTCCCTTGAGGGTGGGGTCCGAAACCAACCCTAACTCTTGTTTCCCCACACATACGGATTCTAAAAATAGCCTATACTTAAGTATTTGAAATTACATGGGCCTGGCCCATTAATAAGGTGACGCAGCACCTAGAATAGCCTATGGACGAATATTATGAAGTGGCATCTTGTATATTTCGTCCAAGGCTTCATGCACTCCTTATGGCGGCTTTAAAGTCCTGAAATCATCACTTGTAACTCCGTTCTTGATCCCATTGCGCATGCCATCAACTCCATGTGTGTTCTTGCTCCAATGTTCATCCTTCTCCAAGCTAGGCCCTTCATTTGTAAGCAAAACAAATGTATCCAATTTAGGCAGCATCATAATCTCATGAACATTAGAATCATTACCAAGAAACGAAAGTACCTGGAAATTTAATTGGCATGCGCGAGCTCTAGTAATTGGTCCAGTATATGTAACAGTAGGGGCTGTGGGTGTAACAATGGTATTGATGTCCTCATCATCCTCCCCTTCTTGAAATGAAGTCGTCCTCGACGGAAGCGCATCTTCCTCACCCAAATAAGGCTTCAAATCTGCAATGTTAAAAGTGGGACTAACCCCAAAATCTACAGGTAGCTCAAGTTTATATGCATTATCATTTATTTTCTCTAACACCTTAAAAGGACCATCAGCACCTGGCATTAGCTTTGATTTGCACAGATTAGGAAATCTATCTTTACGCAAATGTAACCAAACAAGATCTCCAGGTGCAAACACAACATGTTTTCTACCCTTATCTCCAGCAAGTTTATATTTAGCATTCATACGCTCAATGTTTTCCTTAGTTAACTCATGCATTTTTAAAATCAATTCAGAACGTTCTTTAGCATCAAAATTAACCTTCTCGGAAGATGGAAGAGGCAACAAATCAATAGGTGCACGAGGTAGGAAACCATACACAATTTCAAAAGGTCACATCTTAGTAGTAGAATGCAATGAACGATTATAAGCAAATTCAATATGAGGCAAGCATTCTTCCCACATTTTCTTGTTATTCTTCAAAACAGCCCTAAGCATAGTAGACAATGTTCTATTGACTACTTCAGTTTGTCCATCTGTTTGGGGGTGACAAGTAGTACTAAAAAGCAGCTTAGTCCCCAACTTAGCCCATAAACATCTCCAAAAGTGGCTAAGAAATTTAGTATCACGATCTGAAACAATAGTATTTGGCACACCATGTAAGCGAATAATTTCACGAAAGAACAAATCAGCAACATTAACAGCATCATCGCTTTTATGACATGGTATAAAGTGTGCCATTTTCGAGAACCTATCCACGACAACAAATATGCTATCCCTCCCCTTCTTTGTTTGAGGTAAACCTAAAACAAAGTCCATAGATATATCCTCCCAAGGAACACTAGGTACAGGCAAAGGCATATATAAACCATGAGGATTGAGTCGTGACTTAGCTCTTTGACATGTAGTGCAGCGAGCAACAAAACGCTCAACATCCCGTCTCATCTTTGGCCAAAAGAAATGTGTAGCAAGTATATCCTCCGTCTTCTTGATGCCAAAGTGTCCCATTAATCCTCCTCCATGCGCCTCCTGCAACAACAAAAGACGAACAGAGCTAGCTGGAATGCATAACTTGTTAGCTCGAAACACAAATCCATCGTTAAGAACGAACTTGTTCCAAGTTCTCCCTTCCTTACAATTCTGCAATACATCTTTAAATTCAGCATCATGAACATATTGATCTTTGATGGTCTCCAAACCAAATATTTTAAAGTCAAGTTGTGAAAGCATAGTATAACGACGAGACAAGGCATCAGCAATAACATTTTCTTTACCCTTCTTGTGTTTAATGACATAAGGGAAAGTCTCAATGAATTTAACCCATTTAGCATGTCTACGGTTCAGTTTTGCTTGACTTTTAATGTGTTTCAAAGATTCATGATCAGAATGTATAACAAATTCCTTGGGCCATAAATAATGTTGCCATGTTTCTAAGGTCCGAACAGGAGCATATAATTCTTTATCATAAGTAGAATAGTTCAGACTAGGCCCACTCAATTTTTCAGAAAAGTATGCAACAGGTTTTCCATCTTGTAATGACACACCTCCTAATCCAATTCCACTAGCATCACATTCAAGCTCAAAAGTCTTATTGAAATTAGGAAGTTGGAGTAAAGGAGCATGTGTCAACTTATCTTTCAATACCGTGAAGGCTTCTTCCTGTGCGGTACCCCAAACAAAAGGCACATCCTTCTTTGTAAGCTCGTTGAGAGGTGCAGCAATGGTGCTGAAATCTCTCACAAAACGCCTATAGAAACCAGCGAGGCCAAGGAAACTCCTCACTTGTGTGACCATTTTGGGCTGCGGCCAATTCTCAATAGCTTCAATCTTGGCTTTATCAACTTCAATTCCCTGTGGAGTAACAACATAGCCAAGAAAAGATACTCGGTCGGTGCAAAAGGTGCACTTTCCAAGGTTTCCAAACAAACGTGCATCACGTAGAGCAATAAAAACAGCACGTAAATGTTCCTCCAAAGATTTGCTATAAATCAATATGTCATCAAAGTAAACTACCACAAATCCTCCAATGAAAGCACTTAAAACTTCGTTCATTAACCTCATGAAAGTACTAGGTGCATTAGTTAACCCAAAAGGCATGACTAACCACTCATATAATCCAAACTTAGTTTTAAATGCTGTTTTCCATTCATCACCCAATTTCATACGAATTTGATAGTATCCACTACGCAAATCAACTTTGGAGAAAAATGTAGAGCCACTCAATTCATCAAGCATATCATCTAGCCTAGGAATAGGATGACGATAACGAATAGTAATATTATTAATGCCTCTACAATCAACGCACATACGCGACGTACCATCCTTTTTCGGCACTAAAATGATAGGAACAACACAAGGACTAAGGGATTCGCGTATATAACCTTTGTCGAGCAGTTCTTGTACTTGACGCATAATCTCCTTCGTCTCCTCTGGATTGGTACGGTATGGTGCACGGTTGGGTAGCGAAGCATCGGGAATTAAGTCAATTTGATGCTCAATCCCTCGAATAGGTGGTAATCCCGGTGGCACGTCTTGTGGAAAGACGTCGGCGAACTCCTGCAAAATCTTAGTGACAGCAGGGGGCAAAGAGGAAGGCATGTCCTCGAATGAAAATAATGCCTCTTTGCACACAAAAGCATAGCAAACAGATTTGCTAAAATCTAGCTCATCAATATCAGATTTGGTGGCAAGTAAACATGCACTTTTCAATTTAATTTCAGAAACAACAGTAGATGGTTTATTATTAGGCTTCATTTGGTGCTCAAATTCTTTTGCCACAATCTGATTTTCACTCTTATTTGTCTCCTGTTTTGCTTTATTAGCTCTATTAATATCATCTTTCAAAATGGAATCAGGAGTCATAGGAAGCAAAGTAATATTTTTATCGTTATGAACAAGAGTATATTGATTGTTTCTACCATGGTGTACAGAATTTTTATCAAATTGCCATGGTCTACCAAGTAATAAGGAACATGCTTGCATAGGTACCACATCACAATCAACATAATCAGCATATGTAGAGATACTAAAATGCACACGAACAGTACGTGTTACCTTAACCTTGCCGCTGTTGTTGAACCATTGGATGTAGTAAGGATGTGGATGTGGTCTTGTGGTGAGAGATAGCTTCTCCACCATCTCCATGCTAGCCAAGTTATTGCAGCTCCCTCCATCTATGATCACGTGAATAGAACGTTCCTTCACAACTCCCTTTGTATGGAACAAATTATGCCTCTGATTTTGCTCAGCTTGTGTAACCTGCACACTCAAAACACGTTGAGCAACTAAACATTCATACCTGTCAGCATCTTCAGGAGCCATGTATTGCGTCTCATGATTAGAATCGTCTCCACCGTGTTCTTCACGTGTAATAAGAGCCAAAGTCTCCTCATCATAGTCACTAGCGGACTCATACCCACCATCCTCAGTAACAATCATCACACGCTTAGATGGGCATTCTCTCGCTTAATGACCTCCACCCTTGCAACGTCGACAAATAATATCATGTGTTTGCCCTGTTGATGCCATGGATGAAGAAGAGCTCTTTGCCGGCCCAGAAGGTGTGCTCTTGGCAGATAGTGGTGATTGTGCCTGCTTTATTGTATCACGGTTGGAGGTGGCAGCCGACGGAGGCGCCGGTGTAGCAGAACGTGTGGAAGTAGATGATGCACGTGGTGTCCATGATGAAGGTCGACCTGCAGAAAAGTTAGTCCGCGCCAATGCCTGTCGATCCTACACTTCACGTTCAGCTTTACAAGCAAGATGGAATAAACGAGTGATATTAGTATACTCCTTATACTCTAGAATCGTCTGAATCTCTCTATTTAATCCACCAATAAAACGTGCAAGCATAGCTTCATTCTCCTCAACAATACCACATCTAATCATGCTAGTTTTTAATTCCTGATAATATTCTTCTACAGAATTTTTTCCCTGTCTTAAGCGCTGCAATTTTTGAAGTAATTCACGTTGATAATATGGTGGAACCCAACGAGTACGCATAGCAGTTTTCAAAGCAGCCCAAGTAGCCGGAATAGGATATAGTCTACAATGCTCAGACCACCAAACACATGCAAAACTAGTGAATGCACAAACAGCAGCAGGAACACGTCTCTCCTCGGGATATTGTAAACATGTAAATCGTTGTTTAGTTTCTAACTCCCAAGTAAGATATATATCAGGAACATATCTACCCTCAAATGGTGGAATATTCAATTTTAGTTTAGGGAGATGGTCATGATCTCGTACCTGAGGGTGAGCCCTACCATTGCCATTATTTGCATGTGGACGACCTGGTGGTTGCTGTGCTGGTGGTGGCACGTAGTTCTGATTTTGATCAACCTCATCCTCATAATCTCCCACATAATCATCCTCCTCCACATCAGCAGTAGGAGCCACAGAAGTATCAATAGCAGCACCGGCAGTTTGGCCCGACTGAAGAGGGACACGGCTCGCTCGGCGGAGGGCTGTTTCCCGACGTGGAGGTAGTCGATGTTGTTGCTGTTGTTGCAGAGGTGCGGTAGGAGCAGCCGGTGGTGGTGGTGGAAAACGCGAAAGCAATTCAGCAAACTTGCTATCGAGCTTTGTTTCAAACGTCTTCTCCATGCCATCTATCTTCTCCATGGCCTCTTCAAATATGTTTATCACATCTTGCACCTGTCCACTCATCATTTGCTGAAACGTATCATGAAGCTCCTTGTTCATCAAGTTCTCCCAGTCAGTCTCGTCGGCTTGTGATCCTGGCATGGTTAGCAGCAATAGAAACACACAAGAATATGATCCTACAGACTACTAACAAGTGGTGGTGGTGGCGGGTGTCACAAATCCGTCAAGCAAATCTCAAATTCTTACCAGTTCTTACCCAGCAGCAGGCGGTGATCGGCAACCGTTGTAGTCAAAACTCTCAAAAGCTTGGATAGAGGGATTGCCAGGGAGAGTCAAACGCACAACGTAGATGTATGTGGAGCTGGGAAGGCTTATAGTATGGTAGCAAAAAGGGTCAGCAATAATCAATTCAGAGATGCAAAGTTGAATAAACGCTCAACGACGGTACTGTGCTGGTCCTAGGCTAGATCATGCTAGAGACGCGAGCCTAGAACACTAACAAAATCACGGCGCTGCACGTAAATAAGGGAAAAGCACACTCTGGAACTCTTTTTTTTCGCTCTTTTTTTTTGCGCTCCTTTTTTTGCGCTCCTCTTTTTTTTGCAAAAAATCACTATAATGGCGAGTGTCTCAAAACTCTTCCCTCGTCAAACTGATAGGATGGGCACGAAATTTTTTTATCACTTTTTTTTCGGAAATCAGGGCAGTGACGACGAAAAAGTGCGACAAAAAATCACTATGATGGCGCGTGGCTCAAAAGACTCAGAAAAGCCTAAAAATAGGATAGGGAAAAAAATTTGCCCGTGAAAATTTTGTCCTAAAAACTGCCCGGGGGTCTCCAGACTCTTTTTTTTTCGAGACCTACGCAGGCAAGGAAACACGAATTAGAATTTAGATTGATCTCAAGAACAACCCTAATATGAGAAGAACTCGGATTGGTGGTGGATATATGGTTGTGGTATATGGCAGCGGTGGTGGTATATGGTAGCGGTGGTGGTATATGGATACAGATTGGTGGTGGTATATGGATACGGATTGGTGGTGGTATATGGATATGGATTCAGAGCGGTGGTGGATAAGCAAAAGTGGTAGATGGGCGATGATGATGGTGCGGCGGCGGCGTGACAACTTATGACCAGAACTCGAAACTCTAAAAGACTAGACTCTAAGACCAGCAACTTGACACGACGATGCAACCGCAAATTCAACAAAGCAAAAACCCTAAAAAGATTATGCAAAGGCTCAGATTGGTTCGGATCTGATGAACTAACCCTAATTTTTTTTCTGGCTTTTTCGTGGACTGTAGGTATGAAGAACAGACTCGATCTAATCTACGAAAAACTGTAAAATCTCACCGAGCAACCTGGAAATCTGATACCACTTGATAGAGGCTAAGGTGTCCCGATGTTTCGATGAGATGGTGGCTATCGTTTTCTGTGGGAGTTGACTTTGACGATCCGACTACGAACGTGCGAGACGTCGCGCCTTAGCAATCGCTAAACCAACTTCCGAGGGTTATTGACCACGCCGGAGCACGATCAACCTGACCACGAGGGTCTGTTTCCTGCGAGCAAACGAAGAACAAGCAAGAACTGAGATTGCAATCTGGATATTGCGAATATAAGATGAAAGCTTTATTGATCAAGGTGGGTTCTGTGATGTCTTGGACTGGTCGTTGGACACAAACGAAGTACGCGAAGTTGCAGCTATGGCAAACTTTTAATCTAAACAAAACCCAAAGTCTAAATGACGCCCTAAGGGCTGTATATATGGAGGAAGAGGGGGGAATTTCGTGTCCCTTGAGGGTGGGGTCCAAAACCAACCCTAACTCTTGTTTCCCCACACATACGGACTCTAAAAATAGCCTATACTTAAGTATTTCGAAATTACATGGGCCTGGCCCATTAATAAGGTGACGCAGCACCTAGAATAGCCTATGGACGAATATTATGAAGTGGCATCTTGTATATTTCGTCCAAGGCTTCATGCACTCCTTATGGCGGCTTTAAAGTCCTGAAATCATCACTTGTAACTCCGTTCTTGATCCCCTTGCGCATGCCATCAACTCCATGTGTGTTCTTGCTCCAATGTTCATCCTTCTCCAAGCTAGGCCCTTCATTTGTAAGCAAAACAAATGTATCCAATTTAGGCAGCATCATAATCTCATGAACATTAGAATCATTACCAAGAAACGAAAGTACCTGGTAATTTAATTGGCCTGCGCGAGCTCTAGTAATTGGTCCAGTATATGTAACAGTAGGGGCTGTGGGTGTAACAATGGTATTGATGTCCTCATCACTCCCCGTGCTGACGAACTCTTGCACGAGGCTCTCTCTCCGGCCAACTCTGTTGCTGACGCCGTCCGGACCTGCTTGCATCCGCCTAGTTCCCAGCGCCATCGTGCCTGTTGCCCAGATCCGTCTCGTCCCTGTCACACCTGTGGCTTTCTCCCCTCCTGAGCGTCCGCTTATGCGTCGTACGAGCCAAGCTCGGCCATTCCATCGAGCTCCTACACAAGCTGCCGAGACCTTGGCCAGAATCACGCCAAGTCAATGCCTCTTTTCACCTCCGATATGTTGCCGTGGACGCATGGAACCCTGGAAGCAATCCCAAGCCCCAAATACAAAGACCCAGACCGACAAGTACCACGGCATTCGTCATGTACCCTCGGATACGTCAAGTTCATCTACCTTCGCAAGAATCGAGACCGATAAGTTCGAAGACATCAAGTACCTCTACAAGCCGTGTACGACTACCGTCGCCGAAGGCCGTCGAGTGAACAACAACCGTCGCTGTGGATCCGACAAGACCTCTGAGATCGACTTCATGGACTGACAAGTACCCCAACGTCAGGTGTACAACGACCCTCGCCGAAGACCCGGGTAGCAAAACGTCAAGTACCTATGACCGAAGAACGCCAAGTACCTGTCCGAAAAACAAACATGTATCACTACGTCCGGAGACCTCGAACCCGTCAAGTCCGACTACGTTTGTGTACAACTACCGACGACGTGCATGTTGCCAAGTACCCTCTCCGAATCGTCATTTTCGACTAGTAATCATCACCGCCTGCTGCTGGGTAAGAACTGGTAAGAATTTGAGATTTGCTTGACGGATTTGTGACACCCGCCACCACCACCACTTGTTAGTAGTCTGTAGGATCATATTCTTGTGTGTTTCTATTGCTGCTAACCATGCCAGGATCACAATCCGACGAGACTGACTGGGAGAACTTGACGAACAAGGAGCTTCATGATACGTTTTAGCAAATGATGAGTGTACAGGTGCAAGATGTGATAAACAGATTTGAAGAGGCCATGGAGAAGATAGATGGCATGGAGAAGACGTTTGAAACAAAGCTCGATAACAAGTTTGCTGAATTGCTTTCGTGTTTTCCACCACCACCACCGGCTGCTCCTGCCGCACCTCTGCAACAACAGCAACAACACCGACTACCTCCACGTAGGGAAACAGCCCTCCGCCGAGCGAGCCGTGTCCCTCTTCAGTCGAGCCAAACTGCTGGTGCTGCTGTTGATACTTCTGTGGCTCCTACTGCTGATGTGGAGGAGGATGATTATGTGGGAGATTATGAGGATGGGGTTGATCAAAATCAGAACTACGTGCCACCACTAGCACAGCAACCACCAGGTCGTCCACATGCAAATAATGGCAATGGTAGGGCTCACCCTCAGGTACGAGATCATGACCATCTCCCTAAACTAAAATTGAATATTCCACCATTTGAGGGTAGATATGTTCCTGATATATATCTTACTTGGGAGTTAGAAACTGAACAACGATTTACATGTTTACAATATCCCGAGGAGAGACGTGTTCTTGCTGCTGTTTGTGCATTCACTAGTTTTGCATGTGTTTGGTGGTCTGAGCATTGTAGATTATATCCTATTCCAGCTACTTGGGCTACTTTGAAAACTGCTATGCGTACTCGTTGGGTTCCACCATATTATCAACGTGAATTACTTCAAAAATTGCAGCGCTTAAGACAGGGAAATTTTTTTGTAGAAGAATATTATCAGGAATTACAAACTGGCATGATTAGATGTGGTATTGTTGAGGAGAATGAAGCTATGCTTGCACGTTTTATGGGTGGATTAAATAGAGATATTCAGACGATTCTAGAGTATAAGGAGTATACTAATATCACTCGTTTATTCCATCTTGCTTGTAAAGGTGAACGTGAAGTGCATGATCGACAGGCATTGGCGTGGACTAACTTTTCTGCAGGTCGACCTTCATCATGGACACCACGTGCATCATCTACTTCCACACGTTCTGCTACACCGGCGCCTCCGTCGGCTGCCACCTCCAACCGTGATACAATAAAGCAGGCACAATCACCACTATCTGCCAAGAGCACACCTTCTGGGCCTGCAAAGAGCTCTTCTTCATCCATGGCATCAACAGGGCAAACACATGATATTATTTGTCGACGTTGCAAGGGTGGAGGTCATTATGCGAGAGAATGCCCATCTAAGCGTGTGATGATTGTTACTGAGGATGGTGGGTATGAGTCCGCTAGTGACTATCATGAGGAGACTTTGGCTCTTATTACACGTGAAGAACACGGTGGAGACGATTCTAATCATGAGACGCAATACATGGCTCCTGAAGATGCTGACAGGTATGAATGTTTAGTTGCTCAACGTGTTTTGAGTGTGCAGGTTACACAAGCTGAGCAAAATCAGAGGCATAATTTGTTCCATACAAAGGGAGTTGTGAAGGAACGTTCTATTCACGTGATCATAGATGGAGGGAGCTGCAATAACTTGGCTAGCATGGAGATGGTGGAGAAGCTATCTCTCACCACAAGACCACATCCACATCCTTACTACATCCAATGGTTCAACAACAGCGGCAAGGTTAAGGTAACACGTACTGTTCGTGTGCATTTTAGTATCTCTACATATGCTGATTATGTTGATTGTGATGTGGTACCTATGCAAGCATGTTCCTTATTACTTGGTAGACCATGGCAATTTGATAAAAATTCTGTACACCATGGTAGAAACAATCAATATACTCTTGTTCATAACGATAAAAATATTACTTTGCTTCCTATGACTCCTGATTCCATTTTGAAAGATGATATTAATAGAGCTAATAAAGCAAAACAGGAGACAAATAAGAGTGAAAATCAGATTGTGGCAAAAGAATTTGAGCACCAAATGAAGTCTAATAATAAACCATCTACTGTTGTTTCTGAAATTAAATTGAAAAGTGCATGTTTACTTGCCACCAAATCTGATATTGATGAGCTAGATTTCAGCAAATCTGTTTGCTATGCTTTTGTGTGCAAAGAGGCATTATTTTCATTCGAGGACATGCCTTCCTCTTTGCCCCCTGCTGTCACTAACATTTTGCAGGAGTTCGCTGACGTCTTTCCACAAGACGTGCCACCGGGATTACCACCTATTCGAGGGATTGAGCATCAAATTGACTTAGTTCCCGGTGCTTCGCTACCCAACCGTGCACCATACCATACCAATCCAGAGGAGACGAAGGAAATTATGCGTCAAGTACAAGAACTGCTCGACAAAGGTTATATACGCGAATCCCTTAGTCCTTGTGCTGTTCCTATCATTTTAGTGCCGAAAAAGGATGGTACGTCGCGTATGTGCGTTGATTGTAGAGGCATAAATAATATTACTATTCGTTATCGTCATCCTATTCCTAGGCTAGATGATATGCTTGATGAATTGAGTGGCTCTACAATATTCTCCAAAGTTGATTTGCGTAGTGGATACCATCAAATTCGTATGAAATTGGGAGATGAATGGAAAACAGCATTTAAAACTAAGATTGGATTATATGAGTGGTTAGTCATGCCTTTTGGGTTAACTAATGCACCTAGTACTTTCATGAGGTTAATGAACAAAGTTTTACGTGCTTTCATTGGACGATTTGTGGTAGTTTACTTTGATGACATATTGATTTATAGCAAATCTTTGGAGGAACATTTGGAACATTTACATGCTGTTTTTATTGCTCTACGTGATGCACGTTTGTTTGGAAACCTTGGAAAGTGCACCTTTTGCACCGACCGAGTATCTTTTCTTGGCTATGTTGTTACTCCACAGGGAATTGAAGTTTATAAAGCCAAGATTGAAGCTATTGAGAGTTGGCCGCAGCCCAAAACGGTCACACAAGTGAGGAGTTATTACAAGATGGAAAACCTGTTGCATACTTTTCTGAAAAATTGAGTGGGCCTAGTCTGAACTATTCTTGATGAGGACATCAATACAATTGTTACACCCACAGCCCCTGCTGCTATACATACTGGACCAATTACTAGAGCTCGTGCACGCCAACTAAATTACCAGGTACTTTCGTTTCTTGGTAATGATTCTAATGTTCATGAGAATATGATGCTGCCTAAATTGGATACATTTGTTTTGCTTACAAATGAAGGGCCTAGCTTGGAGAAGGATGAACATTGGAGCAAGAACAAGCATGGAGATGATGGCATGCGCAAGGGAAACAAGAACGGAGTTACAAGTGATGATTTCAGGACTTTGAAGCCACCATAATGGGTGCATGAAGCCTTGGACGAAATATACAAGATGCCACTTCATAAATTTCGTCCCGAGGCTATTTTAGGTGCTGCGTCACCTTATTATTGGGCCAGGCCCATGTAATTTCGAAATACATAAGTATAGGCTATTTTTAGAGTCCGTATGTGTGGGGAAACAAGAGATAGGGTTGATTTCGGACCCCTCCACCAAGTGCCACGAAATTCCCCCCCCCCCTCTTCCTCCATATATACAGCCCTTAGGGCATCGTTTAGACTTTGGGTTTTGTTTAGATTAAAAGTTTGCCATAGCTGCAACTTCGTGTACTTCGTTTGTGTTCAACGACCAAACAAAGGCGTCACAGAACCCCACCTTGATCAATAAAGCTTTCATCTTATATTCGCAATATCCAGATTGCAATCTTAGTTTCTTGCTTGTTCTTCGTTTGCTCGCAGGAAACAGACCCTCTGGTCAGGTTGATCGTGCTCCGGCGTGGTCAATAACCTCTCGGAGTTGGTTTAGCGATTGCTAAGGCGCGACGTCCTCGCACGTTCGTAGTCGGATCGACAAAGTCGACTTCCACCAAAGCGATATCCATCATCTCATCGAAAGACGGGACACCTCCGCCTCTATCAAGTGGTATCAAATTTCCAGGTTGCTCGGTGAGATTTTATAGTTTTTCGTAGTTTAGATCGAGTCTGTTCTTCATACCTACAGTCCACGAAAAAGCCACAAAAAAATTAGGGTGAGTTCATCATATCCGAACCAATCTGAGCCTTTGCATTATCTTTTTAGGGTTTTGCTTTGTTGAATTTGCGGTTGCATCGTCGTGTCTAGTTGCTGGTCTTAGAGTCTAGTCTTTTAGAGTTTCGAGTTCTGGTCATAAGTTGTCACGCCGCCGCCGCACCATCATCATCGCCCCTGCCATCTACCACCACCGCTTATCCGCCACCGCTTCGAATCCATATCCATATACCACCACCGATCCATATCCATATACTACCACCGCTACCACCACCGCTGCCATATACCACCACCATATATCCACCACCATCCGAGTTCCTTGCATATTAGGTTTGTTTTCGAGATCCATCTAGATTCCGATTCGTGTTTCCTTGCCGGAGTAGGTTTCGGAAAAAAAAAGAGTCGGGTAGCCACGCTCCGTTTAGGCCCAAAATTTTTCGAAAACGCATTTTTCGAAAAAATTTCTGGCTATCCTATTTTTAGGTGTTTCTGAGTGTTTTGAGACAGGTGCCATTATAGGAAGTTTTTTGACCTGTTTCCAGTTTTTGGGTCCGGGCAGTCGAAAAAAAAAATTTGGTCGAAAAAAAAAATTCGTGCCCATCCTGTCAGTTTGACCTAGGAAGAGTTTTGAGACACTCGCCATTATAGTGATTTTTCGCAAAAAAAAAGCGCAAAAAAAAGAGCGCAAAAAAAAAAGAGCAAAAAAAAAATTCAGAGTGTGCTTTTCCCTTGTTTACGTGCCGCGCCATGATTTTGTTGGTGTTCTAGGCTCGCGTCTCTAGCACAGTCTAGCCTAGGACCAGCACAGTACCGTCGTTGAGCGTTTATTCAACTTTGCATCTCTGAATTGATTATTGCTGACCCTTTTTGCTACCATACTATAAGCCTTCCCAGCTCCACATACATCTACGTCGTGCGTTTGACTCTCCCTGGTAATCGCTCTATCCAAGCTTTGAGAGTTTTTGACTACAACGGTTGCCGATCACCGCCTGCTGCTGGGTAAGAACTGGTAAGAATTTGAGATTTGCTTGACGGATTTGTGATACACCACCACCACTTCTTAGTAGTCTGTAGGATCATATTCTTGTGTGTTTCTATTGCTGCTAACCATGCCAGGATCACGAGCCGACGAGATTGACTGGGAGAACTTATCGAACAAGGAGCTTCATGATAAGTTTCAGCAAATGATGACTGAACAGGTACAAGATGTGCTGAACAATTTTGAAGAGGCCATGGAGAAGATCACTGGCCTTGAGAAGACGTTCGAAACAAAGCTCGATAACAGATTTAATGAACTGCTTGCGCGTCTTCCACCACCGGCTGCACCTGTCGCACCTCTGCAACAACAACAACTACGCCCCCTTCCGAATTAGTATGGACGAGCACAGCGTGTTCCTATTGTGCCAGGACAAAATTCTGGTGCCGCTGTTACTGCTGTTGGTGCTTCTTTGGCTCCTGCTACTACTCCTGCTGGTACCCAGGAGGATGATGAGTATGCGGGCGATTATGAGGATGAGGTTGATCAAAATCAGATCTACGAGCAGCCACCAGCACCACCACCAGCAGGTCGACCTCAGGTATATATTCGTAATGGTAGGCCTGCACCACCACCTCAGGTACGAGATGATGTCCATATTCCTAAACTGAAATTGAATATTCCACCATTTGAGGGTAGATATGTTCCTGATATATATCTTACTTGGGAGTTAGAAACTGAACAACGATTTACATGTTTACAATATCCTGAGGAGAGACGAGTTGCTGCTGCTGTTTGTGCTTTCACTAGTTTTGCATGTGTATGGTGGTCTGAACATTGTAGATTATATCCTATTCCAACTACTTGGGCTGCTTTGAAAACTGCTATGCGTACGCGTTGGGTTCCACCATATTATCAACGTGAATTGCTTCAAAAATTGCAGCGTTTAAGACAAGGGAAAAATTATGTAGAAGAATATTATCAGGAATTACAAACTGGCATGATTAGATGTGGTATTGTTGAGGAGAATGAAGCTATGCTTGCACGTTTTCTGGGTGGATTAAATAGAGAGATTCAGACCATTCTAGACTATAAGGAGTATACTTGATAGAGGCGAGGGTCCCGATCTTTCGATGAGATGATAACTATCGATTTGGTGGAGACAACTTTGACGATCCGACTACAAACGTGCACGACGTTGCGCCTTAGCAATCGCTAAACCAATCTCCTGAGGTTACTGACGATGCCGGAAGCACGGTCAGCCTGACCACGAAGGTCTATTCCTGCAAGCAATCGAAGAACGAGCAAGAATATGATAAAGCAATCTGAATATTGCAAATATATATGAGGTATTGATAATGGTGGGGATCCGTAAGCGGTCTTGGTCTGGTCGTTGGACACAAACGAAGTACACGAAGTTGCAATGGCTAACTTTTAACTAAACAAATCCCAAGGAAAAGCTACTAGATGGATCTACTTATATAGGAGCAAGGGGTGGCGGCCAAGGAGGTGGGAGGACGTCCCAAGGCAGCCTAAAACTAAATCTAGGTCGTACAAGGCCAATGGGCCCAAGTGGAGGTGATGTAACACCTTTGGACTTGTAGTTTGACTCGGATTCTACTGCAGCATCAGATTGTTTCGTCCACAACTCAACGCTCCGGACGAATTTGAAGGTGATTCCAATTGGGTTGGAAAGTGCACGAAATCTAGTTTCCAACAAAAAAGAATCATCCAATTCGGAGTCCGTATGAAAAACTTGTGTGCGTTTTGAGTCAGGTATGTCTGTGCAGTCCGAATCTGAATCCAGAACGTGAGAGACTTGGACTCTATCTTCTCTTGGGCCAAAAGTGACGTGAGAGAACTTTTTGGACAGCAAATAAACATCTCTTTCTTCCTTATCTTCATATGTGGATTGTACAAATGTCCCATACACCTGCAATTAGACAAAACACAAAAGTGTGTGAAGTATTTTTGTTCTGGATAACATAAATAGATTATTGAATAGTTTGCACTAGAAATCACCTGACAAATATGCATATATGCAATATTTTTGGTCATATCCAAGGTAGTCATGTCCTCATCAAGGTTGATCAAAATCAGCACTACGTGCAGCCACCTGTACCACCACCAGCAGGTCGACCTCAGGTATATATTCGTAATGGTAGGCCTGCACCACCACCTCAGGTACGAGATGATGTCCATATTCCTAAACTGAAATTGAATATTCCACCATTTGAGGGTAGATATGTTCCTGATATATATCTTACTTGGGAGTTAGAAACTGAACAACGATTTACATGTTTACAATATCCTGAGGAGAAACGAGTTGCTGCTGCTGTTTGTGCTTTCACTAGTTTTGCATGTGTATGGTGGTCTGAACATTGTAGATTATATCCTATTCCAACTACTTGGGCTGCTTTGAAAACTGCTATGCGTACGCGTTGGGTTCCACCATATTATCAACGTGAATTGCTTCAAAAATTGCAGCGTTTAAGACAAGGAAAAAATTCTGTAGAAGAATATTATCAGGAATTACAAACTGGCATGATTCGATGTGGTATTGTTGAGGAGAATGAAGCTATGCTTGCACGTTTTCTGGGTGGATTAAATAGAGAGATTCAGACCATTCTAGACTATAAGGAGTATACTAATATCACTCGTTTATTCCATCTTGCTTGTAAAGCTGAACGTGAAGTGCAGGATCGACAAGCATTGGCGCGAACTAACTTTTCTGCAGGCCGACCTTCCTCCTGGATGCCGCGTGCATCTTCTACTTCAACTGCACCAGCACCTCAATCAGGTGCCTCCTACAGCCGTGATACAAGAAAACAGGAACAACCACCATTATCTGCCAAGAGCGCACCTGCGGGGCCTGCACAGCGTTCTTCTTCTTCCATGGCATCAACAGGGCACACAAGTGATATTATTTGTCGTCGTTGTAAGGGAGTAGGTCATTATGCGAGGGAATGCAAATCTCCGCGTGTGATGATTGCTACCGCGGATGGTGGATATGAGTCCGCTAGTGACTATGATGAGGAGACATTGGCTCTTATTACACGTGAAGAACATGGTGGAGATGATTCTGATCATGAGACGCAATACATGGCTCCTGAAGACGCTGACAGGTATGAATGTTTAGTTGCTCAACGTGTTTTGAGTGTGCAGGTCACACAAGCTGAGCAAAATCAGAGGTACAATTTGTTCCATACCAAGGGAGTTGTGAAGGAACGTTCTGTGCGCGTCATAATAGACGGAGGGAGCTGCAACAACTTGGCTAGCATGGATATGGTGGAGAAGCTTTCTCTCACCACAAGACCACATCCACATCCTTACTACATCCAATGGTTCAACAACAGCGGCAAGGTTAAGGTAACACGTACTGTTCGTGTGCATTTTAGTATCTCTACATATGCTGATTATGTTGATTGTGATGTGGTACCTATGCAAGCATGTTCCTTATTACTTGGTAGACCATGGCAATTTGATAAAAATTCTGTACACCATGGTAGAAACAATCACTATACTCTTGTTCATAAGGATAAAAATATTACTTTGCTTCCTATGACTCCTGGTTCCATTTTGAAAGATGATATTAATAGAGCTAATAAAGCACAACAGGAGAAGAATAAGAGTGAAAATCAGATTGTGGCAAAAGAATTTGAGCAACAAATGAAGCCTAATAATAAACCATCTAGTGTTGCTTTTGAAATTAAATTGAAAAGTGCATGTTTATTTGCCACCAAATCTGATATTGATGAGCTAGCGAATTCGGGTAACGGCTACAAGGGATAAAAATAAAGGAAACTGTACCCGACCAGGGATGGACGTAAACTCGTAAGCTACCGAGGGTAGGGATAATCGTCCAGGTCTTATTAAAAAAAAGACGCCCCGCCACTGCAGGCAGGTTAGTTCCTCTGTCGTTGCCGGAGAGTTCTTGGCGAAGAGCTGAAATCTGTTTGCTATGCTTTTGTGTGCAAAGAGGCATTATTTTCATTCGAGGATGTGCCTTCCTCTTTGCCTCCTGCTGTCACTAACATTTTGCAGGAGTTCGCTGACGTTTTTCCACAAGACGTGCCACCGGGATTACCGCCTATTCGAGGGATTGAGCATCAGATTGACTTAATTCCCGGTGCTTCACTGCCAAACCGTGCACCATACCGTACCAATCCAGAGGAGACGAAGGAGATTATGCGTCAAGTACAAGAGCTTCTCGACAAAGGTTATATACGCGAATCCCTTAGTCCTTGTGCTGTTCCTATTATTCTAGTGCCGAAAAAGGATGGTACATCACGTATGTGTGTTGATTGTAGAGGCATTAATAATATTACTGATAGAGGCAAAGGTGTCCCGTCTTTCGATGAGATGATGGATATCGCTTTGGTGGAAGTCGACTTTGACGATCCGACTACGAACGTGCGAGGACGTCGCGCCTTAGCAATCGCTAAACCAACTCCGAGAGGTTATTGACCACGCTGGAGCACGATCAACCTGACCACGAGGGTCTGTTTCCTGCGAGCAAACGAAGAACAAGCAAGAAACTAAGATTGCAATCTGGATATTGCGAATATAAGATGAAAGCTTTATTGATCAAGGTGGGGTTCTGTGACGCCTTTGTCTGGTCGTTGAACACAAACGAAGTACGCGAAGTTGCAGCTATGGCGAACTTTTAATCTAAACAAAACCCAAAGTCTAAACGATGCCCTAAGGGCTGTATATATGGAGGAAGAGGGGGAAATTTCGTGGCCCTTGGTGGAGGGGTCCGAAATCAACCCTATCTCTTGTTTCCCCACACATACGGACTCTAAAAATAGCCTATACTTATGTATTTTCGAAATTACATGGGCCTGGCCCAATAATAAGGTGACGCAGCACTAAAATAGCCTCGGGACGAAATTTATGAAGTGGCATCTTGTATATTTCGTCCAAGGCTTCATGCACCCATTATGGTGGCTTCAAAGTCCTGAAATCATCACTTGTAACTCCGTTCTTGTTTCCCTTGTGCATGCCATCATCTCCATGCTTGTTCTTGCTCCAATGTTCATCCTTCTCCAAGCTAGGTCCTTCATTTGTAAGAAAAACAAATGTATCCAATTTAGGCAGCATCATATTCTCATGAACATTAGAATCATTACCAAGAAACGAAAGTACCTGGTAATTTAGTTGGCGTGCACGAGCTCTAGTAATTGGTCCAGTATGTATAGCAGCAGGGGCTGTGGGTGTAACAATTGTATTGATGTCCTCATCATCCTCCCCTTCTTGAAATGAAGTCGTCCTCGACGGAAGTTCATCTTCCTCACCCAAATAAGGCTTCAAATCTGCAATGTTAAAAGTGGGACTAACCCCAAAATCTGCAGGCACCTCAAGTTTATATGCATTATCATTTATTTTCTCTAACACCTTAAAGGGACCATCAGCACGTGGCATTAACTTTGATTTGCGCAAATCAGGAAATCTATCCTTACGCAAATGTAACCAAACAAGATCTCCAGGTGCAAACACAACATGTTTTCTACCCTTATCTCCAGCAAGTTTATATTTAGCATTCATGCGCTCAATGTTTTCCTTAGTTAACTCATGCATTTTTAAAATCAATTCAGCACGTTGTTTAGCATTAAAATTAACCTTCTCCGAAGATGGAAGAGGCAACAAATCAATAGGTGCATGAGGTAGGAAACCATACACAACTTCAAAAGGGGACATCTTAGTAGTAGAATGCAATGAACGATTATAAGCAAATTCAATATGAGGCAAGCATTCCTCCCACATTTTCTTATTATTCTTCAAAACAGCCCTAAGCATAGTAGACAACATTCTATTGACTACTTCAGTTTGTCCATCAGTTTGGGGGTGACAAGTAGTACTAAAAAGCAGTTTAGTCCCCAACTTAGCCCATAAACATCTCCAAAAGTGGCTAAGAAATTTAGTATCACGATCTGAAACAATAGTATTTGGCACACCATGCAAGCGAATAATTTCACGAAAGAACAAATCAGCAACATTAACAGCATCATCGCTTTTATGACATGGTATAAAGTGTGCCATTTTTGAGAATCTATCCACGACAACAAATATGCTATCCCTCCCCTTCTTTGTTCGAGGTAAACCTAAAACAAAGTCCATAGATATATCCTCCCAAGGAACACTAGGTACAGGCAAAGGCATATATAAACCATGAGGATTGAGTCATGACTTAGCTTTTTGACATGTAGTGCATCGAGCAATAAAACGCTCAACATCCCGTCTCATCTTTGGCCAAAAGAAATGTGTAGCAAGTACGTCCTCCGTCTTCTTCACGCCAAAGTGTCCCATTAATCCTCCTCCATGCGCCTCCTGCAACAACAAAAGACGAACGGAGCTAGCTGGAATGCATAGCTTGTTAGCACGAAACACAAATCCATCGTTAACGACAAACTTGTTCCACATTCTTCCTTCTTTACAATTCTGCATTACATCTTTAAAATCAGCATCATGTACATATTGATCTTTGATGGTCTCCAAACCAAATATTTTGAAGTCAAGTTGTGAAAGCATAGTATAGCGACGAGACAATGCATCAGCAATAACATTTTCTTTTCCCTTCTTGTGTTTAATGACATAAGGGAAAGTCTCAATGAATTCAACCCATTTAGCATGTCTACGATTCAGTTTAGCTTGACTTTTAATATGTTTCAAAGATTCATGATCAGAATGTATAACAAATTCTTTGGGCCATAAATAATGTTGCCATGTTTCTAAAGTCCGAACAAGAGCATATAATTCTTTATCATAAGTAGAATAATTCAGACTAGGCCCACTCAATTTTTCAGAAAAGTATGCAACAGGTTTGCCATCTTGTAATAACACACCTCCTAATCCAATTCCACTAGCATCACATTCAAGCTCAAAACTCTTATTAAAATCAGGAAGTTGGAGTAAAGGAGCATGTGTCAACTTATCTTTGATAGAGGCAAAGGTGATGAGGACATCAATACAATTGTTACACCCACAGGCCCTGCTGCTATACATACTGGACCAATTACTAGAGCTCGTGCACGCCAACTAAATTACCAGGTACTTTCGTTTCTTTGTAATGATTCTAATGTTCATGAGAATATGATGCTGCCTAAATTGGATACATTTGTTTTGCTTACAAATGAAGGGCCTAGCTTGGAGAAGGATGAACATTGGAGCAAGAACAAGCATGGAGATGATGGCATGCGCAAGGGAAACAAGAACGGAGTTACAAGTGATGATTTCAGGACTTTGAAGCCACCATAATGGGTGCATGAAGCCTTGGACGAAATATACAAGATGCCACTTCATAAATTTCGTCCCGAGGCTATTTTAGGTGCTGCGTCACCTTATTATTGGGCCAGGCCCATGTAATTTCGAAATACATAAGTATAGGCTATTTTTAGAGTCCGTATGTGTGGGGAAACAAGAGATAGGGTTGATTTCGGACCCCTCCACCAAGGGCCACGAAATTTCCCCCTCTTCCTCCATATATACAGCCCTTAGGGCATCGTTTAAGACTTTGGGTTTTGTTTAGATTAAAAGTTCGCCATAGCTGCAACTTCGCGTACTTCGTTTGTGTTCAACGACCAGACAAAGGCGTCACAGAACCCCACCTTGATCAATAAAGCTTTCATCTTATATTCGCAATATCCAGATTGCAATCTTAGTTTCTTGCTTGTTCTTCGTTTGCTCGCAGGAAACAGACCCTCGTGGTCAGGTTGATCGTGCTCCAGCGTGGTCAATAACCTCTCGGAGTTGGTTTAGCGATTGCTAAGGCGCGACGTCCTCGCACGTTCGTAGTCGGATCGTCAAAGTCGACTTCCACCAAAGCGATATCCATCATCTCATCGAAAGACGGGACACCTTTGCCTCTATCAAGTGGTATCAGATTTCCAGGTTGCTCGGTGAGATTTTACAGTTTTTCGTAGTTTAGATCGAGTCTGTTCTTCATACCTACAGTCCATGAAAAAGCCACAAAAAAAATTAGGGTTAGTTCATCATATCCGAACCAATCTGAGCCTTTGCATAATCTTTTTAGGGTTTTGCTTTGTTGAATTTGCGGTTGCATCGTCGTGTCTAGTTGCTGGTCTTAGAGTCTAGTCTTTTAGAGTTTCGAGTTCTGGTCATAAGTTGTCACGCCGCCGCCGCACCATCATCATCACCCCTGCCATCTACCACCACCGCTTATCCGCCACCGCTTCGAATCCGTATCCATATACCACCACAACTGTCATATACCACCACCGCTGCCATCTACCACCATATATCCACCACCAATCCGAGTTCCTTGCTTATTAGGTTTGTTTTCGGGATCCATCCAGATTCCGATTCGTGTTTCCTTGCCGGAGTAGGTTTCGAAAAAAAAAAAATTCCAGAGTGTGCTTTTCCCTTGTTTACGTGCCGCGCCGTGATTTTGTTAGTGTTCTAGGCTCGCGTCTCTAGCACAGTCTGATGAGGACATCAATACAATTGTTACACCCACAGCCCCTGCTGCTATACATACTGGACCAATTAATAGAGCTCGTGCACGCCAACTAAATTACCAGGTACTTTCGTTTCTTGGTAATGATTCTAATGTTCATGAGAATATGATGCTGCCTAAATTGGATACATTTGTTTTGCTTACAAATGAAGGGCCTAGCTTGGAGAAGGATGAACATTGGAGCAAGAACAAGCATGGAGATGATGGCATGCGCAAGGGGAACAAGAACGGAGTTACAAGTGATGATTTCAGGACTTTGAAGCCACCATAATGGGTGCATGAAGCCTTGGACGAAATATACAAGATGCCACTTCATAAATTTCGTCCCGAGGCTATTTTAGGTGCTGCGTCACCTTATTATTGGGCCAGGCCCATGTAATTTCGAAATACATAAGTATAGGCTTTTTTTAGAGTCCGTATGTGTGGGGAAACAAGAGATAGGGTTGATTTCGGACCCCTCCACCAAGGGCCACGAAATCCACCCCCTCTTCCTCCATATATACAGCCCTTAGGGCATCGTTTAGACCTTGGGTTTTGTTTAGATTAAAAGTTCGCCATAGCTGCAACTTCGCGTACTTCGTTTGTGTTCAACGACCAGACAAAGGCGTCACAGAACCCCACCTTGATCAATAAAGCTTTCATCTTATATTCGCAATATCCAGATTGCAATCTCAGTTTCTTGCTTGTTCTTTGTTTGCTCGCAGGAAACAGACCCTCGTGGTCAGGTTGATCGTGCTCCGGCGTGGTCAATAACCTCTCGGAGTTGGTTTAGCGATTGCTAAGGCGCGACGTCCTCGCACGTTCGTAGTCGGATCGTCAAAGTCGACTTCCACCAAAGCGAAATCCACCATCTCATCGAAAGACGGGACACCTTTGCCTCTATCACCCAAGGTTACCAAACAAACGTGCATCACGTAGAGCAATAAAAACAGCACGTAAATGTTCCAAATGTTCCTCCAAAGATCTGCTATAAATCAATATGTCATCAAAGTAAACTACCACAAATCGTCCAATGAAAGCACGTAAAACTTCGTTCATTAATCTCATGAAAGTACTAGGTGCATTAGTTAACCCAAAAGGCATGACTAACCACTCATATAATCCAAACTTAGTTTTAAATGCTGTTTTCCATTCATCTCCCAATTTCATACGAATTTGATGGTAGCCACTACGCAAATCAACTTTGGAGAATATTGTAGAGCCACTCAATTCATCAAGCATATCATCTAGCCTAGGAATAGGATGACGATAACGAATAGTAATATTATTAATGCCTCTACAATCAACACACATACGTGATGTACCATCCTTTTTCGGCACTAGAATAATAGGAACAGCACAAGGACTAAGGGATTCGCGTATATAACCTTTGTCGAGAAGCTCTTGTACTTGACGCATAATCTCCTTCGTCTCCTCTGGATTGGTACGGTATGGTGCACGGTTTGGAAGTGAAGCACCGGGAATTAAGTCAATCTGATGCTCAATCCCTCGAATAGGCGGTAATCCCGATGGCACGTCTTGTGGAAAAACGTCAGCGAACTCCTGCAAAATGTTAGTGACAGCAGGAGGCAAAGAGGAAGGCACGTCCTCGAATGAAAATAATGCCTCTTTGCACACAAAAGCATAGCAAACAGATTTGCTGAAATCTAGCTCATCAATATCAGATTTGGTGGCAAATAAACATGCACTTTTCAATTTAATTTCAGAAGCAACACTAGATGGTTTATTATTAGGCTTCATTTGTTGCTCAAATTCTTTTGCCACAATCTGATTTTCACTCTTATTCTTCTCCTGTTGTGCTTTATTAGCTCTATTAATATCATCTTTCAAAATGGAATCAGGAGTCATAGGAAGCAAAGTAATATTTTTATCCTTATGAACAAGAGTATAGTGATTGTTTCTACCATGGTGTACAGAATTTTTATCAAATTGCCATGGTCTACCAAGTAATAAGGAACATGCTTGCATAGGTACCACATCACAATCAACATAATCAGCATATGTAGAGATACTAAAATGCACACGAACAGTACGTGTTACCTTAACCTTGCCGCTGTTGTTGAACCATTGGATGTAGTAAGGATGTGGATGTGGTCTTGTGATGAGAGCAAGCTTCTCCACCATCTCCATGCTAGCCAAGTTGTTGCAGCTCCCTCCGTCTATGATGACGCGCACAGAACGTTCCTTCACAACTCCCTTGGTATGGAACAAATTGTGCCTCTGATTTTGCTCAGCTTGTGTGACCTGCACACTCAAAACACGTTGAGCAACTAAACATTCATACCTGTCAGCGTCTTCAGGAGCCATGTATTGCGTCTCATGATCAGAATCATCTCCACCATGTTCTTCACGTGTAATAAGAGCCAAAGTCTCCTCATCATAGTCACTAGCGGACTCATATCCACCATCCGCGGTAGCAATCATCACACGCGGAGATTTGCATTCTCTCGCATAATGACCTCCTCCCTTACAACGACGACAAATAATATCACTTGTGTGCCCTGTTGATGCCATGGAAGAAGAAGAACGCTGTGCAGGCCCCGCAGGTGCGCTCTTGGCAGATAATGGTGGTTGTGCCTGTTTTCTTGTATCACGGCTGGAGGTGGCACCGGATGGAGGTGCTGGTGCAGTTGAAGTAGAAGATGCACGTGGCGTCCATGATGAAGGTCGGCCTGCAGAAAAGTTAGTTCGCCCCAATGCTTGTCGATCCTGCACTTCACGTTCAGCTTTACAAGGAAGATGGAATAAACGAGTGATATTAGTATACTCCTTATAGTCTAGAATGGTCTGAATCTCTCTATTTAATCCACCCAGAAAACGTGCAAGCATAGCTTCATTCTCCTCAACAATACCACATCTAATCATGCCAGTTTGTAATTCCTGATAATATTCTTCTACAGAATTTTTTCCTTGTCTTAAACGCTGCAATTTTTGAAGCAATTCACGTTGATAATATGGTGGAACCCAACGCGTACGCATAGCAGTTTTCAAAGCAGCCCAAGTAGTTGGAATAGGATATAATCTACAATGTTCAGACCACCATACACATGCAAAACTAGTGAAAGCACAAACAGCAGCAGCAACTCGTCTCTCCTCAGGATATTGTAAACATGTAAATCGTTGTTCAGTTTCTAACTCCCAAGTAAGATATATATCAGGAACATATCTACCCTCAAATGGTGGAATATTCAATTTCAGTTTAGGAATATGGACATCATCGCGTACCTGAGGTGGTGGTGCAGGCCTACCATGACGAATATATACCTGAGGTCGACCTGCTGGTGGTGGTGCTGGTGGCTGCTCGTAGATCTGATTTTGATCAACCTCATCCTCATAATCACCCGCATAAGCATCCTCCTCCGCATCAGCAGCAGGAGCCACAGAAGTATCAACAGCAGCACCAACAGTTTGGCCAAACGCAAGAGGAACATGGCTTGCTCGGCGGAGGTCTGCTTCGCGACGTGGAGGTAGTCGTTGTTGTTGTTGGTGTTGGAGAGGTGCGTTAGCTGCAGCGGGTGGTGGTGGTGGAAGACGCGCGAGCAATTCATTAAACTTGTTATCGAGCTTTGTTTCGAACGTCTTCTCAAAGCCAGTGATCTTCTCCATGGCCTCTTCAAAATTGTTCAGCACATCTTGCACCTGTTCAGTCATCATTTGCTGAAACTTATCATGGAGCTCCTTGTTCGATAAATTATCCCAGTCAATCTCGTCGGCTTGTGATCCTGGCATGGTTAGCAGTAATAGAAACACACAAGAATATGATCCTACAGACTACGAACAAGTGGTGGTGGTGGGTGTCACAAATCCGTCAAGCAAATCTCAAATTCTTACCAGTTCTTACCCAGCAGCAGGCGGTGATCGGCAACCGTTGTAGTCAAAAACTCTCAAAGCTTGGATAGAGCGATTACCAGGGAGAGTCAAACGCACGACGTAGATGTATGTGGAGCTGGGAAGGCTTATAATATGGTAGCAAAAAGGGTCAGCAATAATCAATTCAGAGATGCAAAGTTGAATAAACGCTCAACGACGGTACTGTGCTGGTCCTAGGCTAGACTGTGCTAGAGACGCGAGCCTAGAACACTAACAAAATCACGGCGCGGCACGTAAACAAGGGAAAAGCACACTCTGGAAATTTTTATTTTTCGCTCTTTTTTTTTGCGCTCTTTTTTTTTGCGCTGCTTTTTTTTTGCGAAAAATCACTATAATGGCGAGTGTCTCAAAACTCTTCTTAGCTCAAACTGAGAGGATGGGCACGAAATTTTTTTTGACCAATTTTTTTTTTTGGACTGCCCGGACCCAAAAACTGGAAACGGGTCAAAAAAAACTTCCTATAATGGCACCTGTCTCAAAACACTCAGAAACACCTAAAAATAGGATAGCCAGAAATTTTTTCGAAAAATGCGTTTTCGAAAATTTTTGGGCCTAAACGGAGCGTGGCTACCTGACTCTTTTTTTTTCTTTTTTTCTTTTTTTTTCCGAAACCTACTCCGGCAAGGAAACACGAATCGGAATCTAGATGGATCTCGAAAACAAACCTAATATGACAAGAACTCGGATTGGTGGTGGATATATGGTGGTAGATGGCAGCGGTGGTGGTATATGACAGCTGTGGTGGTATATGGATACGGATTCGAAGCGGTGGCGGATAAGCGGTGGTGGTAGATGGCAGGGGTGATGATGATGGTGCGGCGGCGGCGTGACAACTTATGACCAGAACTCGAAACTCTAAAAGACTAGACTCTAAGACCAGCAACTAGACACGACGATGCAACCGCAAATTCAACAAAGCAAAACCCTAAAAAGATTATGCAAAGGCTCAGATTGGTTCGGATATGATGAACTAACCCTAATTTTTTTTTGTGGCTTTTTCGTGGACTGTAGGTATGAAGAACAGACTCGATCTAAACTACGAAAAACTGTAAAATCTCACCGAGCAACCTGGAAATCTGATACCACTTGATAGAGGCGAGGGTGTCCCGATCTTTCGATGAGATGATAACTATCGATTTGGTGGAGACGACTTTGACGATCCGACTACAAACGTGCACGACGTTGCGCCTTAGCAATCGCTAAACCAACTCCGAGAGGTTATTGACCACGCCGGAGCACAATCAACCTGACCACGAAGGTCTATTCCTGCAAGCAATCGAAGAACAAGCAAGAATATGATAAAAGCAATCTGAATATTACGAGTATATATGAAGTATTGATAAAGGTGGGGATCCGTAAGCGGTCTTGGTCTGGTCGTTGGACACAAACGAAGTACACGAAGTTGCAATGGCTAACTTTTAACTAAACAAATCCCCAAAGTCTAAACGATGCCCTAAGGGCTGTATATATGGAGGAAGAGGGGAGAATTTCGTGGCCCTTGGTGGAGGGGTCCGAAATCAACCCTATCTCTTATTTCCCCACACATACGGACTCTAAAAATAGCCTATACTTATGTATTTCGAAATTACATGGGCCTGGCCCAATAATAAGGTGACGCAGCACCTAAAATAGCCTCGGGACGAAATTTATGAAGTGGCATCTTGTATATTTCGTCCAAGGCTTCATGCACCCATTATGGTGGCTTCAAAGTCCTGAAATCATCACTTGTCACTCCGTTCTTGTTTCCCTTGCGCATGCCATCATCTCCATGCTTGTTCTTGCTCCAATGTTCATCCTTCTCCAAGCTAGGCCCTTCATTTGTAAGCAAAACAAATGTATCCAATTTAGGCAGCATCATATTCTCATGAACATTAGAATCATTACCAAGAAACGAAAGTACCTGGTAATTTAATTGGCGTGCACGAGCTCTAGTAATTGGTCCAGTATGTATAGCAGCAGGGGCTGTGGGTGTAACAATTGTATTGATGTCCTCATCAGAACTCCTGCAAAATGTTAGTGACAGCAGGAGGCAAAGAGGAAGGCACGTCCTCGAATGAAAATAATGCCTCTTTGCACACAAAAGCATAGCAAACAGATTTGCTGAAATCTAGCTCATCAATATCAGATTTGGTGGCAAATAAACATGCACTTTTCAATTTAATTTCAGAAGCAACACTAGATGGTTTATTATTAGGCTTCATTTGTTGCTCAAATTCTTTTGCCACAATCTGATTTTCACTCTTATTCTTCTCCTGTTGTGCTTTATTAGCTCTATTAATATCATCTTTCAAAATGGAATCAGGAGTCATAGGAAGCAAAGTAATATTTTTATCCTTATGAACAAGAGTATAGTGATTGTTTCTACCATGGTGTACAGAATTTTTATCAAATTGCCATGGTCTACCAAGTAATAAGGAACATGCTTGCATAGGTACCACATCACAATCAACATAATCAGCATATGTAGAGATACTAAAATGCACACGAACAGTACGTGTTACCTTAACCTTGCCGCTGTTGTTGAACCATTGGATGTAGTAAGGATGTGGATGTGGTCTTGTGATGAGAGCAAGCTTCTCCACCATCTCCATGCTAGCCAAGTTGTTGCAGCTCCCTCCGTCTATGATGACGCGCACAGAACGTTCCTTCACAACTCCCTTGGTATGGAACAAATTGTGCCTCTGATTTTGCTCAGCTTGTGTGACCTGCACACTCAAAACACGTTGAGCAACTAAACATTCATACCTGTCAGCGTCTTCAGGAGCCATGTATTGCGTCTCATGATCAGAATCATCTCCACCATGTTCTTCACGTGTAATAAGAGCCAAAGTCTCCTCATCATAGTCACTAGCGGACTCATATCCACCATCCGCGGTAGCAATCATCACACGCGGAGATTTGCATTCTCTCGCATAATGACCTCCTCCCTTACAACGACGACAAATAATATCACTTGTGTGCCCTGTTGATGCCATGGAAGAAGAAGAACGCTGTGCAGGCCCCGCAGGTGCGCTCTTGGCAGATAATGGTGGTTGTGCCTGTTTTCTTGTATCACGGCTGGAGGTGGCACCGGATGGAGGTGCTGGTGCAGTTGAAGTAGAAGATGCACGTGGTGTCCATGATGAAGGTCGGCCTACAGAAAAGTTAGTTCGCCCCAATGCTTGTCGATCCTGCACTTCACGTTCAGCTTTACAAGCAAGATGGAATAAAAGAGTGATATTAGTATACTCCTTATAGTCTAGAATGGTCTGAATCTCTCTATTTAATCCACCCAGAAAACGTGCAAGCATAGCTTCATTCTCCTCAACAATACCACATCTAATCATGCCAGTTTGTAATTCCTGATAATATTCTTCTACAGAAAAAATTTGGGCCTAAACGGAGCGTGGCTACCCGACTCTTTTTTTTTCCGAAACCTACTCCGGCAAGGAAACACGAATCGGAATCTAGATGGATCCCGAAAACAAACCTAATAAGCAAAGAACTCGGATTGGTGGTGGATATATGGTGGTGGTATATGGCAGCGGTGGTGGTAGCGGTGGTAGTATATGGATATGGATCGGTGGTGGTATATGGACACGGATTGGTGGTGGTATATGGATACGGATTCGGTGCGGTGGTGGTAGATGGCAGGGGCGATGATGATGGTGCGGCGGCGGCGTGACAACTTATGACCAGAACTCGAAACTCTAAAAGACTAGACTCTAAGACCAGCAACTAGACACGACGATGCAACCGCAAATTCAACAAAGCAAAACCCTAAAAAGATTATGCAAGGCTCAGATTGGTTCGGATATGATGAACTAACCCTAATTTTTTTGTGGCTTTTTCGTGGACTATAGGTATGAAGAACAGACTCGATCTAAACTACGAAAAACTGTAAAATCTCACCGAGCAACCTGGAAATCTGATACCACTTGATAGAGGCAAAGGTGTCCCGTCTTTCGATGAGATGATGGATATCGCTTTGGTGGAAGTCGACTTTGACGATCCGACTACGAACGTGCGAGGACGTCGCGCCTTAGCAATCGCTAAACCAACTCCGAGAGGTTATTGACCACGCTGGAGCACGATCAACCTGACCACGAGGGTCTGTTTCCTGCGAGCAAACGAAGAACAAGCAAGAAACTAAGATTGCAATCTGGATATTGCGAATATAAGATGAAAGCTTTATTGATCAAGGTGGGGTTCTGTGACGCCTTTGTCTGGTCGTTGAACACAAACGAAGTACGCGAAGTTGCAGCTATGGCGAACTTTTAATCTAAACAAAACCCAAAGTCTTAAACGATGCCCTAAGGGCTGTATATATGGAGGAAGAGGGGGAAATTTCGTGGCCCTTGGTGGAGGGGTCCGAAATCAACCCTATCTCTTGTTTCCCCACACATACGGACTCTAAAAATAGCCTATACTTATGTATTTCGAAATTACATGGGCCTGGCCCAATAATAAGGTGACGCAGCACCTAAAATAGCCTCGGGACGAAATTTATGAAGTGGCATCTTGTATATTTCGTCCAAGGCTTCATGCACCCATTATGGTGGCTTCAAAGTCCTGAAATCATCACTTGTAACTCCGTTCTTGTTTCCCTTGCGCATGCCATCATCTCCATGCTTGTTCTTGCTCCAATGTTCATCCTTCTCCAAGCTAGGCCCTTCATTTGTAAGCAAAACAAATGTATCCAATTTAGGCAGCATCATATTCTCATGAACATTAGAATCATTACCAAGAAACGAAAGTACCTGGTAATTTAGTTGGCATGCACGAGCTCTAGTAATTGGTCCAGTATGTATAGCAGCAGGGGCTGTGGGTGTAACAATTGTATTGATGTCCTCATCAATTACTATTCGTTATCGTCATCCTATTCCTAGGCTAGATGATATGCTTGATGAATTGAGTGGCTCTACAATATTCTCCAAAGTTGATTTGCGTAGTGGCTACCATCAAATTCGTATGAAATTGGGAGATGAATGGAAAACAGCATTTAAAACTAAGTTTGGATTATATGAGTGGTTAGTCATGCCTTTTGGGTTAACTAATGCACCTAGTACTTTCATGAGATTAATGAACGAAGTTTTACGTGCTTTCATTGGACGATTTGTGGTAGTTTACTTTGATGACATATTGATTTATAGCAGATCTTTGGAAGAACATTTGGAACATTTACGTGCTGTTTTTATTGCTCTACGTGATGCACGTTTGTTTGGTAACCTTGGGAAGTGCACCTTTTGCACCGACCGAGTATCTTTTCTTGGCTATGTTGTTACTCCACAGGGAATTGAAGTTGATAAAGCCAAGATTGAAGCTATTGAGAGTTGGCCGCAGCCCAAAACGGTCACACAAGTGAGGAGTTTTCTTGGCCTCGCTGGATTCTATAGGCGTTTTGTGAGAGATTTCAGCACCATTGCTGCACCCCTCAATGAGCTTACAAAGAAAGATGTGCCTTTTCTTTGGGGTACCGCACAGGAAGAAGCCTTCACGGTATTGAAAGATAAGTTGACACATGCTCCTTTACTCCAACTTCCTGATTTTAATAAGACTTTTGAGCTTGAATGTGATGCTAGTGGAATTGGATTAGGAGGTGTGTTATTACAAGATGGCAAACCTGTTGCATACTTTTCTGAAAAATTGAGTGGGCCTAGTCTGAATTGTTCTACTTATGATAAAGAATTATATGCTCTTGTTCGGACTTTAGAAACATGGCAACATTATTTATGGCCCAAAGAATTTGTTATACATTCTGATCATGAATCTTTGAAACATATTAGAAGTCAAGCTAAACTGAATCGTAGACATGCTAAATGGGTTGAATTCATTGAGACTTTCCCTTATGTCATTAAACACAAGAAGGGAAAGGAAAATGTTATTGCTGATGCATTGTCTCGTCGCTATACTATGCTTTCACAACTTGACTTCAAAATATTTGGTTTGGAGACCATCAAAGATCAATATGTGCATGATGCTGATTTTAAAGATGTAATGCAGAATTGTAAAGAAGGAAGAATGTGGAACAAGTTTGTTGTTAACGATGGATTTGTGTTTCGTGCTAACAAGCTATGCATTCCAGCTAGCTCCGTTCGTCTTTTGTTGTTGCAGGAGGCGCATGGAGGAGGATTAATGGGACACTTTGGCGTGAAGAAGATGGAGGACGTACTTGCTACACATTTCTTTTGGCCAAAGATGAGACGGGATGTTGAGCGTTTTATTGCTCGCTGCACTACATGTCAAAAAGCTAAGTCACGACTCAATCCTCATGGTTTATATATGCCTTTGCCTGTACCTAGTGTTCCTTGGGAGGATATATCTATGTACTTTGTTTTAGGTTTATCTCGAACAAAGAAGGGGAGGGATAGCATATTTGTTGTCGTGGATAGATTCTCGAAAATGGCAAGCGATGATGCTGTTAATGTTGCTGATTTGTTCTTTCGTGAAATTATTCGCTTGCATGGTGTGCCAAATACTATTGTTTCAGATCGTGATACTAAATTTCTTAGCCACTTTTGGAGATGTTTATGGGCTAAGTTGGGGACTAAACTGCTTTTTAGTAATACTTGTCACCCCCAAACTGATGGACAAACTGAAGTAGTCAATACAACGTTGTCTACTATGCTTAGGGCTGTTTTGAAGAATAATAAGAAAATGTGGGAGGAATGCTTGCCTCATATTGAATTTGCTTATAATCGTTCATTGCATTCTACTACTAAGATGTGCCCTTTTGAAGTTGTGTATGGTTTCCTACCTCGTGCACCTATTGATTTGTTGCCTCTTCCATCTTCGGAGAAGGTTAATTTTGATGCTAAACAACGTGCTGAATTGATTTTAAAAATGCATGAGTTAACTAAGGAAAACATTGAGCGCATGAATGCTAAATATAAACTTGCTGGAGATAAGGGTAGAAAACATGTTGTGTTTGCACCTGGAGATCTTGTTTGGTTACATTTGCGAAAGGATAGATTTCCTGATTTGCGCAAATCAAAGTTAATGCCACGTGTTGATGGTCCCTTTAAGGTGTTAGAGAAAATAAATGATAATGCATATAAACTTGAGCTGCCTGCAGATTTTGGGGTTAGTCCCACTTTTAACATTGCAGATTTAAAGCCTTATTTGGGTGAGGAAGATGAACTTCCGTCGAGGACGACTTCATTTCAAGAAGGGGAGGATGATGAGGACATCAATACAATTGTTATACCCACAGCCCCTACTGCTATACATACTGGACCAATTACTAGAGCTTGTGCACGCCAACTAAATTACCAGGTACTTTCGTTTCTTGGTAATGATTCTAATGTTCATGAGAATATGATGCTGCCTAAATTGGATACATTTGTTTTGCTTACAAATGAAGGGCCTAGCTTGGAGAAGGATGAACATTGGAGCAAGAACAAGCATGGAGATGATGGCATGCGCAAGGGAAACAAGAACGGAGTTACAAGTGATGATTTCAGGACTTTGAAGCCACCATAATGGGTGCATGAAGCCTTGGACGAAATATACAAGATGCCACTTCATAATATTCGTCCATAGGCTATTCTAGGTGATGCGTCACCTTATTATTGGGCCAGGCCCATGTAATTTCGAAATACATAAGTATAGGCTATTTTTAGAGTTCGTATGTGTGGGGAAACAAGAGTTAGGGTTGGTTTCGGACCCCACCCTCAAGGGCCACGAAATCCCCCCCCCCTCTTCCTCCATATATACAGCCCTTAGGGCGTCGTTTAGACTTTGGGTTTTGTTTAGATTAAAAGTTCGCCATAGCTGCAACTTCGCGTACTTCGTTTGTGTTCAACGACCAGACAAAGGCGTCACAGAACCCCACCTTGATCAATAAAGCTTTCATCTTATATTCGCAATATCCAGATTGCAATCTTAGTTCTTGCTTGTTCTTCGTTTGCTCGCAGGAAACAGACCCTCGTGGTCAGGTTGATCGTGCTCCGGCGTGGTCAATAACCCTCGGAAGTTGGTTTAGCGATTGCTAAGGCGCGACGTCTCGCACGTTCGTAGTCGGATCGTCAAAGTCGACTCCCACAGAAAACGATAGCCACCATCTCATCGAAACATCGGGACACCTTAGCCTCTATCAGGGAGGAGGCTGGCGGAGAACGGCGAGGTGAAGACACAGGAAGGCGGGGTCGCGGGCATCCATGGCGGTCTCCTGCCTCGTGGTCGCCGGCGGCGGCGCCGGTACTCAAACGACGAGGGGAGGTGAAGGAGCACGGGGAGGTGGCTCCATGGTCTTGTTATTTGACGAACCGGCCGGAGTTGAGGGACAGGAGCAGCGGGGTGAAGGAGAGGCCGCTGGTGAAGGTCGGGGCCGGAGCTCCTGCTGGCAGCGAGGTCAAGGCGAGTTGGTGCTCTGCGAGGAGAAGCAAGAGGAGAGGCAGGGCGGGAGGCAGGCACTCCGGCGTGGATGAGCGCTGGTCGGAGAGAGAGGGGGCGCTGGGAGGACAGTGCTGTTGGGGAGGAAGGTGAGGCGACGAAACGGGCGAGCGGTGCAGCGCGAGGAAGGAGAGGTGAGGAGCGGGCGCCATGGCCCGAGAGAGAGGTAGCAGGGGAGAGGAGAGCAGCGTGTGTGGGGAGGAGAGGGGATCGGGATCCCTAGTGCGATGCGTGTTTGTGGCGGCACAGTGATGAGGACATCAATACCATTGTTACACCCACAGCCCCTACTGTTACATATACTGGACCAATTACTAGAGCTCGCGCACGCCAATTAAATTACCAGGTACTTTCGTTTCTTGGTAATGATTCTAATGTTCATGAGATTATGATGCTGCCTAAATTGGATACATTTTTTTTCTTACAAATGAAGGGCCTAGCTTGGAGAAGGATGAACATTGGAGCAAGAACACACATGGAGTTGATGGCATGCGCAAGGGGATCAAGAACGGAGTTACAAGTGATGATTTCAGGACTTTAAAGCCGCCATAAGGAGTGCATGAAGCCTTGGACGAAATATACAAGATGCCACTTCATAATATTCGTCCATAGGCTATTCTAGGTGCTGCGTCACCTTATTAATGGGCAAGGCCCATGTAATTTCGAAATACATAAGTATAGGCTATTTTTAGAGTCCGTATGTGTGGGGAAACAAGAGTTAGGGTTGGTTTCAGACCCCACCCTCAAGGGCCACGAAATTCCCCCCTCTTCCTCCATATATACAGCCCTTAGGGCGTCGTTTAGACTTTGGGTTTTGTTTAGATCAAAAGTTCGCCATAGCTGCAACTTCGCGTACTTCGTTTGTGTTCAACGACCAGACCAAGACGTCACAGAACCCCACCTTGATCAATAAGCTTTCATCTTATATTCGCAATATCCAGATTGCAATTTCAGTTTCTTGCTTGTTCTTCGTTTGCTCGCAGGAACCAGACCCTCGTGGTCAGGTTGATCGTGCTCCGGCGTGGTCAATAACCCTCGGACGTTGGTTTAGCGATTGCTAAGGCGCGACGTCTCGCACGTTCGTAGTCGGATCGTCAAAGTCGACTCCCACAGAAAACGATAGCCACCATCTCATCGAAACATCGGGACCCTCGCCTCTATCACACAGGGAGAACGAGGGAGAAGGAGATGGGATCGGGCAATGCTCTCTGGCGGCGCGAGCAGGGAGACGAGAGGAAAGAGGAGTTGGGCTCCCTGGTGCTAGGTTAAAGAGGAGGTGGGCCGGTCTAGTGGGCTGCACATGGGCCAGCCAGCTAGGCTCTTTCTCTCTCCCTCATATATCTTCTCTTATCTCCCCAAATCAAGAAAAAAAATCAAAGAAAAGGAGAATAAAGGAAGTGTTAGGGATAGAATTTGTGCGGGAGGTTAATTTCCCCGGACTCATAAAAATGAGCTTGTTTCGAGAAAATAGGAAAGAGCACACGTGTGAAGTTTGAATTCAAACTCATTTGAATTTAATTCAAATGAGTATGAGAAGGAAGGCGGTATTCGATAGGTCCAAAAATGTTGGGAATTTAGGTAGAGCTCCGGAAACTGACGAAAGAAATAACAAGACAAGTTTGGGGACCAAACTTGAAGCGGAAAAGGGCATGTGATAAATTGCAAGTGTGTTATAGGTGATTCCGAAAATGGAATATTTAATATAGCTCCCTAATATCGGGAGGATATGTTATAAAGAGAATCACCATGTGAATTCCCTCGGTTTAAATGGATCGAAGATCCATACGGTTTATTTAGTTGAGTTAAGAAAAAGAAATGAAATGATGGCATGATGACATGATGCAATGCACATGATGCAATGACGAATGCAATGAACCAAATAAAACACACGACGAAACCCGGAAACCATGGAAGGCATTTGAAGCTCCGGTCTTGGGGCATCACAACACTCCACTACTACAAAAGGATCTCGTCCCGAGATCTAGAATGGCACCGGAGAGAAGAAGGAAGAGGAAGAGAGGAGGTAAAACTAAGTTGCTTCTTTGACAAACGAGTGAAACCAAGGAACCTTGAAAAGGTTAATCCAAATTGAAAGAAAGAATACAACTAATATGAATAAAGTTGAAAACCTCCATTAGAAAAGAGAAACAAGGATCAATACTAGAACCTTGTAGGTTGAAAGACATAAGAAAAAAGGTTGCAATGAACAAGAAGTGCATGCAAGCACTCCGGTTGAAACGAGAAGCACAAGGAACGATAAAGATCAATTACGACAACACTCCGGTTGGAAATGAAAGGAATTGAACATGATCTTGACAAGATGAGAGGATACTTGAAAAGAGGACACGACACTCCGGTTAAAAGGATAAGCACGAAAAGAACACGATCCTGACAACACAAGAAGAAGGGTTGAAGATAGCAACATCACAATGCCTCCGGACGGAAGAAATAGAAGATAGATAATTGAAATAAAAGAATGGAGGAGAAAATGCCAACTTCTGCTACAAAAGAGCTTGAAAAGGCATCTTTAGGAGAAGGGTTGAACTGAGTTGTTGGAAAACCAACAACGAAAAGAACAACGTTGTAGTGTACTTATAGAAAACATCTCAAACCTATGAGGTGAAATTCTGCCACTAACGAAAAAATAATAAATTGGATTGATATCAACAAGGAGACGAGAAACTTATTTCACCGGGAGGATAAATAAGAACTTGGGACCTTTATAAGCACCTTAAATATCAACAATCCTTAGGGAAAGCTTTAGGTGAAATATAACCCAAGATAACTCCAACTAGTTGGTTGGTGGATTTAAAATACCTCATTCTTAATAACATGTGAATCATGAAACATGAACTCAAATTATCAAGAATGACATAATACCACCTCCAATGATAAGGTAGAAAGAATTGCACTCTGGATTGCAAGATGAAGAAACTTAAGCTCCTTAGAAAAGAATCCCGATGAACGCTTTGAGAAGG
This sequence comes from Triticum dicoccoides, assembly GCF_002162155.2. Lineage (NCBI taxonomy): Eukaryota > Viridiplantae > Streptophyta > Magnoliopsida > Poales > Poaceae > Triticum > Triticum dicoccoides. The sequence goes on along the minus strand of NC_041388.1, from coordinate 461,635,590 downwards.
AAATAAATCCTTGATGAACCATCAAGTATAGCCTCCATGGAGAAACTCCGGTAACAAAAGAATAAAAAGAAAGAGAAATTGAAAACACTAGGTGAATCCTTGCAATGATTTAGATGGATCTTCGTGATGATATAATGCAAAAAACATGGAACTCCGGAAAAGAAAAGATAAGCATCTCGAACTGAGAATGTGATACGATGAACCACTCCGGAAAAAAAGAATTAAACACTTGGATGGAACAAGAATAAGAATTATGTTATGCGTATCCTTCAACAATTTAATTGCTAACAAGCAACGGATTTGACATACTACTTATCCTCGTAGAAAGATTAAGATAGATATAACGCAAACTTGAGAACGTCTTCACAAGTTACCGGTAGGATTGAGAAGAACGAATGAATATATACGATAACGAATGACGAGAACTCTTGCACGAACCACCGTTAGGATTGAAAAATGAAAGTGGCAAGGACACAAATCACCGGAAAGTATTGGAAAACGAAAGACGATACTTGAGGGGATTTGATACATGAGGACGAATAGATCTCGAACTGATTAGAGATCACTTGAACGATGCGCCGGTAAGATTGGAGAATGATAACTGGAAGCTGAGAATGAATGACCTGAAATGATGGACTCCGGATAATCAAACTGAGAAGATTCTTGAATTGCTCCGGATAGGTGAAAAGAATTCTCACAATCTGATGAGGACATCAATACCATTGTTACACCCACAGCCCCTACTGCTACATATACGGGACCAATTACTAGAGCTCGCGCACGCCAATTAAATTATCAGGTACTTTCGTTTCTTGGTAATGATTCTAATGTTCATGAGAATATGATGCTGCCTAAATTGGATACATTTGTTTTGCTTACAAATGAAGGGCCTAGCTTGGAGAAGGATGAACATTGGAGCAAGAACAAGCATGGAGATGATGCCATGCGCAAGGGGAACAAGAACGGAGTTACAAGCGATGATTTCAGGACTTTGAAGCCACCATAATGGGTGCATGAAGCCATGGACGAAATATACAAGATGCCACTTCATAAATTTCGTCCCGAGGCTATTATAGGTGCTGCGTCACCTTTTTATTGGGCCAGGCCCATGTAATTTCTAAATACATAAGTATAGGCTATTTTTAGAGTCCGTATGTGTGGGGAAACAAGAGATAGGGTTGATTTCTGATGAGGACATCAATACAATTGTTACACCCACAGCCCCTGCTGCTATACATACTGGACCAATTACTAGAGCTCGTACACGCCAACTAAATTACCAGGTACTTTCGTTTCTTGGTAATGATTCTAATGTTCATGAGAATATGATGCTGCCTAAATTGGATACATTTGTTTTGCTTACAAATGAAGGGCCTAGCTTGGAGAAGGATGAACATTGGAGCAAGAACAAGCATGGAGATGATGGCATGCGCAAGGGGAACAAAAACGGAGTTACAAGTGATGATTTCAGGACTTTGAAGCCACCATAATGGGTGCATGAAGCCTTGGACGAAATATACAAGATGCCACTTCATAAATTTCGTCCCGAGGCTATTTTAGGTGCTGTGTCACCTTATTATTGGGCCAGGCCCATGTAATTTCGAAATACATAAGTATAGGCTATTTTTAGAGTCCGTATGTGTGGGGAAACAAGAGATAGGGTTGATTTCGGACCCCTCCACCAAGGGCCACGAAATTCCCCCCTCTTCCTCCATATATACAGCCCTTAGGGCATCGTTTAGACTTTGGGTTTTGTTTAGATTAAAAGTTCGCCATAGCTGCAACTTCGCGCACTTCGTTTGTGTTCAACGACCAGACAAAGGCGTCACAGAACCCCACCTTGATCAATAAAGCTTTCATCTTATATTCGCAATATCCAGATTGCAATCTTAGTTTCTTGCTTGTTCTTCGTTTGCTCGCAGGAAACAGACCCTCGTGGTCAGGTTGATCGTGCTCCGGCGTGGTCAATAACCTCTCGGAGTTGGTTTAGCGATTGCTAAGGCGCGACGTCCTCGCACGTTCGTAGTCGGATCATCAAAGTCGACTTCCACCAAAGCGATATCCATCATCTTATCGAAAGACGGGACACCTCCGCCTCTATCAATTTCGGACCCCTCCACCAAGGGCCACGAAATTCCCCCTCTCTTCCTCCATATATACAGCCCTTAGGGCACCGTTTAGACTTTGGGTTTTGTTTAGATTAAAAGTTCGCCATAGCTGCAACTTCGCGTACTTCGTTTGTGTTCAACGACCAGACAAAGGCGTCACAGAACCCCACCTTGATCAATAAAGCTTTCATCTTATATTCGCAATATCCAGATTGCAATCTTAGTTTCTTGCTTGTTCGTCGTTTGCTCGCAGGAAACAGACCCTCGTGGTCAGGTTGATCGTGCTCCGGCATGGTCAATAACCTCTCGGAGTTGGTTTAGCGATTGCTAAGGCGCGATGTCCTCGCACGTTCGTAGTCGGATCGTCAAAGTCGACTTCCACCAAAGCGATATCCATCATCTCATCGAAAGACGGGACACCTTTGCCTCTATCAAGTGGTATCAGATTTCCAGGTTGCTCGGTGAGATTTTACAGTTTTTCGTAGTTTAGATCGAGTATGTTCTTCATACCTACAGTCCACGAAAAAGCCACAAAAAAAATTTGGGTTTGTTCATCATATCCGAACCAATCTGAGCCTTTGCATAATCTTTTTAGGGTTTTGCTTTGTTGAATTTGCTGATGAGGACATCAATACAATTGTTACACCCACAGCCCCTGCTGCTATACATACTGGACCAATTACTAGAGCTCGTGCACGCCAACTAAATTACCAGGTACTTTCGTTTCTTGGTAATGATTCTAATGTTCATGAGAATATGATGCTGCCTAAATTGGATACATTTGTTTTGCTTACAAATGAAGGGCCTAGCTTGGAGAAGGATGAACATTGGAGCAAGAACAAGACCGGAGTTACAAGTGATGATTTCAGGACTTTGAAGCCACCATAATGGGTGCATGAAGTCTTGGACGAAATATACAAGATGCCACTTCATAAATTTCGTCCCGAGGCTATTTTAGGTGCTGCATCACCTTATTATTGGGCCAGGCCCATGTAATTTCGAAATACATAAGTATAGGCTATTTTTAGAGTCCGTATGTGTGGGGAAACAAGAGATAGGGTTGATTTCGGACCCCTCCACCAAGGGCCACGAAATTCCCCCCCTCTTCCTCCATATATACAGCCCTTAGGGCATCGTTTAGACTTTGGGGGTTTTGTTCAGATTAAAAGTTCGCCATAGCTGCAACTTCGCGTACTTCGTTTGTGTTCAACGACCAGACAAAAGCGTCACAGAACCCCACCTTGATCAATAAAGCTTTCATCTTATATTCGCAATATCCAGATTGCAATCTCAGTTTTTTTTGCTTGTTCTTCGTTTGCTCGCAGGAAACAGACCCTCGTGGTCAGGTTGATCGTGCTCCGGCGTGGTCAATAACCTCTCGGAGTTGGTTTAGCGATTGCTAAGGCGCGACGTCCTCGCACGTTCGTAGTCGGATCGTCAAAGTCGACTGCCACCAAAGCGATATCCATCATCTCATCGAAAGACGGGACACCTTTGCCTCTATCAAGTGATATCAGATTTCCAGGTTGCTCGATGAGATTTTACAGTTTTTCGTAGTTTAGATCGAGTCTGTTCTTCATACCTATAGTCCACGAAAAAGCCACAAAAAAAATTTAGGGTTAGTTCATCATATCCGAACCAATCTGAGCCTTTGCATAATCTTTTTAGGGTTTTGCTTTGTTGAATTTGCGGTTGCATCGTCGTGTCTAGTTGCTGGTCTTAGAGTCTAGTCTTTTAGAGTTTCGAGTTCTGGTCATAAGTTGTCACGCCGCCGCCACACCATCATCATCACCCCTGCCATCTACCACCACCGCTTATCCACCACTGCTTCGAATCCGTATCCATATACCACCACAGCTGTCATATACCACCACCGCTGCCATCTTTCACCATATATCCACCACCAATCCGAGTTCTTGTCATATTAGCTTTGTTTTCGAGATCCATCTAGATTCCGATTCGTGTTTCCTTGCCGGAGTAGGTTTCGGAAAAAAAAAGAGTCGGGAAACCATGCTCCGTTTAGGCCCAAAATTTTTCGAAAACGCATTTTTCGAAAAAAAAATTGGCTATCCTATTTTTAGGTGTTTCTGAGTGTTTTGAGACAGGTGCCATTATAGGAAGTTTTTATTTGACCCGTTTCCAGTTTTTGGGTCCGGGCAGTCAAAAAAAATTGGTCGAAAAAATTTCGTGCCCATCCTGTCAGTTTGAGCTAGGAAGAGTTTTGAGACACTCGCCATTATAGTGATTTTTCGCAAAAAAAAGCAGCAAAAAAAAAAGAGCGCAAAAAAAAGAGCGAAAAAAAAAATTCCAGAGTGTGCTTTTCCCTTGTTTACGTGCCGTGCCGTGATTTTGTTGGTGTTCTAGGCTCGCGTCTCTAGTTTGGTCTAGCCTAGGACCAGCACAGTACCGTCGTTGAGCGTTTATTCAACTTTGCATCTCTGAATTGATTATTGCTGACCCTTTTTGCTACCATATTATAAGCCTTCCTAGCTCCACATACATCTACGTCGTGCGTTTGACTCTCCCTGGTAATCGCTCTATCCAAGCTTTGAGAGTTTTTGACTACAACGGTTGCCGATCACCGCCTGCTGCTGGGTAAGAACTGGTAAGAATTTGAGATTTGCTTGACGGATTTGTGACACCCACCACCACCTCTTGTTAGTAGTCTGTAGGATCATATTCTTGTGTGTTTCTATTGCTGCTAACCATGCCAGGATCACAAGCCGACGAGACTGACTGGGAGAACATGACGAATAAGGATTTGCATGATAAATTTCAGCAAACGATGAGTGAACAGGTGCAAGACGTGCTAAACAGATTTGAAGAGGCCATGGAGAAGATAGATGGCATGGAGAAGACGTTCGAAACAAAGCTCGATAACAAGTTTAATGAATTGCTCGCGCGTCTTCCACCACCACCACCCGCTGCACCTAACGCACCTCTCCAACAACAACAACGACGACTACCTCCACGTCGCGAAATAGACCTCCGCCGAGCGAGCCGTGTTCCTCTTGCGTTTGGCCAAACTGTTGGTGCTGCTGTTGATACTTCTGTGGCTCCTGCTGCTGATGCGGAGGAGGATGATTATGTGGGAGATTACGAGGATGAGGTTGCTCAAAATCAGAACTACGTGCAACCACCAGCACCACCACCAGCAGGTCGACCTCAGGTATATATTCGTAATGGTAGGCCTGCACCACCACCTCAGGTACGAGATGATGTCCATATTCCTAAACTGAAATTGAATATTCCACCATTTGAGGGTAGATATGTTCCTGATATATATCTTACTTGGGAGTTAGAAACTGAACAACGTTTTACATGTTTACAATATCCCGAGGAGAGACGGGTTGCTGCTGCTGTTTGTGCTTTCACTAGTTTTGCATGTGTCTGGTGGTCTGAACATTGTAGATTATATCCTATTCCAACTACTTGGGCTGCTTTGAAAACCGCTATGCGTACGCGTTGGGTTCCACCATATTATCAACGTGAATTGCTTCAAAAATTGCAGCGTTTAAGACAAGGAAATTTTTTTGTAGAAGAATATTATCAGGAATTACAAACTGGCATGATTCGATGTATTATTGTTGAGGAGAATGAAGCTATGCTTGCACGTTTTCTGGGTGGATTAAATAGAGAGATTCAGACCATTCTAGACTATAAGGAGTATACTAATATCACTCGTTTATTCCATCTTGCTTGTAAAGCTGAACGTGAAGTGCAGGATCGACAAGCATTGGCGCGAACTAACTTTTCTGCAGGCCGACCTTCATCATGGACACCGCGTGCATCTTCTACTTCAACTGCACCAGCACCTCAATCAGGTGCCTCCTACAGCCGTGATACAAGAAAACAGGAACAACCACCATTATCTGCCAAGAGCGCACCTGCCGGGCCTGCACAGAGTTCTTCTTCTTCCAGGGCATCAACAGGGCACACAAGTGATATTATTTGTCGTCGTTGTAAGGGAGGAGGTCATTATGCAAGAGAATGCAAATCTCCGCGTGTGATGATTGCTACCGAGGGTGGTGGATATGAGTCCGCTAGTGACTATGATGAGGAGACATTGGCTCTTATTACACGTGAAGAACATGGTGGAGATGATTCTGATCATGAGACGCAATACATGGCTCCTGAAGACGCTGACAGGTATGAATGTTTAGTTGCTCAACGTGTTTTGAGTGTGCAGGTCACACAAGCTGAGCGAAATCAGAGGCACAATTTGTTCCATACCAAGGGAGTTGTGAAGGAACTTTCTGTGCGCGTCATAATAGACGGAGGGAGCTGCAACAACTTGGCTAGCATGGAGATGGTGGAGAAGCTTTCTCTCACCACAAGACCACATCCACATCCTTACTACATCCAATGGTTCAACAACAGCGGCAAGGTTAAGGTAACACGTACTGTTCGTGTGCGTTTTAGTATCTCTACATATGCTGATTATGTCGATTGTGATGTGGTACCTATGCAAGCATGTTCCTTATTACTTGGTAGACCATGGCAATTTGATAAAAATTCTGTACACCATGGTAGAAACAATCACTATACTCTTGTTCATAAGGATAAAAATATTACTTTGCTTCCTATGACTCCTGATTCCATTTTGAAAGATGATATTAATAGAGCTAATAAAGCAAAACAGGAGAAGAATAAGAGTGAAAATCAGATTGTGGCAAAAGAATTTGAGCAACAAATGAAGCCTAATAATAAACCATCTAGTGTTGCTTCTGAAATTAAATTGAAAAGTGCATGTTTATTTGCCACCAAATCTGATATTGATGAGCTAGATTTCAGCAAAACTGTTTGCTATGCTTTTGTGTGCAAAGAGGCATTATTTTCATTCAAGGACGTGCCTTCCTCTTTGCCTCCTGCTGTCACTAACATTTTGCAGGAGTTCGCTGACGTTTTTCCACAAGACGTGCCACTGGGATTACCGCCTATTCAAGGGATTGAGCATCAGATTGACTTAATTCCCGGTGCTTCACTGCCAAACCATGCACCATACCGTACCAATCCAGAGGAGACGACGGAGATTATGCGTCAAGTACAAGAGCTTCTCGACAAAGGTTATATACGCGAATCCCTTAGTCCTTGTGCTGTTCCTATTATTCTAGTGCCGAAAAAGGATGGTACATCACGTATGTGTGTTGATTGTAGAGGCATTAATAATATTACTATTCGTTATCGTCATCCTATTCCTAGGCTAGATGATATGCTTGATGAATTGAGTGGCTCTACAATATTCTCCAAAGTTGATTTGCGTAGTGGCTACCATCAAATTCGTATGAAATTGGGAGATGAATGGAAAACAGCATTTAAAACTAAGTTTGGATTATATGAGTGGTTAGTCATGCCTTTTGGGTAAACTAATGCACCTAGTACTTTCATGAGATTAATGAACGAAGTTTTACGCGCTTTCATTGGACGATTTGTGGTAGTTTACTTTGATGACATATTGATTTATAGCAGATCTTTGAAAGAACATTTGGAACATTTACGTGCTGTTTTTATTGCTCTACGTGATGCACGTTTGTTTGGTAACCTTGGGAAGTGCACCTTTTGCACCGACCGAGTATCTTTTCTTGGCTATGTTGTTACTCCACAGGGAATTGAAGTTGATAAAGCCAAGATTGAAGCTGTTGAGAGTTGGCCGCAGCCCAAAACGGTCACACAAGTGAGGAGTTTTCTTGGCCTCGCTGGATTCTATAGGCGTTTTGTGAGAGATTTCAGCACCATTGCTGCACCTCTCAATGAGCTTACAAAGAAAGATGTGCCTTTTCTTTGGGGTACCGCACAGGAAGAAGCCTTCACGGTATTGAAAGATAAGTTGACACATGCTCCTTTACTCCAACTTCCTGATTTTAATAAGACTTTTGAGCTTGAATGTGATGCTAGTGGAATTGGATTAGGAGGTGTGTTATTACAAGATGGCAAACCTGTTGCATACTTTTCTGAAAAATTGAGTGGGCCTAGTCTGAATTATTCTACTTATGATAAAGAATTATATGCTCTTGTTCGGACTTTAGAAACATGGCAACATTATTTATGGCCCAAAGAATTTGTTATACATTCTGATCATGAATCTTTGAAACATATTAAAAGTCAAGCTAAACTGAATCGTAGACATGCTAAATGGGTTGATGATAGAGGCAAAGGTGTCCCGTCTTTCGATGAGATGGTGGATTTCGCTTTCGTGGAAGTCGACTTTGATGATCCGACTACGAACGTGCGAGGACGTCGCGCCTTAGCAATCGCTAAACCAACTCCGAGAGGTTATTGACCACGCCGGAGCACGATCAACCTGACCACGAGGGTCTGTTTCCTGCGAGCAAACGAAGAACAAGCAAGAAACTAAGATTGCAATCTGGATATTGCGAATATAAGATGAAAGCTTTATTGATCAAGGTGGGGTTCTGTGACGCCTTTGTCTGGTCGTTGAACACAAACGAAGTACGCGAAGTTGCAGCTATGGCGAACTTTTAATCTAAACAAAACCCAAAGTCTAAACGATGCCCTAAGGGCTGTATATATGGAGGAAGAGGGGGGGAATTTCGTGGCCCTTGGTGGAGGGGTCCGAAATCAACCCTATCTCTTGTTTCCCCACACATACGGACTCTAAAAATAGCCTATACTTATGTATTTCGAAATTACATGGGCCTGGCCCAATAGTAAGGTGACGCAGCACCTAAAATAGCCTCGGGACGAAATTTATGAAGTGGCATCTTGTATATTTCGTCCAAGGCTTCATGCACCCATTATGGTGGCTTCAAAGTCCTGAAATCATCACTTGTAACTCCGTTCTTGTTTCCCTTGCGCATGCCATCATCTCCATGCTTGTTCTTGCTCCAATGTTCATCCTTCTCCAAGCTAGGCCCTTCATTTGTAAGCAAAACAAATGTATCCAATTTAGGCAGCATCATATTCTCATGAACATTAGAATCATTACCAAGAAACGAAAGTACCTGGTAATTTAGTTGGCGTGCACGAGCTCTAGTAATTGGTCCAGTATGTATAGCAGCAGGGGCTGTGGGTGTAACAATTGTATTGATGTCCTCATCAAGATCTTTGGAGGAACATTTGGAACATTTACGTGCTGTTTTTATTGCTCTACGTGATGCACGTTTGTTTGGTAACCTTGGGAAGTGCACCTTTTGCACCGACCGAGTATCTTTTCTTGGCTATGTTGTTACTTCACAGGGAATTGAAGTTGATAAAGCCAAGATTGAAGCTATTGAGAGTTGGCCGCAGCCCAAAACGGTCACACAAGTGAGGAGTTTTCTTGGCCTCGCTGGATTCTATAGGCGTTTTGTGAGAGATTTCAGCACCATTGCTGCACCTCTCAATGAGCTTACAAAGAAAGATGTGCCTTTTCTTTGGGGTACCGCACAGGAAGAAGCCTTCACGGTATTGAAAGATAAGTTGACACATGCTCCTTTACTCCAACTTCCTGATTTTAATAAGACTTTTGAGCTTGAATGTGATGCTGGTGGAATTGGATTAGGAGGTGTGTTATTACAAGATGGCAAACCTGTTGCATACTTTTCTGAAAAATTGAGTGGGCCTAGTCTGAATTATTCTACTTATGATAAAGAATTATATGCTCTTGTTCGGACTTTAGAAACATGGCAACATTATTTATGGCCCAAAGAATTTGTTATACATTCTGATCATGAATCTTTGAAACATATTAAAAGTCAAGCTAAACTGAATCGTAGACATGCTAAATGGGTTGAATTCATTGAGACTTTTCCTTATGTCATTAAACACAAGAAGGGAAAAGAAAATGTTATTGCTGATGCATTGTCTCGCCGCTATACTATGCTTTCACAACTTGACTTCAAAATATTTGGTTTGGAGACCATCAAAGATCAATATGTGCATGATTGATGAGGACATGGCTACCACAGTTACACCCATATCCCCTGTTGTTTTACCTCTTGGAACAGTTGCTAGAGCTCAGATACGCCAATTAAATTATCAGGTACTTTCGTTTCTTGGTAATGTTTCTAGTGTTCATGAGAATATGATGCTGCCTAACTTAGATACATTTGTGTTGCTTGCAATTGAAGGGCCTAGCACGGACAAGAAGGATGAACTTTGGAGCATGGTCAAGCACGAAGATGAAGGTGCGTGCAAAGAGAACAAGAACGGAGGTTCAAGTGGAGATTTCCGGACTTTGAAGCCACCGTGATGACATACAAGAAGATGGACGAAATATACAAGATGGCCTTTCATAAATTTCCTCCATAGCTTATTATTGGTGTCGGCCACCTTATTTTAGGCCAGGCCCATGTAATCTATTTTTAGAGTCCATATTATAGTGGAAACGACTTAGGAGGTGTTTTAGTCCCACCTTGCCAAGGGTGGACAAAATCCCCTCTCTATTCCCTATATATATAGCCCTTAAGGCTTTGTTTAGACTGGGGGATTTGTTTAGTTAAAAGTTAGCCAGTGCAACTTGGTGTACTTCGTTTGTGTCCAACGACTAGACCAAGACCGCTTACGGATCCCCACCATTATCAATACTTCATATATATTCGCAATATTCAGATTGCTTTATCATATTCTTGCCCGTTCTTCGATTGCTTGCAGGAATAGACCTTCGTGGTCAGGTTGATCGTGCTCCAGTGTGGTCAATAACCTCTCAGAGTTGGTTTAGCGATTGCTAAGGCGCAACGTCGTGCACGCTTGTAGTCGGATCGTCAAAGTCGTCTCCACCAAATCGATAGTTATCATCTCATCGAAAGATCGGGACACCCTCGCCTCTATCAAGTGGTATCAGTTTTCAGGTTGCTCGGTGAGATTTTCTAGTTTTTCATAGTTTAGATTGCATCTGTTCTTCATACCTATAATCCACAAAAAAAAGCCACAAAAAAGTTAGATTCGTTCGTCATATCCCAGACAGTCTGAGCCTTTCGCTATTATCACTTAGTTTTTGTTTTGTTGAATTTTCGGTTGCATCGTGTGTCGAGTTGCTGGTTTCTAGTGTCTAGTCTTTTAGAGTTTCGAGTTCTAGTCACGTTTGCTTCACGCTGCATACGCTTACGCCATCATCCGCATATTTGTCCTCTTCCGCTGCCACTCATTGTTTTTGCCGCTGTTGTTGTCATACATCACCACCATCCACCAGCCATTGTCGTTGTCGTCATCCTCTCATGAGCAACATTGATACTTGATTCATCTCGAGAGATCTGGTGGGCAGATTTTGTTGGGACGTTGTGATCACACACACAAAAAAATTCAGATCAATTTGTACTTGGGGTGTACGTGACCTAGTACGAGAGAGAGAAAGAACCGAGAAAGATTAACAACGGAAACTAAAGTTGTTGGATTCGGTTGTGTACTAGAAGGAAAGTGTTGATCCATTAGGAGGTTAAAAAAAGGAGCAGCCAACGTGGATATAAAAAAGGAAAGTTTGACTCTGTTTCCTAAGACTAAGGGATTTCCTTTTGTTTTGGAGGAAGTGGAGACCAAAAAAAACTGTTTGGTTTGGTATTCCACGTCTACGCATAACGTGGAGTCCTGGCGATTCACTTTTTCTGGATTTTTTTTTGTGTTTGAGAAGAAATCTAGCGCGCAAAAAAAAGAAGCAGAGAGAAGGAACTGCCGTGGATAGAGGAAAGAATAAAAAAACTGATCCGTTTCTTCCTCTGGGTTTGTTTCCTCACGAAAGATTTGCCAGCTTTGGAGTGTGAGATCTCACGTGGAAGGAGTTGTCCTTTGGAAAGTGTGTTCATCAAAAAAAAGAGAAAAGATTTGGAAGTAACAGATCACGTGGGTGCTTGAAAGGAAAGTTGAATCTGCAATTAGTGAGGAATCTGTTGGTTGCGGAAAGTTTTGTGCGTACCAAAAGAAAAGATTAAAAAAAGGCAAGTGCCAATCGGTTTGGTTGGTGGCCGTTGTTGTTGGGCAATTTTCTTTGAAAAAAGAAGGAAGGAAGGAAGGAAGGACATGAGTTGTGCGCTAATTGGAAAGTAATACGCAAAAAAAATCAGCCAAATAAAAAAAAGAGGGCTGATCGGTTTAATTTAATTGGAAAGTGAGTTAAAACAAAAGGCAAGTGCGTTGGTGTTTGGTAGCTGGCTGATTTTGTGGGAAGTTTGCTGGGGCGTTTTGACTAAAAAAGAAGAGGAAAAGGGGGACGTAGTATGCACCTGGTTTGGTAACTTCGGATCTGCAAAATAAAAAAAAGATCAGGCCGAATCTTACTGGTTTGGTAACTTCAGATCAGCTAAAAAAAGAGCAGATTTGGCCTGATTACGGGAGAAGTGGAGATCGCAGCAAAAAAAAGAGAGAGAGAGAGAAGGCAAGTGTTGATCCAAATTTGGCCTGTTGAAGGAAATTTCGTTTTTTGCATCTTGTTTCCAAAGAAAGGCCTCACGTGGTAGAATACACGCACATCTTTTGGAAGGATAGAAAAGAAAAACAGATTCGACAGCTTCTGTTGTGTTGGTCCGGTTGCAAAATTTGCACTGGAGGAAAAAAAAAGACAAGTACATCTATACATGCTAGTTTTTTTGGTTGGAATCATTAACGTTGGAGACCACGCTGCAAAAAAACAGAATATTGTGAAAGGATGAGATAGATTTAAGTGGTTTATTCTGTTTGGAGGGCTTCCTATTGTTCAGAAGTATCTTGGAGTGCAGTTTTTTTCCCCTCACCGTGTATTGTTTTGTGCTACTTTGTCAGTGCGTCAAAATTATTTGTGTTATAGGCTCGCGTCTCTAGCACGGTCTAGCCTAGAACCAGCACTCGACCACTTTGAACGAATTTTCAGCTTGCATTAATTAACGTGGTTGTAGCATTTTTTTTCACATATATAAAGCCAACCCAGCTCCACATATTTCTACACCGTCTATCCATACGTTCACCTGGCAATCGCTTTACCCAACTTTTGGAGTTACTTGACACCGCTGGTTGCCGATCACCGCCTGCTGCATGGTAAGACATTGTAAGACATTGATATTTGCTTTCCTGTGAGCGTTTTACTACCACATCCTAGTAGTTATAGGAACATTATTTTTGGATTTTGTTTCTTGTTTCTACTAATCATGACAGGATCTAGAGTCAATCCATGGGCTTTGTCGATCGCGGGAGACGTGCCACCACCTAAGCAAATTCCACAACGATCACGAGAGGTGCATAAACATCCAAATGCACATGATCAGGTTAGTGTTTCTATACCATCATTTAATGGCCGTTTTAGACCTGCTTTATATATTGAATGGGAGTTCGACATTAGTATTATATTTGCTTCCCATAATTTTGATGAACATAAAAAGTTAAGGTTGCGGTTGGTTCTTTCACTGGTTATGCTTTAGTTTGGTGGAGTGAATATTGTTGGTTACACCCTGATTATATACCTATTACTTGGGATGATTTGAAACTTGCCATGCGACATACATTCGTCCCCGCTTATTATACTCGTGACATGATTAAAAAGTTGCAACATTTAAAACAAGGTAGTGACACTGTAATGAAATATTATGATGATTTACAAACTACCTTGTTGCATTCCTCTTTAGAAGAAAGTGAAGAAGAATTTATGGATAGATTTTGGGGAGGATTAAACCGTGACATTCAGGAGATACTAATTCATGAAACATGTTATCCTATGGACCGTTTGTTTCGTCTTGCTTGCAAAGCTGAACAGGAGATAACAAGACGTGTTGCCCACAAGATAAATAAGCGGAAGGTGCAAATCCCACGAGTTGCGACGGTTGTTCCTTCCACCACTGCGTCTCCTATGGTAACAACATCCATTGTTGAGAGCACTACATCACCTCCACCATGTGACATGTCGCCACCTAGAGTGCCTACATCATCTTTGTTGATCATAAGAGGTAATGACAAAGGTACCGATCTTCCACCTCCACATGAGTATGATGAATGCCTTGTCAATTTAAATGAACCATGCGATGAGCTACCCACTACTTTGATCACACCAGCTATTTTAGAGGACTATGTTCATGATTTGACTTTGCCATGTGATCAAAATTTTTTGAGTGAACCCATTGAATTAACAATTGATGCAAAAGAACCATGTGAATCAGTGAAAAGATCAGATTTGGATCAAATACGTTTGAAAATAGTTGTGCCAATGTTTAATCATTTTGATATGACCTCTAATCTTGGTGATGGTTCATCAAGGTTGGGATGGTTTAATGATGAGCATTGCCAATCTTTTATTATGAATAAGAGCTTCACTTATATGTGCAAACTGAGTTGCAATATTTTCATGCCTTTGACTTCTTGTGATAATATATTGGCTTTATTTTTCACGACTTTTGAAGGCTGCTCTTGTAAAACTGTGTCACATGTGCCACAACTGAGATCAGTTAAAATGGATGACATATACATATACAACATGTACACCTTGTCTCTATTGTTAGCCATATTTCAGATTAAGCAACGCCGAGGACGGCTTTGTTTTCAAGAAGGGGGGATGATGAGGACATGGCTACCACAGTTACACCCATATCCCCTGTTGTTTTACCTCTTGGAACAGTTGCTAGAGCTCAGATATGCCAATTAAATTATCAGGTACTTTCGTTTCTTGGTAATGTTTCTAGTGTTCATGAGAATATGATGCTGCCTAACTTAGATACATTTGTGTTGCTTGCAATTGAAGGGCCTAGCACGAACAAGAAGGATGAACATTGGAGCATGGTCAAGCACGGAGATGAAGGTGCGTGCAAAGAGAACAAGAACGGAGGTTCAAGTGGAGATTTCCGGACTTTGAAGCCACCATGATGACATACAAGAAGATGGACGAAATATACAAGATGGCCTTTCATAAATTTCCTCCATAGCTTATTATGGGTGTCGCGCCACCTTATTTTAGGCCAGGCCCATGTAATCTATTTTTAGAGTCCATATTATAGTGTAAACGACTTAGGAGGTGTTTTAGTCCCACCTTGCCAAGGGTGGACAAAATCCCCTCTCTTTTCCCTATATATATAGCCCTTAAGGCTTCGTTTAGACTGGGGGATTTGTTTAGTTAAAAGTTAGCTAGTGCAACTTCGTGTACTTTGTTTGTGTCCAACGACTAGACCAAGACCGCTTACGGATCCCCACCATTATCAATACTTCATATATATTCGCAATATTCAGATTGCTTTATCATATTCTTGCTCGTTCTTCGATTGCTTGCAGGAATAGACCTTCGTGGTCAGGTTGATCGTGCTCCAGCGTGGTCAATAACCTCTCAGAGTTGGTTTAGCGATTGCTAAGGCGCAACGTCGTGCACGCTTGTAGTCGGATCGTCAAAGTCGTCTCCACCAAATCGATAGTTATCATCTCATCGAAAGATCGGGACACCCTCGCCTCTATCAATGATGCTGATTTTAAAGATGTAATGCAGAATTGTAAAGAAGGAAGAATGTGGAACAAGTTCGTCGTTAACGATGGATTTGTGTTTCGTGCTAACAAGCTATGCATTCCAGCTAGCTCCGTTCGTCTTTTGTTGTTGCAGGAGGCGCATGGAGGAGGATTAATGGGACACTTTGGCGTGAAGAAGACAGAGGACGTACTTGCTACACATTTCTTTTGGCCAAAGATGAGACGGGATGTTGAGCGTTTTATTGCTCGATGCACTACATGTCAAAAAGCTAAGTCACGACTCAATCCTCATGGTTTATATATGCCTTTGCCTGTACCTAGTGTTCCTTGGGAGGATATATCTATGGACTTTGTTTTAGGTTTACCTCGAACAAAGAAGGGGAGGGATAGCATATTTGTTGTCATGGATAGATTCTCGAAAATGGCACACTTTATACCATGTCATAAAAGCGATGATGCTGTTAATGTTGCTGATTTGTTCTTTCGTGAAATTATTCGCTTGCATGGTGTGCCAAATACTATTGTTTCAGATCGTGATACTAAATTTCTTAGCCACTTTTGGAGATGTTTATGGGCTAAGTTGGGGACTAAACTGCTTTTTAGTACTACTTGTCACCCCCAAACTGATGGACAAACTAATAGAGGCTGGGTGTCCCGATCTTTCGATGAGATGATGGATATCGCTTTGGTGGAGACGACTTTCACGGTCCGACTACAAACGTGCAACGACGTTGTGCCTTAGCAATCGCTAAACCAATCTCCTGAGGTTACTGACGATGCCGGAAGCACGGTCAGCCTGACCACGAAGGTCTATTACTGCAAGCAATCGAAGAACGAGCAAGAATATGATAAAGCAATCTGAATATTGCAAATATATATGAGGTATTGATAATGGTGGGGATCCGGAAGCAGTCTTGGTCTGGTCGTTGGACACAAACGAAGTACAAGAATTTGCAATGGCTAACTTTTAACTAAACAAATCCCCCAGGAAAAAGCTAGTAGATGGATCTACTTATATAGGAGCAAGGGGTGGTGGCCAAGGAGGTGGAAGGACGTCCCAAGGCAGCCTAAAACTAAAACTAGGTCGTACAATGCCAATGGGCTCAAGTGGAGGTGATGTAACACCTTTGGACTTGTAGTTTGACTCGGATTCTGCTGCAGCATCAGATTGTTTCGTCCACAACTCAACGCTCCGGACGAATTTGAAGGTGATTCCAATTGGGTTGGAAAGTGCACGAAATCTAGTTTCCAACAAAAAAAGAATCACCCAATTCGGAGTCCGTATGAAAAACTTGTGTGCGTTTTGAGTCAGGTATGTCTGTGCAGTCCGAATCTGAATCCAGAACGTGAGAGACTTGGACTCTATCTTCTCTTGAGCCAAAAGTGACCTGAGAGAACTTTTTGGACAGCAAATAAACATCTCTTTCTTCCTTATCTTCATATGTGGATTGTACAAATGTCCCATACACCTGCAATTAGACAAAACACAAAAGTGTGTGAAGTATTTTTGTTCTGGATAACATAAATAGATTATTGAATAGTTTGCACTAGAAATCACCTGACAAATATGCATATATGCAATATTTTTGGTCATATCCAAGGTAGTCATGTCCTCATCATCCTCCCCTTCTTGAAAATAAAGCCGTCCTCGGCGTTGCTTAATCTGAAATGTGGCTAACAAAAGAGACAAGGTGTACATGTTGTATATGTATATGTCATCCATTTTTACTTCCCTTGATTTTTGCATATATGACACATGAACAGATGAGTAACTTGCATAGTTCATAAAATCTAAAGCCAAAAAATTAGCACAAGAAGTAGAAGGCATGAAAATATTGCAACTCAGTTTGCACATATAAGTGAAGCTCTTATTCATTTCAAAAGATTGACAATGTTTATCATTAAACCATTCCAACATTGGTGAATAAACCTTACTTGCATCAAATTTACATGCTACAACATGCTTAAATAAGCAAACATGCAATAAGTCATTCAACACAGAATCATCACCAAGATTAGAGGTCATATCAAAATGATTAAACATTGGTTCTTTTCCATCAATAGTTAATTCAATGGGTGCACTCAAAATTGTTGGTATTTCAGTTGTTTGATCACATGGCAAAGTCAAATTATCAACGTAGTCCTCTAAAATAGGTGGTGTGATCAAAGTAGTGGGTAGCTCATCAGATGGTGCATTCAAATTGACAAGGCATTCATCATTCTCATGTAGAGATGGAAGATCAGTACCTTTGTCATTACCTCTTATGATCAACTCAGATGATGTAGCCACTCTCGGGGGCGATGTGTCACATGGTGGAGGTGATGTAGTCCTGACAACAACGGCTGTGGTTGTCATAGTATGCCTAGTAGTTGAAGGAACAATCATATCAACTCTTGGAATGTGCACCGTGCGCTTGTTCTCCTCGTGGCCAACACGTCGTTTTATTTCCTTTTCAGCTTTGCAAGCAAGATGAAACAAATGGTCCATAGGATAACACTCTTCATGAATTAGTATCTCTTGAATATCATGGTTTAATCCTCCCCAAAATCTATCCATAAAATCATCTTCACTTTCTTCTAAAGAGGAATGCAACAAGGTAGTTTGTAAATCATCATAATATTTTGTTACAGTTTCACTACCTTGTTTTAAGTGTTGCAACTTTTTAATCATGTCACGAGTATAATAAGCAGGGACGAAAGTATGTCGCATGGAAAGTTTCAAATCATCCCAAGTAGTAGGTATATAATCAAGGTGTAACCGACAATATTCACTCCACCAAACCAAAGCATAACCAGTGAAAGAACCAACCGCAACCTTAACCTTTTTATGTTCATCGAAATTATGGGAAGCAAATATATTTTTTATGTTGAACTCCCATTCAATATATAAAGCAGGTTTAAAACGGCCATTAAATGGTGGTATAGATACATTAACCTGATCATGTGCATTTGGATGTTTGTGCACCTCTCGTGACGGTTGTGGTATTTGCAAAGGTGGTGGCACGTCTCCCGCGATCGACAAAGCCCATGAATTGACTCTGGATCCTGTCATGATTAGTAGAACAAGAAACAAAACCCAAAAATAATGTTCCTATAACTACTAGGATGTGGTGGTAAAACGCTCACAGTAAAGCAAATATCAATGTCTTACAAGTTCTTACCATGCAGCAGGTGGTGATCGGCAACCAGCGGTGTCAAGTAACTCCGAATATTGAGTAAAGCGATTGCCAGGGGAGCGTACGTATACACGGTGTAGAAATATGTGGAGCTGGGTTGGCTATATATGGTAGCAAAAGATTATCAATAATCAATTCAAAGATGCAATGTTGAATAAACGCTCAACGACGGTACTGTGCTGGTCCTAGGCTAGACCGGACTAGAGACGCGAGCCTAGAACACTAATAAGGTCACGGCGTAGCACAACTAGCATCAATGAAGGATACTAAGTAGCTCTTGACAGCAAGATATAAGTGAAGATCACAACGGCAGTGAAGATAATGATGAAAAACAACTGCCAAGCAGGATATACAACAACTCTCTCTCCAACTTTCCTCTTGAAAAGTTTGAGACAATTTTCTGATAAATTCTTTCAAAGAATGCTACTAACTCAAGCTTTCCAATGCAAAAAGAATCACTCAATTCCGAGTTGATATGAGGAGTCAAAGAATTCTAAAACTGGCCTGAAAAATTGGAACAAGCTGTGTTCACGAACTTCGGAGGGCAAAAAGACCTATTTAGAAGCCGATTTTGAGGTGTCAAATATTGAACAAGCTTCTGCAACTATTTAGATGCGGCTCGTCGTTATCTTCAATTTGAGTACTCACGAAGCCAAAACGGACTTCGTATGAGGAAGATACACCTGTTTTACTGAACAGTGCGCAAAACAGATTCCAATCCGAATTCAGGTATGAGATTGATTCTAGATAGATCCAATTTTTTTTCTTCTCTCTTTTTTTTCTCACGCTTTTTTTTCTTTTTCTTCTCCCTCTTTTTCTTATTTTTTCTTTCCTTTTTTCTCTCTTTTTTTTTCTTTATCTTCTTTTTCTCCCTCTTTCCAAGACAAACTAGATAAGATGCAGATTCGATCAGGCGAAGATGTGAGTGACCTCAACTATGATTATGACAATAAACAGTGCGTAGCACGTGGTGGAAATTGGTGGATGGGATGGTGGACAGCGGATGGGATAATGATGCAGCGGCTGCGTGACTAATGTGAACAGAACTCGAAACTCTAAAGGAACTAGACACTAAGACCAGCAACTCGACACGGCGATGCAACCGATAATTCAATAATGCAAACAATGAAAAGAAAATTGCAAAGGCTCAGTCTGGCTAGGACAAAGGATGAATAGATCTAACTTTTGTTTTGTGGCTTTTTCTTGGACAATAGGTAAGAAAATAAATCTAATCTAGGAAAAACTGGAAATTCTCACCGAGCAACTTCAAGAGGTTATTGACCACGCCGGAGCACAATCAACCTGAAAACCGATACCACTTGATAGAGGCGGGGTGTCCCGATCTTTCGATGAGATGATGGATATCGCTTTGGTGGAGACGACTTTGACGATCCGACTACAAACGTGCAACGACGTTGTGCCTTAGCAATCGCTAAACCAATCTCCTGAGGTTACTGACGATGCCGGAAGCACGGTCAGCCTGACCACGAAGGTCTATTCCTGCAAGCAATCGAAGAACAAGCAAGAATATGATAAAGCAATCTGAATATTGCAAATATATATGAGGTATTGATAATGGTGGGGATCCGGAAGCGGTCTTGGTCTGGTCGTTGGACACAAACGAAGTACACGAAGTTGCAATGGCTAACTTTTAACTAAACAAATTCCTCAGGAAAAAGCTACTAGATGGATCTACTTATATAGGAGCAAGGGATGGTGGCCAAGGAGGTGGAAGGACGTCCCAAGGAAGCCTAAAACTAAAACTAGGTCGTACAAGGCCAATGGGCTCAAGTGGAGGTGATGTAACACCTTTGGACTTGTAGTTTGACTCGGATTCTGCTGCAGCATCAGATTGTTTCGTCCACAACTCAACGCTCCGGACGAATTTGAAGGTGATTCCAGTTGGGTTGGAAAGTGCACGAAATCTAGTTTCCAACAAAAAAAGAATCACCCAATTCGGAGTCCGTATGAAAAACTTGTGTGCGCTTTCAGTCAGGTGTGTCTGTGCAGTCCGAATCTGAATCCAGAACGTGAGAGACTTGGACTCTATCTTCTCTTGGGCCAAAAGTGACGTGAGAGAACTTTTTGGACAGCAAATAAACATCTCTTTCTTCCTTATCTTCATATGTGGATTGTACAAATGTCCCATACACCTGCAATTAGACAAAACACAAAAGTGTGTGAAGTATTTTTGTTCTGGATAACATAAATAGATTATTGAATAGTTTGCACTAGAAATCACCTGACAAATATGCAAATATGCAATATTTTTGGTCATATCCAAGGTAGTCATGTCCTCATCACAAACTGAAGTAGTCAATAGAACGTTGTCTACTATGCTTAGGGTTGTTTTGAAGAATAATAAGAAAATGTGGGAGGAATGCTTGCCTCATATTGAATTTGCTTATAATCGTTCATTGCATTCTACTACTAAGATGTGCCCTTTTGAAGTTGTGTATGGTTTCCTACCTCATGCACCTATTGATTTGTTGCCTCTTCCATCTTCGGAGAAGGTTAATTTTGATGCTAAACAACGTGCTGAATTGATTTTAAAAATGCATGAGTTAACTAAGGAAAACATTGAGCGTATGAATGCTAAATATAAACTTGCTGGAGATAAGGGTAGAAAACATGTTGTGTTTGCACCTGGAGATCTTGTTTGGTTACATTTGCGTAAGGATAGATTTCCTGATTTGCGCAAATCAAAGCTAATGCCACGTGCTGATGGTCCCTTTAAGGTGTTAGAGAAAATAAATGATAATGCATATAAACTTGAGCTGCCTGCAGATTTTGGGGTTAGTCCCACTTTTAACATTGCAGATTTGAAGCCTTATTTGGGTGAGGAAGATGAGTTTCCGTCGAGGACGACTTCATTTCAAGAAGGAGAGGATGATGAGGACATCAATACCATTGTTACACCCACAGCCCCTACTGCTACATATACGGGACCAATTACTAGAGCTCGTGCACGCCAAATAAATTACCAGGTACTTTCGTTTCTTGGTAAAGATTCTAATGTTCATGAGAATATGATGCTGCCTAAATTGGATACATTTGTTTTGCTTACAAATGAAGGGCCTAGCTTGGAGAAGGATGAACATTGGAGCAAGAACAAGCATGGAGATGATGCCATGCGCAAGGGGAACAAGAACGGAGTTACAAGTGATGATTTCAGGACTTTGAAGCCACCATAATGGGTGCATGAAGCCTTGGACGAAATATACAAGACGCCACTTCATAAATTTCGTCCCGAGGCTATTTTAGGTGCTGCGTCACCTTATTATTGGGCCAGGCCCATGTAATTTCGAAATACATAAGTATAGGCTATTTTTAGAGTCCGTATGTGTGGGGAAACAAGAGATAGGGTTGATTTCGGACCCCTCCACAAAGGGCCACGAAATTCCCCCCTCTTCCTCCATATATATAGCCCTTAGGGCATCGTTTAGACTTTGGGTTTTGTTTAGATTAAAAGTTCGCCATAGCTGCAACTTCGCGTACTTCGTTTGTGTTCAACGACCAGACAAAGGCGTCACAGAACCCCACCTTGATCAATAAAGCTTTCATCTTATATTCGCAATATCCAGATTGCAATCTTAGTTTCTTGCTTGTTCTTCGTTTGCTCGCAGGAAACAGACCCTCGTGGTCAGGTTGATCGTGCTCCGGCGTGGTCAATAACCTCTCGGAGTTGGTTTAGCGATTGCTAAGGCGCGACGTCCTCGCACGTTCGTAGTCGGATCGTCAAAGTCGACTTCCACCAAAGCGATATCCATCATCTCATCGAAAGATCGGGACCCTCGCCTCTATCAACTCTCCCTGGTAATCGCTCTATCCAAGCTTTGAGAGTTTTTGACTACAACGGTTGCCGATCACCGCCTGCTGCTGGGTAAGAACTGGTAAGAATTTGAGATTTGCTTGACGGATTTGTGATACACCACCACCACTTCTTAGTAGTCTGTAGGATCATATTCTTGTGTGTTTCTATTGCTGCTAACCATGCCAGGATCACAAGCCGACGAGATTGACTGGGAGAATTTATCGAACAAGGAGCTTCATGATAAGTTTCAGCAAATGATGACTGAACAGGTGCAAGATGTGCTGAACAATTTTGAAGAGGCCATGGAGAAGATCACTGGTCTTGAGAAGACGTTCGAAACAAAGCTCGATAACAAGTTTAATGAACTGCTCGCGCGTCTTCCACCACCACCACCCGCTGCACCTAACGCACCTCTCCCACAACAACAACAACGACTACCTCCACGTCGCGAAGCAGACCTCCGCCGAGCAAGCCGTGTTCCTCTTGCGTTTGGCCAAACTGTTGGTGCTGCTGTTGATACTTCTGTGGCTCCTGCTGCTGATGCGGAGGAGGATGATTATGTGGGAGATTATGAGGATGAGGTTGATCAAAATCAACACTACGTGCAGCCACCTGTACCACCACCAGCAGGTCGACCTCAGGTATATATTCGTAATGGTAGGCCTGCACCACCACCTCAAGTACGAGATGATGTCCATATTCCTAAACTGAAATTGAATATTCCACCATTTGAGGGTAGATATGTTCCTGATATATATCTTACTTGGGAGTTAGAAACTGAACAACGATTTACATGTTTACAATATCCTGAGGAGAGACGAGTTGCTGCTGCTGTTTGTGCTTTCACTAGTTTTGCATGTGTATGGTGGTCTGAACATTGTAGATTATATCCTATTCCAACTACTTGGGCTGCTTTGAAAACTGCTATGCGTACGCGTTGGGTTCCACCATATTATCAACGTGAATTGCTTCAAAAATTGCAGTGTTTAAGACAAGGGAAAAATTCTGTAGAAGAATATTATCAGGAATTACAAACTGGCATGATTAGATGTGGTATTGTTGAGGAGAATGAAGCTATGCTTGCACGTTTTCTGGGTGGATTAAATAGAGAGATTCAGACCATTCTAGACTATAAGGAGTATACTTGATGAGGACATCAATACAATTGTTACACCCACAACCCCTGCTGCTATACATACTGGACCAATTACTAGAGCTCGTGCACGCCAACTAAATTACCAGGTACTTTCGTTTCTTGGTAATGATTCTAATGTTCATGAGAATATGATGCTGCCTAAATTGGATACATTTGTTTTGCTTACAAATGAAGGGCCTAGCTTGGAGAAGGATGAACATTGGAGCAAGAACAAGCATGGAGATGATGCCATGCGCAAGGGGAACAAGAACGGAGTTACAAGTGATGATTTCAGGACTTTGAAGCCACCATAATGGGTGCATGAAGCCATGGACGAAATATACAAGATGCCACTTCATAAATTTCGTCCCGAGGCTATTATAGGTGCTGCGTCACCTTTTTATTGGGCCAGGCCCATGTAATTTCGAAATACATAAGTATAGGCTATTTTTAGAGTCCGTATGTGTGGGGAAACAAGAGATAGGGTTGATTTCGGACCCCTCCACCAAGGGCCACGAAATTCCCCCTCTCTTCCTCCATATATATAGCCCTTAGGGCATGTTTAGACTTTGGGTTTTGTTTAGATTAAAAGTTCGCCATAGCTGCAACTTCGCGTACTTCGTTTGTGTTCAACGACCAGACAAAGGCGTCACAGAACCCCACCTTGATCAATAAAGCTTTCATCTTATATTCGCAATATCCAGATTGCAATCTTAGTTTCTTGCTTGTTCTTCGTTTGCTCACAGGAAATAGACCCTCGTGGTCAGGTTGATCGTGCTCCGGCATGGTCAATAACCTCTCGGAGTTGGTTTAGCGATTGCTAAGGCACGACGTCCTCGCACGTTCGTAGTCGGATCATCAAAGTCGACTTCCACCAAAGCGATATCCATCATCTCATCGAAAGACGGGACACCTTTGCCTCTATCACAATCCAAAAACAACTATGAGAGGATGGCAACAAGCTAGAATGACGAATCTTGAAGAGAATGGAGCTAGAATGAGAGAAACTCTTCTTCGGTCTTCAAATGTTGAGAATGACGAGGAGAAACACCACCATGAATTATTGAGGCACACCAGAATGAAAAATTAGAAAGGTTGAACCAACGATGAAAAGAATTTGAAAGATCATGTAGAAAGACATTTGACTGATGAAAAATTCATTCTTACATCAAACTTCGATAAGAAATTTGAGGATAGCTCCGGGAAAATAAGAAGAGTCAGGTAAGATCCTGGGAAAAGACATGTGGGTTAGGGCCCACTCAAAAGATACATCGTAGAACGACTTAAAAGAGGGAATGCACCGGTTGAATTAAAAGACTTGAATGAGAGAACATCCTCGAAAGATCTTGAATGAATGCAGAGTGGAAACACGAATCTTCGAGATATCTTCAGCACTCCGGAATAATTGAATAGTGAGAGGTGGAATGATAATGAGGTGCACCGGCATGAGAAAGCATTGAAACGAGGAAAAAAAGGTATGATCAACAAAGCTTGACTTGAAACCACCGGAGAAGATAAAAGAAACGAAGAATGATGAACTAGAAGCTCCGTTAGTATCTTCATGAGAATCACCGGATAAGAACATTGAAGGAAAAGAATGGATAGACTTCACAAGAATAAAAGGATACTTGATTAAGACATCTGAGTCCTTGAGGAAAAAGGGTGGGTGGGCGGGAAAAACAAAGGCAACTTGGAGACGGATGAAACAAACACCGTTGAGAAGAAGTGATAATTGATCTTGCGGAAATTGAAATGATCGGATCCACTTGAACAGAAACATGCCTGTTGAAAAGGATTGACATGACACTCTCGATTATCATGAAGGATTTGTATTCACATCAGAGTATGAGAACAACGTTTAGGAAAGGTATGGAATCAACACTTGACTTCGAAGCAACTAGAATACCACAACTTGAAATAAAGACAAAGAATTGGCTTGCAGAATAAGCCGGAACAAACATATGATAGAAATTTCGTCCGAAGTTTTCGTGGTGGGGCCTACACGGGCTCGATCGTACAGCACCATCATATACAAGGCAGTGCACATGACATACGAAGCGTCCCCGAGTCGGCATAGCCAAGGTGATGAGGACATGGCTACCACAGTTACACCCATATCCCTTGTTGTTTTACCTCTTGGAACAGTTGCTAGAGCTCAGATATGCCAATTAAATTATCAGGTACTTTCGTTTCTTGGTAATGTTTCTAGTGTTCATGAGAATATGATGCTGCCTAACTTAGATACATTTTTGTTGCTTGCAATTGAAGGGCCTAGCACGGACAAGAAGGATGAACATTGGAGCATGGTCAAGCACGGAGATGAAGGTGCGTTGATAGAGGCAAAGGTGTCCCGTCTTTCGATGAGATGATGGATATCGCTTTGGTGGAAGTCGACTTTGACGATCCGACTACGAACGTGCGAGGATGTCGCGCCTTAGCAATCGCTAAACCAACTCCGAGAGGTTATTGACCACGCCGGAGCACGATCAACCTGACCACGAGGGTCTGTTTCCTGCGAGCAAACGAAGAACAAGCAAGAAACTAAGATTGCAATCTGGATATTGCGAATATAAGATGAAAGCTTTATTGATCAAGGTGGGGTTCTGTGACGCCTTTGTCTGGTCGTTGAACACAAACGAAGTACGCGAAGTTGCAGCTATGGCGAACTTTTAATCTAAACAAAACCCAAAGTCTAAACGGTGCCCTAAGGGCTGTATATATGGAGGAAGAGAGGGGGAATTTCGTGGCCCTTGGTGGAGGGGTCCGAAATCAACCCTATCTCTTGTTTTCCCACACATACGGACTCTAAAAATAGCCTATACTTATGTATTTCGAAATTACATGGGCCTGGGCCAATAAAAAGGTGACGCAGCACCTATAATAGCCTCTGGACGAAATTTATGAAGTGACATCTTGTATATTTCGTCCAAGGCTTCATGCACTCGTTATGGAGGCTTCAAAGACCTGAAATCATCACTTGTAACTCCGTTCTTGTTCCCCTTGCACATGCCATCATCTCCATGCTTGTTCTTGCTCCAATGTTCATCCTTCTCTAAGCTAGGCCCTTCATTTGTAAGCAAAACAAATGTATCCAATTTAGGCAGCATCATATTCTCATGAACATTAGAATCATTACCAAGAAACGAAAGTACCTGGTAATTTAGTTGGCGTGCGCGAGCTCTAGTAATTGGTCCAGTATGTATAGCAGCAGGGGATGTGGGTGTAACAATGGTATTGATGTCCTCATCATCCTCCCCTTCTTGAAACGAAGTCGTCCTCGACGGAAGCTCATCTTCCTCACCCAAATAAGGCTTCAAATCTGCAATGTTAAAAGTGGGACTAACCCCAAAATCTGCAGGCAACTCAAGTTTATATGTATTATCATTTATTTTCTCTAACACCTTAAAGGGCCCATCAGCCCGTGGCATGAGCTTTGATTTGTGCAAATCAGGAAATCTATCCTTACGCAAATGTAACCAAACAAGATCTCCAGGTGCAAACACAACATGTTTTCTACCCTTATCTCCAGCAAGTTTATATTTAGCATTCATACGCTCAATGTTTTCCTTAGTTAACTCATGCATTTTTAAAATCAATTCAGCACGTTGTTTAGCATCAAAATTAACCTTCTCCGAAGATGGAAGAGGCAACAAATCAATAGGTGCACGAGGTAGGAAACCATACACAACTTCAAAAGGGCACATCTTAGTAGTAGAATGCAATGAACGATTATAAGCAAATTCAATATGAGGCAAGCATTCCTCCCACATTTTCTTATTATTCTTCAAAACAGCCATAAGCATAGTAGACAACGTTCTATTGACTACTTAAGTGTGTCCATCAGTTTGGGGGTGACAAGTAGTACTAAAAAGCAGTTTAGTCCCCAACTTAGCCCATAAACATCTCCAAAAGTGGCTAAGAAATTTAGTATCACGATCTGAAACAATAGTATTTGGCACACCATGCAATCGAATAATTTCACGAAAGAACAAATCAGCAACATTAACAGCATCATCACTTTTATGACATGGTATAAAGTGTGCCATTTTCGAGAATCTATCCACGACAACAAATATGCTATCCCTTCCCTTCTTTGTTCGAGGTAAACCTAAAACAAAGTCCATAGATATATCCTCCCAAGGAACACTAGGTACAGGCAAAGGCATATATAAACCATGAGGATTGTCTCGTGACTTAGCTTTTTGACATGTAGTGCATCGAGCAATAAAACGCTCAACATCCCGTCTCATCTTTGGCCAAAAGAAATGTGTAGCAAGTACGTCCTCCGTCTTCTTCACGCCAAAGTGTCCCATTAATCCTCCTCCATGCGCCTCCTGCAACAACAAAAGACGAACAGAGCTAGCTGGAATGCATAGCTTGTTAGCACGAAACACAAATCCATCGTTAACGACGAACTTGTTCCACATTCTTCCTTCTTTACAATTCTGCATTACATCTTTAAAATCAGCATCATGCACATATTGATCTTTGATGGTCTCCAAACCAAATATTTTGAAGTCAAGTTGTGAAAGCATAGTATAGCGGCGAGACAATGCATCAGCAATAACATTTTCTTTTCCCTTCTTGTGTTTAATGACATAAGGAAAAGTCTCAATGAATTCAACCCATTTAGCATGTCTACGATTCAGTTTAGCTTGACTTCTAATATGTTTCAAAGATTCATGATCAGAATGTATAACAAATTCTTTGGGCCATAAATAATGTTGCCATGTTTCTAAAGTCCGAACAAGAGCATATAATTCTTTATCATAAGTCGAATAATTCAGACTAGGCCCACTCAATTTTTCAGAAAAGTATGCAACAGGTTTGCCATCTTGTAATAACACACCGCCTAATCCAATTCCACTAGCATCACATTCAAGCTCAAAAGTCTTATTAAAATCAGGAAGTTGGAGTAAAGGAGCATGTGTCAACTTATCTTTCAATACCGAGAAGGCTTCTTCCTGTGCGGTACCCCAAAGAAAAGGCACATCTTTCTTTGTAAGCTCATTGAGAGGTGCAGCAATGGTGCTGAAATCTCTCACAAAACGCCTATAGAACCCAGCGAGGCCAAGAAAACTCCTCACTTGTGTGACCGTTTTGGGTTGCGGCCAACTCTCAATAGCTTCAATCTTGGCTTTATCAACTTCAATTCCCTGTGGAGTAACAACATAGCCAAAAAAAGATACTCGGTCGGTGCAAAAGGTGCACTTCCCAAGGTTACCAAACAAACGTGCATCACGTAGAGCAATAAAAACAGCACGTAAATGTTCCAAATGTTCTTCCAAAGATCTGCTATAAATCAATATGTCATCAAAGTAAACTACCACAAATCGTCCAATTAAAGCACGTAAAACTACCCGGAGCTCTGATACCACTTGATAGAGGCAAAGGTGTCCCGTCTTTCGATGAGATGATGGATATCGCTTTGGTGGCAGTCGACTTTGACGATCCGACTACGAACGTGCGAGGACGTCGCGCCTTAGCAATCGCTAAACCAACTCCGAGAGGTTATTGACCACGCCGGAGCACGATCAACCTGACCACGAGGGTCTGTTTCCTGCGAGCAAACGAAGAACAAGCAAGAAACTGAGATTGCAATCTGGATATTGCGAATATAAGATGAAAGCTTTATGGATCAAGGTGGGGTTCTGTGACGCCTTTGTCTGGTCGTTGAACACAAACGAAGTACGCGAAGTTGCAGCTATGGCGAACTTTTAATCTAAACAAAACCCAAAGTCTAAACGGTGCCCTAAGGGCTGTATATATGGAGGAAGAGAGAGGGAATTTCGTGGCCCTTGGTGGAAGGGTCCGAAATCAACCCTATCTGTTGTTTCCCCACACATAGCCTATACTTATGTATTTCGAAATTACATGGGCCTGGCCCAATAAAAAGGTGACGCAGCACCTATAATAGCCTCGGGACGAAATTTATGAAGTGGCATCTTGTATATTTCGTCCATGGCTTCATGCACCCATTATGGTGGCTTCAAAGTCCTGAAATCATCACTTGTAACTCCGTTCTTGTTCCCCTTGCGCATGGCATCATCTCCATGCTTGTTCTTGCTCCAATGTTCATCCTTCTCCAAGCTAGGCCCTTCATTTGTAAGCAAAACAAATGTATCCAATTTAGGCAGCATCATATTCTCATGAACATTAGAATCATTACCAAGAAACGGAAGTACCTGATAATTTAATTGGCGTGCGCGAGCTCTAGTAATTGGTCCCGTATATGTAGCAGTAGGGGCTGTGGGTGTAACAATGGTATTGATGTCCTCATCATATATGGATACAAATTGGTGGTGGTATATGGATACAGATTGGTGGTGGTATATGGATATGGATTCAGAGCGGTGGCGGATAAGCAAAAGTGGTAGATGGGCGATGATGATGGTGCGGCGGCGGCGTGACAACTTATGACCAGAACTCGAAACTCTAAAAGACTAGACTCTAAGACCAGCAACTTGACACGACGATGCAACCGCAAATTCAACAAAGCAAAAACCCTAAAAAGATTATGCAAAGGCTCAGATTGGTTCGGATATGATGAACTAACCCTAATTTTTTTTCTGGCTTTTTCGTGGACTGTAGGTATGAAGAACAGACACATAAACATAGTAAACAACCATCACATAAACATGGCACGATGCACAACCAAGTATGATGCATGTCCGGTTTAAAGAGGGCATGACATGGCAAAGGGCACAAACAAAACTACAAGTTAAGTGGAGCTCAATATGCAACGAGTTGCATATTGACAGAACACCACATCAATTATTTAGTTCACTCTCGGTTAGGTACTCAACAATATTAAATGTTGGTTAACATGGCAAGAGGTGAAGCATAACAAAACTATACCATTTAAACAATTTAAATGGGGCCGGATATAACAAACAACAAATCCGGTAAATCCCCATATGCATTAGCAATTTAATGCAACAACAATTTTAAGCATTTTTATTGTTGTTATCATGATGCAGATGACATGTGCAAGTTTATGCAATTCTTATGAATATGTTGATATGAGCATATTAAGAAGCATTTGTCATCGTGGCGGAAAAGAAAAGGGGTGCCACGACACGATAACAATAACGGTGCCACGACAACGTTTTGGTTCCTCGATTGAGATACCGATGCAAAGGAGAAGTGTGCGGATGTGTGCAAAAGATGGTGGGGCGCCCCCGGATACCGGGTGTCCGACGAGTTGGCGACAAGGAAACGAGTGCCAAAACGGACACGGTGCAAACACGAGCATCTCAGACATCACACATGCATTAGTTCACGGGCGGTCGTCTCGGCTGTTATACCTTCGGAGCGTGCAAAGGGGACGGTTCTCGTTCGTAGAGGGAAGTAGGCATTCTCGCGACGGCGGTAGTGGAAGTAGTCGATCTCGCATGCTCTAGGGTCGACGGTAGAGGTTCTCGCGGTCTCGACGACGGTAGTGGTACATGTTTATCGGTAGTCGAAAATGACGATCCGGAGAGGGTACTTGGCAACATGCACGTCGTCGGTAGTTGTACACAAACGTAGTCGGACCTGACGGGTTCGAGGTCTCCGGACGTAGTGGTACATGTTTGTTTTTCGGACAGGTACTTGGCGTTCTTCGGTCATAGGTACTTGACGTTTTGCTACCCGGATCTTCGGCAAGGGTCGTTGTACACCCGACATTGGGGTACTTGTCGCTCCATGAAGTCGATCTCAGAGGTCTTGTCGGATCCACAGCGACGGTTGTTGTTCACTCAACGGCCTTCGACGACGGTAGTCGTACACGGTTTGTAGAGGTACTTGACGTCTTCGGACTTACCGGTCTCGATTCTTGCGACGGTAGATGAACTTGACGTATCCGAGGGTACTTGACGAATGCTGTGGTACTTGTCGGTCCGGGTCTTCGTGTTTGGGGCTTGGGATTGCTTCCAGGGTTCCATGCGTCCACGGCAACATATCACGGGTGAAAAGAGGCATTGACTTGGCGCGATTCTGGCCAAGGTCTCGGCAGCTTGTGTAGGAGCTCAATGGAATGGCCGAGATTGGCTCGTACGATGCATAAGTGATAGAGGCTAAGGTGTCCCGATGTTTTGATGAGATGGTGGCTATCATTTTCTATGGGAGTCGACCTTGACGATCCGACTACGAACGTGCGAGACGTCGCGGCTTAGCAATCGCTAAACCAACTTCCAAGGGTTATTGACCACGCCGGAGCACGATCAACCTGACCACGAGGGTATGTTTCCTGCGAGCAAACGAAGAACAAGCAAGAAACTGAGATTGCAATCGGGATATTGCGAATATAAGATGAAAGATTTATTGATCAAGGTGGGGTTCTGTGACGTCTTGGTCTGGTCGTTGGACACAAACGAAGTACGCGAAGTTGCAGCTATGGCGAACTTTTAATCTAAACAAAACCCAAAGTCTAAACGACGCCCTAAGGGCTGTATATATTAAGGAAGAGGGGGGAATTTCGTGGCCCTTGAGGGTGGGGTCCGAAACCAACCCTAACTCTTGTTTCCCCACACATACGGACTCTAAAAATAGCCTATACTTAAGTATTTCGAAATTACATGGGCCTGGCCCATTAATAAGGTGACGCAGCACCTAGAATAGCCTATGGACGAATATTATGAAGTGGCATCTTGTATATTTCGTCCAAGGCTTCATGCACACCTTATGGCGGCTTCAAAGTCCTGAAATCATCACTTGTAACTCCGTTCTTGATCCCCTTGCGCATGCCATCAACTCCATGCGTGTTCTTGCTCCAATGTTCATCCTTCTCCAAGCTAGGCCCTTCATTTGTAAGCAAAACAAATGTATCTAATTTAGGCAGCATCATAATCTCATGAACATTAGAATCATTACCAAGAAATGAAAGTACCTGGTAATTTAATTGGCGTGCGCGAGCTCTAGTAATTGGTCCAGTATATGTAACAGTAGGGGCTGTGGGTGTAACAATGGTATTGATGTCCTCATCAATAAGCGGACACTCGGGAGGGGAGCAAGCCGCTGGTGTGACAGGGACGAGACGGATCTGGGCAACAGGCACGATGGCGCTGGGAACTAGGCGGATGCAAGCAGGTCCGGACGGCGTCAGCAGCAGAGTTGGCCGGAGAGAGCCCCTCGTGCAAGAGTTCGTCGGCACGGGGAGGAGGCTGGCGGAGAACGGCGAGGTGAAGACACAGGAAGGCGGGGCCGCGGGCATCCATGGCGGTCTCCTGCCTCGTGGTCGCCGGCGGCGGCGCCGGTACTCAAACGACGAGGCGAGGTGAAGGAGCACGGGGAGGTGGCTCCATGGTCTTGTTATTTGACGAACCGGCCGGAGTTGAGGCAGAGGAGGAGCGGGGCAAAGGAGAGGCCGCTGTTGAAGGTCGGGGCCGGAGCTCCTGCTGGCAGCGAAGTCGAGGCGGGTTGGTGCTCTGTGAGGAGAAGCAAGAGGAGAGGCAGCGCGGGAGGCAGGCACTCCGGCGTGGACGAGCGCTGGTCGGAGAAAGAGGGGGCGCTGGGAGGACGGTGCTGTTGGGGAGGAAGGCGAGGCGACGAAACGGGTGAGCGGTGCAGCGCGAGGAAGGAGAGGTGAGGAGCGGGCGCCATGGCCTGATGAGGACATGGCTACCACAGTTACACCCATATCCCCTACTGTTTTACCTCTTGGAACAGTTGCTAGAGCTCAGATACGCCAATTAAATTATCAGGTACTTTCGTTTCTTGGTAATGTTTCTAATGTTCATGAGAATATGATGCTGCCTAACTTAGATACATTTGTGCTGCTTGCAATTGAAGTGTCTAGCATGGACAAGAAGGTTGGACATTGGAG
The DNA here is from genome assembly GCF_002162155.2 of Triticum dicoccoides. Classification (NCBI taxonomy): domain Eukaryota; kingdom Viridiplantae; phylum Streptophyta; class Magnoliopsida; order Poales; family Poaceae; genus Triticum; species Triticum dicoccoides. The sequence continues at coordinate 461,602,211 of NC_041388.1, read as the reverse complement.
CATGGTCAAGCACGGAGATGAAGGTGCATGCGAACAGAACAAGAACGGAGGTTCAAGTGGAGATTTCCGGACTTTGAAGCCACCATGATGACATACAAGATGGTGGACGAAATATACAAGATGGCCTTTCATAAATTTCGTCCATAGCTTATTATTGGTGTTGCGCCACCTTATTTTGGGCCAGGCCCATGTAATCTATTTTTAGAGTCCATATTGTAGGGAAAACGACTTAGGAGGTGTTTTAGTCCCACTTTGCCAAGGGTGGACAAAATCCCCTCTCTTTTCCCTATAAATATAGCCCTTAAGGCATCGTTTAGACTGGGGTTTTATTTAGTTAAAAGTTAGCCATCGCTGCAACTTCATGTACTTCGTTTGTGTCCAACGACCAGACTAAGACCTGATGAGGACATGACTACCTTGGATATGACCAAAAATATTGCATATATGCATATTTGTCAGGTGATTTCTAGTGCAAACTATTCAATAATCTATTTATGTTATCCAGAACAAAAATAATTCACACACTTTTGTGTTTTGTCTAATTGCAGGTGTACGGGACATTTGTACAATCCACATATGAAGATAAGGAAGAAAGAGATGTTTATTTGCTGTCCAAAAAGTTCTCTCACGTCACTTTTGGCCCAAGAGAAGATAGAGTCCAAGTCTCTCACGTTCTGGATTCAGATTCGGACTGCACAGACATACCTCCCTCAAAACGCACACAAGTTTTTCATACGGACTTCGAATTGGGTGATTCTTTTTTTGTTGGAAACTAGATTTCGTGCACTTTCCAACCCAATTGGAATCACCTTCAAATTCGTCCGGAGCGTTGAGTTGTGGACGAAACAATCTGATGCTGCAGCAGAATCCGAGTCAAACTACAAGTCCAAAGGTGTTACATCACCTCCACTTGGGCCCATTGGCCTTGTACGACCTAGATTTAGTTTTAGACTGCCTTGGGACGTCCTCCCACCTTCTTGGCCACCACCCCTTGCTCCTATATAAGTAGATCCATCTAGTAGCTTTTCCTTGGGTTTTGTTTAGATTAAAAGTTCGCCATAGCTGCAACTTCGCGTACTTCGTTTGTGTTCAACGACCAGACAAAGGCGTCACAGAACCTCACCTTGATCAATAAAGCTTTCATCTTATATTCGCAGTATCCAGATTGCAATCTCAGTTTCTTGCTTGTTCTTCGTTTGCTCGCAGGAAACAGACCCTCGTGGTCAGGTTGATCGTGCTCTGGCGTGGTCAATAACCTCTCGGAGTTGGTTTAGCGATTGTTAAGGCGCGACGTCCTCGCACGTTCGTAGTCGGATCGTCAAAGTCGACTGCCACCAAAGCGATATCCATCATCTCATCGAAAGACGGGACACCTTTGCCTCTATCAAGTGGTATCAGATTTCCAGGTTGCTCGGTGAGATTTTACAGTTTTTCGTAGTTTAGATCGAGTCTGTTCTTCATACCTATAGTCCACGAAAAAGCCACAAAAAAAATTTAGGGTTAGTTCATCATATCCGAACCAATCTGAGCCTTTGCATAATCTTTTTAGGGTTTTGCATTATTGAATTATCGGTTGCATCGCCGTGTCGAGTTGCTGGTCTTAGTGTCTAGTTCCTTTAGACTTTCGAGTTCTGTTCACATTAGTCATGCAGCCGCTGCATCATTATCCCATCCGCTGTCCACCATCCCATCCACCAATTTCCACCACGTGCTACGCACTGTTTATTGTCATAATCATAGTTGAGGTCACTCACATCTTCGCCTGATCGAATCTGCATCTTATCTAGTTTGTCTTGGAAAGAGGGAGAAAAAGAAGGTAAAGAAAAAAAAAGAGAAAAAAGGAAAGAAAAAAAAATAAAAAGAGGGAGAAGAAAAAGAAAAAAAAGCGTGAGAAAAAAAGAGAGAAGAAAAAAATTGGATCTATCTAGAATCAATCTCGTACCTTAATTCGGATTGGAATCTGTTTTGCGCACTGTTTAGTAAAACAGGTGTATCTTCCTCATACGAAGTCCGTTTTGGCTCCGTGAGTACTCAAATTGAAGATAGCGACGAGCCGCATCTAAATAGTTGCAGAAGCTAATTCAATATTTGACACCTCAAAATCGGCTTCTAAATAGGTCTCTGTGCCCTCCGAAGTTCGTGAACACAGCTTGTTCCTATTTTTCAGGCCAGTTTTAGAATTCTTTGACTCCTCATATCAACTCGGAATTGAGTGATTCTTTTTGCATTGGAAAGCTTGAGTTAGTAGCATTCTTTGAAAGAATTTATCAGAAAATTGTCTCAAACTTTTCAAGAGGAAAGTTGGAGAGAGAGTTGTTGTATATCCTGCTTGGCAGTTGTTTTTCATCATTATCTTCACTGCCGTTGTGATCTTCACTTATATCTTGCTGTCAAGAGCTACTTAGTATCCTTCATTGATGCTAGTTGTGCTACGCCGTGACCTTATTAGTGTTCTAGGCTCGCGTCTCTAGTCCGGTCTAGCCTAGGACCAGCACAGTACCGTCGTTGAGCGTTTATTCAACATTGCATCTTTGAATTGATTATTGCTAATCTTTTGCTACCATATATAGCCAACCCAGCTCCACATATTTCTACACCGTGTATACGTACGCTCCCCTGGCAATCGCTTTACTCAATATTCGGAGTTACTTGACACTGCTGGTTGCCGATCACCGCCTACTGCATGGTAAGAACTTGTAAGACATTGATATTTGCTTTACTGTGAGCGTTTTACCACCACATCCTAGTAGTTATAGGAACATTATTTTTGGGTTTTGTTTCTTGTTCTACTAATCATGACAGGATCCAGAGTCAATTCATGGGCTTTGTCGATCGCGGGAGACGTGCCACCACCTTTGCAAATACCACAACCGTCACGAGAGGTGCACAAACATCCAAATGCACATGATCAGGTTAATGTATCTATACCACCATTTAATGGTTGTTTTAAACCTGCTTTATATATTGAATGGGAGTTCGACATAAAAAATATATTTGCTTCCCATAATTTCGATGAACATAAAAAGGTTAAGGTTGCGGTTGGTTCTTTCACTGGTTATGCTTTGGTTTGGTGGAGTGAATATTGTCGGTTACACCCTGATTATATACCTACTACTTGGGATGATTTGAAACTTGCCATGCGACATACTTTCGTCCCTGCTTATTATACTCGTGACATGATTAAAAAGTTGCAACACTTAAAACAAGGTAGTGAAACTGTAACAAAATATTATGATGATTTACAAACTACCTTGTTGCATTCCTCTTTAGAAGAAAGTGAAGATGGTTTTATGGATAGATTTTGGGGAGGATTAAACCGTGATATTCAAGAGATACTAATTCATGAAGAGTGTTATCCTATGGACCATTTGTTTCATCTTGCTTGCAAAGCTGAACAGGAAATAAAACGACGTGTTGGCCACGAGGAGAACAAGCGCACGGTGCACATTCCAAGAGTTGATATGATTGTTCCTTCAACTACTAGGCATACTATGACAACCACATCCGTTGTTGTCAGGACTACATCACCTCCACCATGTGACACATCGCCCCCGAGAGTGGCTACATTATCTGAGTTGATCATAAGAGGTAATGATAAAGGTACTGATCTTCCATCTCTACATGAGAATGATGAATGCCTTGTCAATTTGAATGCACCATCTGATGAGCTACCCACTACTTTGATCACACCACCTATTTTAGAGGACTACGTTGATAATTTGACTTTGCCATGTGAACAAACAACTGAAATACCAACAATTTTGAGTGCACCCATTGAATTAACTATTGATGCAAAAGAACCAATGTTTAATCATTTTGATATGACCTCTAATCTTGGTGATGATTCTGTGTTGAATGACTTATTGCATGTTTGCTTATTTAAGCATGTTGTAGCATGTAAATTTGATGCAAGTAAGGTTTATTCACCAATGTTGGGATGGTTTAATGATGAACATTGTCAATCTTTTGAAATGAATAAGAGCTTCACTTATATGTGCAAACTGAGTTGCAATATTTTCATGCCTTCTACTTCTTGTGCTAATTTTTTGGCTTTAGATTTTATGAACTATGCAAGTTACTCATCTATTCATGTGTCATATATGCAAAAATCAAGGGAAGTAAAAATGGATGACATATACATATACAACGTGTACACCTTGTCTCTTTTGTTAGCCACATTTCAGATTAAGCAACGCCGAGGACGGCTTTATTTTCAAGAAGGGGAGGATGATGAGGACATGACTACCTTGGATATGACCAAAAATATTGCATATATGCATATTTGTCAGGTGATTTCTAGTGCAAACTATTCAATAATCTATTTATGTTATCCAGAACAAAAATACTTCACACACTTTTGTGTTTTGTCTAATTGCAGGTGTATGGGACATTTGTACAATCCACATATGAAGATAAGGAAGAAAGAGATGTTTATTTGCTGTCCAAAAAGTTCTCTCACGTCACTTTTGGCCCAAGAGAAGATAGAGTCCAAGTCTCTCACGTTCTGGATTCAGATTCGGACTGCACAGACACACCTGACTCAAAACGCACACAAGTTTTTCATACGGACTCCGAATTGGGTGATTTTTTTTTGTTGGAAACTAGATTTCGTGCACTTTCCAACCCAACTGGAATCACCTTCAAATTCGTCCGGAGCGTTGAGTTGTGGACGAAACAATCTGATGCTGCAGCAGAATCCGAGTCAAACTACAAGTCCAAAGGTGTTACATCACCTCCACTTGGGCCCATTGGCCTTGTACGACCTAGATTTAGTTTTAGGCTGCCTTGGGACGTCCTCCCACCTCCTTGGCCGCCACCCCTTGCTCCTATATAAGTAGATCCATCTAGTAGCTTTTCCTTGGGATTTGTTTAGTTAAAAGTTAGCCATTGCAACTTCATGTACTTCGTTTGTGTCCAACGACCAGACCAAGACCGCTTCCGGATCCCCACCATTATCAATACTTCATATATATTTGCAATATTCAGATTGCTTTATCATATTCTTGCTCGTTCTTCGATTGCTTGCAGGAATAGACCTTCGTGGTCAGGCTGACCGTGCTTTCAGCATCGTCAGTAACCTCAGGAGATTGGTTTAGCGATTGCTAAGGCGCAACGTCGTGCACGTTTGTAGTCAGATTGTCAAAGTCGTCTCCACCAAATCGATAGTTATCATCTCATCGAAAGATCGGGACCCTCGCCTCTATCAAGTGGTATCAGTTTTCAGGTTGCTCGGTGAGAATTTCTAGTTTTCCTAGATTAGATTTATTTTCTTACCTATTGTCCAAGAAAAAGCCACAAAAAAGAGTTAGATCTATTCATCCTTGGTCCAAGGCAGTCTGAGCCTTTGCAATTTTCTTTTCATTGCTTGCATAGTTGAATTATCGGTTGCATCGTCGTGTCGAGTTGCTGGTCTTAGTGTCTAGTTCCTTTAGAGTTTCGAGTTTTGTTCACATTAGTCACGCCGCCGCTGCATCATTATCCCTTCCGCCGTCCACCATCCCATCTATTAATTTCCACCACGTGCTATGCGCTGTTCATTGTCATAATCATAGTTGAGGTCATTCACATCTTCACCTGATCCAATCTGCATCTTATCTAGTTTGTCTTGGAAAGAGGGAGAGAAAAGAAAGCTTGAGTTAGTAGCATTCTTTGAAAGAATTTATCAGAAAATTGTCTCAAACTTTTCAAGAGGAAAGTTGGAGAGAGACTTGTTGTATATCCTGCTTGGCAGTTGTTTTTCATCATTATCTTCACTGCCGTTGTGATCTTCACTTATATCTTGCTGTCAAGAGCTACTTAGTATCCTTCATTGATGCTAGTTGTGCTACGCCGTGACCTCATTAGTGTTCTAGGCTCGCGTCTCTAGTCCGGTCTAGCCTAGGACCAGCACAGTATCGTCGTTGAGCGTTTATTCAACATTGCATCTTTGAATTGATTATTGCTAATCTTTTGCTACCATATATAGCCAACCCAGCTCCACATATTTCTACACCGTGTATACGTACGCTCCCCTGGCAATCGCTTTACTCAATATTCGGAGTTACTTGACACCGCTAGTTGCCGATCACCGCCTGCTGCATGGTAAGAACTTGTAAGACATTGATATTTGCTTTACTGTGAGCGTTTTACCACCACATCCTAGTAGTTATAGGAACATTATTTTTGGGTTTTGTTTCTTGTTCTACTAATCATGACAGGATCCAGAGTCAATTCATGGGCTTTGTCGATCGCGGGAGACGTGCCACCACCTTTGCAAATACCACAACCGTCACGAGAGGTGCACAAACATCCAAATGCACATGATCAGGTTAATGTATCTATACCACCATTTAATGGTTGTTTTAAACCTGCTTTATATATTGAATGGGAGTTCGACATAAAAAATATATTTGCTTCCCATAATTTCGATGAACATAAAAAGGTTAAGGTTGCGGTTGGTTCTTTCACTGGTTATGCTTTGGTTTGGTGGAGTGAATATTGTCGGTTACACCCTGATTATATACCTACTACTTGGGATGATTTGAAACTTGCCATGCGACATACTTTCGTCCCTGCTTATTATACTCGTGACATGATTAAAAAGTTGCAACACTTAAAACAAGGTAGTGAAACTGTAACAAAATATTATGATGATTTACAAACTACCTTGTTGCATTCCTCTTTAGAAGAAAGTGAAGATGGTTTTATGGATAGATTTTGGGGAGGATTAAACCGTGATATTCAAGAGATACTAATTCATGAAGAGTGTTATCCTATGGACCATTTGTTTCATCTTGCTTGCAAAGCTGAACAGGAAATAAAACGACGTGTTGGCCACGAGGAGAACAAGCGCACGGTGCACATTCCAAGAGTTGATATGATTGTTCCTTCAACTACTAGGCATACTATGACAACCACATCCGTTGTTGTCAGGACTACATCACCTCCACCATGTGACACATCGCCCCCGAGAGTGGCTACATCATCTGAGTTGATCATAAGAGGTAATGACAAAGGTACTGATTTTCCATCTCTACATGAGAATGATGAATGCCTTGTCAATTTGAATGCACCATCTGATGAGCTACCCACTACTTTGATCACACCACCTATTTTAGAGGACTACGTTGATAATTTGACTTTGCCATGTGATCAAACAACTGAAATACCAACAATTTTGAGTGCACCCATTGAATTAACTATTGATGCAAAAGAACCAATGTTTAATCATTTTGATATGACCTCTAATCTTGGTGATGATTCTGTGTTGAATGACTTATTGCATGTTTGCTTATTTAAGCATGTTGTAGCATGTAAATTTGATGCAAGTAAGGTTTATTGACCAATGTTGGGATGGTTTAATGATGAACATTGTCAATCTTTTGAAATGAATAAGAGCTTCACTTATATGTGCAAACTGAGTTGCAATATTTTCATGCCTTCTACTTCTTGTGCTAATTTTTTGGCTTTAGATTTTATGAACTATGCAAGTTACTCATCTATTCATGTGTCATATATGCAAAAATCAAGGGAAGTAAAAATGGATGACATATACATATACAACATGTACACCTTGTCTCTTTTGTTAGCCACATTTCAGATTAAGCAACGCCGAGGACGGCTTTATTTTCAAGAAGGGGAGGATGATGAGGACATGACTACCTTGGATATGACCAAAAATATTGCATATATGCATATTTGTCAGGTGATTTCTAGTGCAAACTATTCAATAATCTATTTATGTTATCCAGAACAAAAATACTTCACACACCTTTGTGTTTTGTCTAATTGCAGGTGTATGGGACATTTGTACAATCCACATATGAAGATAAGGAAGAAAGAGATGTTTATTTGCTGTCCAAAAAGTTCTCTCACGTCACTTTTGGCCCAAGAGAAGATAGAGTACAAGTCTCTCACGTTCTGGATTCAGATTCGAACTGCACAGACATACCTGACTCAAAACGCACACAAGTTTTTCATACGGACTCCGAATTGGGTGATTCTTTTTTTGTTGGAAACTAGATTTCGTGCACTTTCCAACCCAATTGGAATCACCTTCAAATTCGTCCGCAGCGTTGAGTTGTGGACGAAACAATCTGATGCTGCAGCAGAATCCGAGTCAAACTACAAGTCCAAAGGTGTTACATCACCTCCACTTGGGCCCGTTGGCCTTGTACGACCTAGATTTAGTTTTAGGCTGCCTTGGGACGTCCTCCCACCTCCTTGGCCGCCACCTCTTGCTCCTATATAAGTAGATCCATCTAGTAGCTTTTCCTTGGGTTTTGTTTAGATTAAAAGTTCGCCATAGCTTCAACTTCGCGTACTTCGTTTGTGTTCAACGACCAGACAAAGGCGTCACAGAACCCCACCTTGATCAATAAAGCTTTCATCTTATATTCGCAATATCCAGATTGCAATCTCAGTTTCTTGCTTGTTCTTTGTTTGCTCGCAGGAAACAGACCCTCGTGGTCAGGTTGATCGTGCTCCGGCGTGGTCAATAACCTCTCGGAGTTGGTTTAGCGATTACTAAGGCGCGACGTCCTCGCACGTTCATAGTCGGATCGTCAAAGTCGACTGCCACCAAAGCGATATTCATCATCTCATCGAAAGACAGGACACCAAAGATGAGGACATGAATACCTTGGATACGACCAAAAATATTGCATACATTCATATTTGTCAGGTGATTTCTAATGCAAACTATTCAATAATCTATTTATGTTATCCAGAACAAAAAAACTTCACACACTTTTGTGTTTTGTCTAATTGCAGGTGTTTGGGACATTTGTACAATCCACATATGAAGATAAGGGAAAAGGAGAAGTTTAGGTTGTGTTTAAAAAGTCCTCTCACGTCACTTTTGGGCCAAGAGAAGATAGAGTCCAAGTCTCTCACGTTCTGGATTCAGATTCGGACTGCACAGACATACCTGACTCAAAACGGCAACAACTTTTTCATACGGACTCCGAAATGGGTGATTCTTTTTTTGTTGGAAACTAGATTTCGTGCTCTTTCCAACCCAATTGGATTCACCTTCAAATTCGTCCGGAGCGTCGAGTTACGGACGAAACAATCTGGCGTTGCAGCAGAATCCGAGTCAAACTACAAGCCCAAAGGTGTTGCATCACCTCCACTTGGGCCCATGAGCCTTGTACGACCTAGGGTTAGTTTTAGGCTGCCTTGGGATGTCCTCCCACCTCCTTGGCCACCACCCCTTGTTCCTATATAAGTAGATCCATCTAGTAGCTTTTTCCTTGGGATTTGTTTATTTAAAAGTTAGCCAACGCAACTTCGTGTACTTTGTTTGTGTCCAACGACCAGACCAAGACCGCTTTCGGATCCCCACCTTTATCAATACTTCATATATACTCGCAATATTCATATTGCTTTTATCATATTCTTGCTTGTTCTTCGATTGCTTGCAGGAATAGACCTTCGTGGTCAGGTTGATTGTGCTCCGGCGTGGTCAATAACCTCTCGGAGTTGGTTTAGCGATTGCTAAGGCGCAACGTCGTGCACGTTTGTAGTCGGATCGTCAAAGTCGTCTCCACCAAATCGATAGTTATCATCTCATCGAAAGATCGGGACACCCCGTCTCTATCAAGTGGTATCAGTCTCGGTGAGAATTTCCAGTTTTCCTAGATTAGATTTATTTTCTTACCTATTGTCCAAGAAAAAGCCACAAAAAAGAGTTAGATCTATTCATCCTTGGTCCAAGCCAGTCTGAGCCTTTGCAATTTTCTTTTCATTGCTTGCATAGTTGAATTATCGGTTGCATCGTCGTGTCGAGTTGCTGGTCTTAGTGTCTAGTTCGTTTAGAGTTTTGAGTTCTGTTCACATTAGTCACGCCACCGCTGCATCATTATCTTTTCCGCTGTCCACCACCCATCCATCAATTTCCACCACGTGCTACCCACCATTCATTGTCGTAATAATAGTTGAGATTGTTCACATCTTCACTTGATCCAATCTGCATCTTATCTAGTTTGTTTTGGAAAGAGGGAGAAAAAAAGAGAGAGAAAAATGAGAAAAAAAAGGAGAAAAAAAAGTCAGAGAAAAAAAAGGAGAGAAAGAAACAAAAGTGTGAGGAAAAAAAGAGAGAAGAAAAAAAAACAAAAAAATCGGCACAAACTTTTTCAGAGGAAAGTTGGAGACAAAGTTGTTGATATATCCTGCTTGGCTGTTGTTTCACCTTATTATCTTTACTGCCGTTGTGATCTTCACTTATATCTTGCTGTCCAGAGCTACTTAGTATCCTTCATTGATGCTAGTTGTGCTACGACGTGACCTCATTAGTGTTCTAGGCTCGCGTCTCTAGTTCGGTCTAGCCTAGGACCAGCACAGTACCGTCGTTGAGCGTTTATTCAACATCGCATCTCTGAATTGATTATTGCTAATCTTTTGCTACCATATATAGCCAACCCAGCTCCACATATTTCTACACCGTGTATACGTACGTTCCCCTGGCAATTGCTTTACACAATCTTCAGAGTTATTTGACACCGCTGGTTGCCTGTCACCACCTGCTGCTTGGTAAGAACTTGTAAGATATTGATATTTGCTTTACTCTGAGCGCTTTACCACCACACCCTAGTAGTTCATAGGAACATTATTCTTGAATTTTGTTTCTTGTTTCTACTAATCATGACAGGTTCCGAAGATAGAAGTTCTTGGACGACGGACACATCTTCACCATCACGAGAGTTGGGACAACACACACAAGCTCAGGTTATCTTTTTACCGTCATTTGAGGGTAGATTTAATCCTACTACTTATCTAGCTTGGGAGCTTGAAGTAGAACAAGTTTTTAGTCACCATGACTTTTCTGAACTTGAGCGAGTGCGAGCAGCCACTAGAGCATTTACTGATTTTGCTTCTGTTTGGTGGAGTGTACATTGTAAGAAAAACATTGATAACCAACCCACAACTTGGAAAGTTTTGAAAGCTGTAATGAGACAACAATTTTTCCCTCCTTATTATCATCGTGAATTGCTTCGCAAATTTGAACAATTTAAACAAGGCAACAACACTGTTCATGCTTACTACCAAGAGTTCAAATCTTATATGCATCATTGTGACATAGAAGAATCTGAGAATGATACAATGAATAGATTTTTTGGTGGTTTGAACCATGATATTCAGGCAAGATTTCAGTATATTCCTCGTTGCATTACTGGTATGTATGTCCGTGCTTGTACCTTTGAGAGACAGATACAGGAGGATGCATTAGGTGACTACAACAACTACTATTCCAGTTCATGCTCACCACCGCCGGTGGGTTCCTCCATCATTGCACCTCGGATTATGAGCGCGGCATCATCTCAAGGGTATGGTACATTGTCAACATCCGTACCTACATCAGCTACATCTTTGCCACAAGGTAACAGTAAAGATATTGATGATATAACTTCACATGAGAAAGATGCATGCCTAGTTAACTTGAATGCGTCATGTATTGAGTTACCTGTTGATTTGAGCACACCACCTATTTTAGAGAGTGATCAAACAACTGAAATATCAACAATTTTGAGTGCACCCATTGAATTAACTGTTGATGCAAAAGAACTAATGTTTAATCATTTTGATATGGCCTCCAATCTTGGTGATGATTCTGTGTCCAATGACTTATTGCATATTTGCTTATTTAAGCATGTTGTAGCATGTAAATTTGATGCAAGTAAGCTTTATTCACCAAAGTTGGGATGGTTTAAGGATGAACATTGCGAATCTTTTGAAATGAATAAGAGCTTCACTTATATGTGCAAACTGAGTTCTAATATTTTCATGCCTTCTACTTCTTGTGATAATTTTTTGGCTTTAGTTTTTATGAACTATGAAAGTTACTCATGTATACATGTGCCATACGTGCAAAAATCAAGGGAATTTAAACTGGATGACGTATACATATACAACATGTACACCTTGTCTCTTTGTTAGCCACATTTCAGATTAAGCAACGCCGAGGACGGCTTTGTTTTCAAAAAGGGGAGGATGATGAGGACATGAATACCTTGGATACGACCAAAAATATTGCATACATGCATATTTGTCAGGTGATTTATAATGCAAACTATTCAATAATCTATTTATGTTATCCAGAACAAAAATACTTCACATACTTTTGTGTTTTGTCTAATTGCAGGTGTATGGGACATTTGTACAATCCACATATGAAGATAAGGGAAAAGGAGAAGTTTAGGTTGTGTTCAAAAAGTCCTCTCACGTCACTTTTGGGCCAAGAGAAGATAGAGTCCAAGTCTCTCACGTTCTGGATTCAGATTCGGACTGCACAGACATACCTGACTCAAAACGGCAACAACTTTTTCATACGGACTCCGAATTGGGTGATTCTTTTTTTGTTGGAAACTAGATTTCGTGCTCTTTCCAACCCAATTGGATTCACCTTCAAATTCGTCCGGAGCGTCGAGTTACGGACGAAACAATCTGACGTTGCAGCAGAATCCGAGTCAAACTACAAGCCCAAAGGTGTTGCATCACCTCCACTTGGGCCCATGAGCCTTGTACGACCTAGGGTTAGTTTTAGGCTGCCTTGGGATGTCCTCCCACCTCCTTGGCCGCCACCCCTTGTTCCTATATAAGTAGATCCATCTAGTAGCTTTTTCCTTGGGATTTGTTTAGTTAAAAGTTAGCCAACGCAACTTCGTGTACATTGTTTGTGTCCAACGACCAGACCAAGACCGCTTTCGGATCCCCACCTTTATCAATACTTCATATATACTCGCAATATTCAGATTGATTTTATCATATTCTTGCTTGTTCTTCGATTGCTTGCAGGAATAGACCTTCGTGGTCAAGTTGATTGTGCTCGGGAGTGGTCAATAACCTCTCGGAGTTGGTTTAGCGATTGCTAAGGCGCAACGTCGTGCATATTTGTAGTCGGATCGTCAAAGTCGTCTCCACCAAATCGATAGTTATCATCTCATCGAAAGATCGGGACACCCCGTCTCTATCAAGTGGTATCAGTCTCGGTGAGAATTTCCAGTTTTCCTAGATTAGATTTATTTTCTTACCTATTGTCCAAGAAAAAGCCACAAAAAAGAGTTAGATCTATTCATCCTTGGTCCAAGCCAGTCTGAGCCTTTGCAATTTTCTTTTCATTGCTTGCATAGTTGAATTATCGGTTGCATCGTCGTGTCGAGTTGCTGGTCTTAGTGTCTAGTTCGTTTAGAGTTTTGAGTTCTGTTCACATTAGTCACGCCACCGCTGCATCATTATCTCTTCCGCTGTCCACCACCCATCCATCAATTTCCACCACGTGCTACCCACCATT
>NC_041388.1:461218779-461229041 GCF_002162155.2 Triticum dicoccoides | reverse complement strand
GCCTTATTTGGGTGAGGAAGATGAACTTCCGTCGAGGACGACTTCATTTCAAGAAGGGGAGGATGATGAGGACATCAATACAATTGTTACACCCACAGACCCTGCTGCTATACATACTGGACCAATTACTAGAGCTCGTGCACGCCAACTAAATTACCAGGTACTTTCGTTTCTTGGTAATGATTCTAATGTTCATGAGAATATGATGCTGCCTAAATTGGATACATTTGTTTTGCTTACAAATGAAGGGCCTAGCTTGGAGAAGGATGAACATTGGAGCAAGAACAAGCATGGAGATGATGGCATGCGCAAGGGAAACAAGAACGGAGTTACAAGTGATGATTTCAGGACTTTGAAGCCACCATAATGGGTGCATGAAGCCTTGGACGAAATATACAAGACGCCACTTCATAAATTTCGTCCCGAGGCTATTTTAGGTGCTGCATCACCTTATTATTGGGCCAGGCCCATGTAATTTCGAAATACATAAGTATAGGCCATTTTTAGAGTCCGTATGTGTGGGGAAACAAGAGATAGGGTTGATTTCGGACCCCTCCACCAAGGGCCACGAAATTCTCCCCCTCTTCCTCCATATATACAGCCCTTAGGGCATCGTTTAGACTTTGGGTTTTGTTTAGATTAAAAGTTCGCCATAGCTGCAACTTCGCGTACTTCGTTTATGTTCAACGACCAGACAAAGGCGTCACAGAACCCCACCTTGATCAATAAAGCTTTCATCTTATATTCGCAATATCCAGATTGCAATCTTAGTTTCTTGCTTGTTCTTCGTTTGCTCGCAGGAAACAGACCCTCGTGGTCAGGTTGATCGTGCTCCGGCGTGGTCAATAACCTCTCGGAGTTGGTTTAGCGATTGCTAAGGCGCGACGTCCTCGCACGTTCGTAGTCGGATCGTCAAAGTCGACTTCCACCAAAGCGATATCCATCATCTCATCGAAAGATCGGGACCCTCGCCTCTATCAGCTCGCGCACGCCAACTAAATTACCAGGTACTTTCGTTTCTTGGTAATGATTCTAATGTTCATGAGAATATGATGCTGCCTAAATTGGATACATTTGTTTTGCTTACAAATGAAGGGCCTAGCTTGGAGAAGGATGAACATTGGAGCAAGAACAAGCATGGAGATGATGGCATGCGCAAGGGGAACAAGAACGGAGTTACAAGTGATGATTTCAGGACTTTAAAGCCACCATAATGGGTGCATGAAGCCTTGGACGAAATATACAAGATGCCACTTCATAAATTTCGTCCCGAGGCTATTTCAGGTGCTGCGTCACCTTATTATTGGGCCAGGCCCATGTAATTTCGAAATACATAAGTATAGGCTATTTTTAGAGTCCGTATGTGTGGGGAAACAAGAGATAGGGTTGATTTCGGACCCCTCCACCAAGGGCCACGAAATTCCCCCCCCCCCTCTTCCTCCATATATACAACCCTTAGGGCATCGTTTAGACTTTGGGTTTTGTTTAGATTAAAAGTTCGCCATAGCTGCAACTTCGCGTACTTCGTTTGTGTTCAACGACCAGACAAAGGCGTCACAGAACCCCACCTTGATCAATAAAGCTTTCATCTTATATTCGCAATATCCAGATTGCAATTTCAGTTTCTTGCTTGTTCTTCGTTTGCTCGCAGGAAACAGACCCTCGTGGTCAGGTTGATCGTGCTCCGGCGTGGTCAATAACCTCTCGGAGTTGGTTTAGCGATTGCTAAGGCGCGACGTCCTCACATGTTCGTAGTCGGATCGTCAAAGTCGACTTCCACCAAAGCGATATCCATCATCTCATCGAAAGACGGGACACCTTTGCCTCTATCAAGTGGTATCAGATTTCCAGGTTGCTTGGTGAGATTTTACAGTTTTTCGTAGTTTAGATCGAGTCTGTTCTTCATACCTACAGTCCACGAAAAAGCCACAAAAAAAATTAGGGTTAGTTCATCATATCCGAACCAATCTGAGCCTTTGCATAATCTTTTTAGGGTTTTGCTTTGTTGAATTTGCGGTTGCATCGTCGTTTCTAGTTGCTGGTCTTAGAGTCTAGTCTTTTAGAGTTTCGAGTTCTGGTCATAAGTTGTCACGCCGCCGCCGCACCATCATCATCACCCCTGCCATCTACCACCACCGCTTATCCGCCACCGCTTCGAATCCGTATCCATATATCACCACAGCTGTCATATACCACCACCGCTGATGAGGACATGCCTACCTTGGATATGACCAAAAATATTGCATATATGCATATTTGTCAGGTGATTTCTAGTGCGAACTATTCAATAATCTATTTATGTTATCCAGAACAAAAATACTTCACACACTTTTGTGTTTTGTCTAATTGCAGGTGTATGGGACATTTGTACAATCCACATATGAAGATAAGGAAGAAAGAGATGTTTATTTGCTGTCCAAAAAGTTCTCTCACGTCACTTTTGGCCCAAGAGAAGATAGAGTCCAAGTCTCTCACGTTCTGGATTCAGATTCGGACTGCACAGACATACCTGACTCAAAACGCACACAAGTTTTTCATACGGACTCCAAATTGGGTGATTCTTTTTTTGTTGGAAACTAGATTTCGTGCACTTTCCAACCGAATTGGAATCACCTTCAAATTCGTCCGGAGCGTTGAGTTGTGGACGAAACAATCTGATGCTGCAGCAGAATCCGAGTCAAACTACAAGTCCAAAGGTGTTACATCACCTCCACTTGGGCCCATTGGCCTTGTACGACCTAGATTTAGTTTTAGGCTGCCTTGGGACGTCCTCCCACCTCCTTGGCCGCCACCCCTTGCTCCTATATAAGTAGATCCATCTAGTAGCTTTTCCTTGGGATTTGTTTAGTTAAAAGTTAGCCATTGCAACTTCGTGTACTTCGTTTGTGTCCAACGACCAGACCAAGACCGCTTACGGATCCCCACCATTATCAATACTTCATATATATTCGCAATATTCAGATTGCTTTATCATATTCTTGCTTGTTCTTCGATTGCTTGCAGGAATAGACCTTCGTGGTCTGGTTGATCGTGCTCCAGCGTGGTCAATAACCTCTCGGCGTTGGTTTAGCGATTGCTAAGGCGCAACGTCGTGCATGTTTGTAGTCGGATTGTCAAAGTCGTCTCCACCAAATCGATAGTTATCATCTCATCGAAAGATCGGGACACCCCCGCCTCTATCAAGATGATGAGGACATGACTACCTTGGATATGACCAAAAATATTGCATATATGCATATTTGTCAGGTGATTTCTGGTGCAAACTATTCAATAATCTATTTATGTTATCCAGAACAAAAATACTTCACACACTTTTGTGTTTTGTCTAATTGCAGGTGTATGGGACATTTGTACAATCCACATATGAAGATAAGGAAGAAAGAGATGTTTATTTGCTGTCCAAAAAGTTCTCTCACGTCACTTTTGGCCCAAGAGAAGATAGAGTCCAAGTCTCTCACGTTCTGGATTCAGATTCGGACTGCACAGACATACCTGACTCAAAACGCACACAAGTTTTTCATACGGACTCCGAATTGGGTGATTCTTTTTTTGTTGGAAACTAGATTTCGTGCACTTTCCAACCCAATTGGAATCACCTTCAAATTCGTCCGGAGCGTTGAGTTGTGGACGAAACAATCTCATGCTGCAGCAGAATCCGAGTCAAACTACAAGTCCAAAGGTGTTACATCACCTCCACTTGGGCCCATTGGCCTTGTACGACCTAGATTTAGTTTTAGGCTGCCTTGGGACGTCCTCCCACCTCCTTGGCCGCCACCCCTTGCTCCTATATAAGTAGATCCATCTAGTAGCTTTTCCTTGGGATTTGTTTAGTTAAAAGTTAGCCATTGCAACTTCGTGTACTTCGTTTGTGTCCAACGACCAGACCAAGACCGCTTACGGATCCCCACCGTTATCAATACCTCATATATATTTGCAATATTCAGATTGCTTTATCATATTCTTGCTCGTTCTTCGATTGCTTGCAGGAATAGACCTTCGTGGTCAGGCTGACCGTGCTTCCGGCATCGTCAGTAACCTCAGGAGATTGGTTTAGCGATTGCTAAGGCGCAACGTCGTGCTCGTTTGTAGTCGGATCGTCAAAGTCGTCTCCACCAAATCGATAGTTATCATCTCATCGAAAGATCGGGACACCCTCGCCTCTATCAACCGCTGCCATCTACCACCATATATCCACCACCAATCTGAGTTCTTGTCATATTAGGTTTGTTTTCGAGATCCATCTAGATTCCGATTCGTGTTTCCTTGCCAGAGTAGGTTTCGGGAAAAAAAAGAGTCGGGTAGCCACGCTCGGTTTAGGCCCAAAATTTTTCGAAAATGCATTTTTCGAAAAAATTTCTGGCTATCCTATTTTTAGGTGTTTCTGAGTGTTTTGAGACAGGTGCCATTATAGGAAGTTTTTTTTGACCCGTTTCCAGTTTTTGGGTCCGGGTAGTCGAAAAAAAAAAATTGGTCGAAACAATTTCGTGCCCATCCTGTCAGTTTGAGCTAGGAAGAGTTTTGAGACACTCGCCATTATAGTGATTTTTCGCAAAAAAAAAAGTAGCGCAAAAAAAAAGAGCGCAAAAAAAAAGAGCGAAAAAAAAATTCACAGTGTGCTTTTCCCTTGTTTACGTGACGCGCCGTGATTTTGTTGGTGTTCTAGGCTCGCGTCTCTAGCACAGTCTAGCCTAGGACCAGCACAGTACCGTCGTTGAGCGTTTATTCAACTTTGCATGTCTGAATTGATTATTGCTGACCCTTTTTGCTACCATACTATAAGCCTTCCCAGCTCCACATACATCTACGTCGTGTGTTTGACTCTCCCTGGTAATCGCTCTATCGAAGCTTTGAGAGTTTTTGACTACAATGGTTGCCGATCACCGCCTGCTGCTGGGTAAGAAGTGGTAAGAATTTGAGATTTGCTTGACGGATTTGTGATACACCACCACCACTTCTTAGTAGTCTGTAGGATCATATTCTTGTGTGTTTCTATTGCTGCTAACCATGCCAGGATCACAAGCCGACGAGATTGACTGGGAGAACTTATCGAACAAGGAGCTTCATGATAAGTTTCAGCAAATGATGACTGAACAGGTGCAAGATGTGCTGAACAATTTTGAAGAGGCCATGGAGAAGATTACTGGCCTTGAGAAGATGTTCGAAACAAAGCTCGATAACAGATTTAATGAACTGCTTGCGCGTCTTCCACCACCGGCTGCACCTGTCGCACCTCTGCAACAACAACAACTACGCCCCCTTCCGAATCAGTATGGACGAGCACAGCGTGTTCCTATTGAGCCAGGACAAAATTCTGGTGCCGCTACTACTGCTGTTGGTGTTTCTTTGGCTCCTGCTACTGCTGCTGCTGGTACCCAGGAGGATGATGATTATGTGGGAGATTATGAGGATGAGGTTGATCAAAATCCGAACTACGTGCAGCCACCAGCACCACCACCACCAGGTCGACCTCAGGTATATATTCGTAATGGTAGGCCTGCACCACCACCTCAGGTACGAGATGATGTCCATATTCCTAAACTGAAATTGAATATTCCACCATTTGAGGGTAGATATGTTCCTGATATATATCTTACTTGGGAGTTAGAAACTGAACAACGATTTACATGTTTACAATATCCTGAGGAGAGACGAGTTGCTGCTGCTGTTTGTGCTTTCACTAGTTTTGCATGTGTATGGTGGTCTGAACATTGTAGATTATATCCTATTCCAACTACTTGGCCTGCTTTGAAAACTGCTATGCGTACGCGTTGGGTTCCACCATATTATCAACGTGAATTGCTTCAAAAATTGCAGCGTTTAAGACAAGGGAAAAATTCTGTAGAAGAATATTATCAGGAATTACAAAGTGGCATGATTAGATGTGGTATTGTTGAGGAGAATGAAGCTATGCTTGCACGTTTTCTGGGTGGATTAAATAGAGAGATTCAGACCATTCTAGACTATAAGGAGTATACTAATATCACTCGTTTATTCCATCTTGCTTGTAAAGCTGAACGTGAAGTGCAGGATCGACAAGCATTGGGGCGAACTAACTTTTCTGCAGGCCGACCTTCATCATGGACACCACGTGCATCTTCTACTTCAACTGCACCAACACCTCCATCCGGTGCCACCTCCAGCCGTGATACAAGAAAACAGGCACAACCACCATTATCTGCCAAGAGCGCACCTGCGGGGCCTGCACAACGTTCTTCTTCTCCCATGGCATCAACAGGGCACACAAGTGATATTATTTGTCGTCGTTGTAAGGGAGGAGGTCATTATGTGAGGGAATGCAAATCTCCGCGTGTGATGATTGCTACCGCGGATGGTGGATATGAGTCCGCTAGTGACTATGATGAGGAGACATTGGCTCTTATTACACGTGAAGAACATGGTGGAGATGATTCTGATCATGAGACGCAATACATGGCCCCTGAAGACGCTGACAGGTATGAATGTTTAGTTGCTCAACGTGTTTTGAGTGTGCAGGTCACACAAGCTGAGCAAAATCAGAGGCACAATTTGTTCCATACCAAGGGAGTTGTGAAGGAACGTTCTGTGCGCGTCATAATAGACGGAGGGAGCTGCAACAACTTGGCTAGCATGGAGATGGTGGAGAAGCTTTCTCTCACCACAAGACCACATCCACATCCTTACTACATCCAATGGTTCAACAACAGCGGCAAGGTTAAGGTAACACGTACTGTTCGTGTGCATTTTAGTATCTCTACATATGCTGATTATGTTGATTGTGATGTGGTACCTATGCAAGCATGTTCCTTATTACTTGGTAGACCATGGCAATTTGATAAAAACTCTGTACACCATGGTAGAAACAATCAATATACTCTTGTTCATAAGGATAAAAATATTACTTTGCTTCCTATGACTCCTGATTCCATTTTGAAAGATGATATTCATAGAGCTAATAAAGCAAAACAGGAGAAGAATATGAGTGAAAATCAGACTGTGGCAAAAGAATTTGAGCAACAAATGAAGCCTAATAATAAACCATCTAGTGTTGCTTCTGAAATTAAATTGAAAAGTGCATGTTTATTTGCCACCAAATCTGATATTGATGAGCTAGATTTCAGCAAATCTGTTTGCTATGCTTTTGTGTGCAAAGAGGCATTATTTTCATCCGAGGACGTGCCTTCCTCTTTGCCTCCTGCTGTCACTAACATTTTGCAGGAGTTCGCTGACATTTTTCCACAAGACGTGCCACCGGGATTACCGCCTATTCGAGGGATTGAGCATCAGATTGACTTAATTCCCGGTGCTTCACTGCCAAACCGTGCACCATACCGTACCAATCCAGAGGAGACGAAGGAGATTATGCGTCAAGTACAAGAGCTTCTCGACAAAGGTTATATACGCGAATCCCTTAGTCCTTGTGTTGTTCCTATTATTCTAGTGCCGAAAAAGGATGGTACATCACGTATGTGTGTTGATTGTAGAGGCATTAATAATATTACTATTCGTTATCGTCATCCTATTCCTAGGCTAGATGATATGCTTGATGAATTGAGTGGCTCTACAATATTCTCCAAAGTTGATTTGCGTAGTGGCTACCATCAAATTCGTATGAAATTGGGTGATGAATGGAAAACAGCATTTAAAACTAAGTTTGGATTATATGAGTGGTTAGTCATGCCTTTTGGGTTAACTAATGCACCTAGTACTTTCATGAGATTAATGAACGAAGTTTTACGTGCTTTCATTGGACGATTTGTGGTAGTTTACTATGATGACATATTGATTTATAGCAGATCTTTGGAAGAACATTTGGAACATTTACGTGCTGTTTTTATTGCTCTACGTGATGCACGTTTGTTTGGTAACCTTGGGAAGTGCACCTTTTGCACCGACCGAGTATCTTTTCTTGGCTATGTTGTTACTCCACAGGGAATTGAAGTTGATAAAGCCAAGATTGAAGCTATTGAGAGTTGGCCGCAGCCCAAAACGGTCACACAAGTGAGGAGTTTTCTTGGCCTCGCTGGATTCTAGAGGCGTTTTGTGAGAGATTTCAGCACCATTGCTGCACCTCTCAATGAGCTTACAAAGAAAGATGTGCCTTTTCTTTGGGGTACCGCACAGGAAGAAGCCTTCACGGTATTGAAAGATAAGTTGACACATGCTCCTTTACTCCAACTTCCTGATTTTAATAAGACTTTTGAGCTTGAATGTGATGCTAGTGGAATTGGATTAGGAGGTGTGTTATTACAAGATGGCAAACCTGTTGCATACTTTGCTGAAAAATTGAGTGGGCCTAGTCCGAATTATTCTACTTATGATAAAGAATTATATGCTCTTGTTCGGACTTTAGAAACATGGCAACATTATTTATGGCCCAAAGAATTTGTTATACATTCTGATCATGAATCTTTGAAACATATTATAAGTCAAGCTAAACTGAATCGTAGACATGCTAAATGGGTTGAATTCATTGAGACTTTCCCTTATGTCATTAAACACAAGAAGGGAAAAGAAAATGTTATTGCTGATGCATTGTCTCGTCGCTATACTATGCTTTCACAACTTGACTTCAAAATATTTGGCTTGGAGACCATCAAAGATCAATATGTGCATGATGCTGATTTTAAAGATGTAATGCAGAATTGTAAAGAAGGAAGAATGTGGAACAAGTTTGTTGTTAACGATGGATTTGTGTTTCGTGCTAACAAGCTATGCATTCCAGCTAGCTCCGTTCGTCTTTTGTTGTTGCAGGAGGCGCATGGAGGAGGATTAATGGGACACTTTGGCGTGAAGAAGACGGAGGACGTACTTGCTACACATTTCTTTTGGCCAAAGATGAGACGGGATGTTGAGCGTTTTATTGCTCGCTGCACTACATGTCAAAAAGCTAAGTCACGACTCAATCCTCATGGTTTATATATGCCTCTGCCTGTACCTAGTGTTCCTTGGGAGGATATATCTATGGACTTTGTTTTAGGTTTACCTCGAACAAAGAAGGGCAGGGATAGCATATTTGTTGTCGTGGATACATTCTCGAAAATGGCACACTTTATACCATGTCATAAAAGCGATGATGCTGTTAATGTTGCTGATTTGTTCTTTCGTGAAATTATTCGCTTGCATGGTGTGCCAAATACTATTGTTTCAGATCGTGATACTAAATTTCTTAGCCACTTTTGGAGATGTTTATGGGCTAAGTTGGGGACTAAACTGCTTTTTAGTACTACTTGTCACCCCCAAACTGATGGACAACCTGAAGTAGTCAATAGAACGTTGTCTACTATGCTTAGGGCTGTTTTGAAGAATAATAAGAAAATGTGGGAGGAATGCTTGCCTCATATTGAATTTGCTTATAATCGTTCATTGCATTCTACTACTAAGATGTGCCCTTTTGAAGTTGTGTATGGTTTCCTACCTCGTGCACCTATTGATTTGTTGCCTCTTCCATCTTCGGAGAAGGTTAATTTTGATGCTAAACAACGTGCTGAATTGATTTTAAAAATGCATGAGTTAACTAAGGAAAACATTGAGCGCATGAATGCTAAATATAAACTTGCTGGAGATAAGGGTAGAAAACATGTTGTGTTTGCACCTGGAGATCTTGTTTGGTTACATTTGCGTAATGATAGATTTCCTGATTTGCGCAAATCAAAGTTAATGCCACGTGCTGATGGTCCCTTTAAGGTGTTAGAGAAAATAAATGATAATGCATATAAACTTGAGCTGCCTGCAGATTTTGGGGTTAGTCCCACTTTTAACATTGCAGATTTGAAGCCTTATTTGGGTGAGGAAGATGAGTTTCCGTCGAGGACGACTTCATTTCAAGAAGGGGAGGATGAGGAGGACATCAATACCATTGTTACACCCACAGGCCCTGCTGCTATACATACTGGACCAATTACTAGAGCTCGCGCACGCCAACTAAATTACCAGGTACTTTCGTTTCTTGGTAATGATTCTAATGTTCATGAGAATATGATGCTGCCTAAATTGGATACATTTGTTTTGCTTACAAATGAAGGGCCTAGCTTGGAGAAGGATGAACATTGGAGCAAGAACAAGCATGGAGATGATGGCATGCGCAAGGGGAACAAGAACGGAGTTACAAGTGATGATTTCAGGACTTTGAAGCCACCATAATGGGTGCATGAAGCCTTGGACGAAATATACAAGATGCCACTTCATAAATTTCGTCCCGAGGCTATTTTAGGTGCTGCATCACCTTATTATTGGGCCAGGCCCATGTAATTTCGAAATACATAAGTATAGGCTATTTTTAGAGT
>NC_041388.1:461199120-461216232 GCF_002162155.2 Triticum dicoccoides | reverse complement strand
GAGTGTTTTGAGACAGGTGCCATTATAGGAAGTTTTTTTTGACCCGTTTCCAGTTTTTGGGTCCGGGCAGTCGAAAAAAAAAATTGGTCGAAAAATTTCGTGCCCATCCTGTCAGTTTGAGCTAGGAAGAGTTTTGAGATACTCGCCATTATAGTGATTTTTCGCAAAAAAAAAAGCAGCGCAAAAAAAAAGAGCAAAAAAAAAATTCAGAGTGTGCTTTTCCCTTGTTTACGTGTCGCGCCGTGATTTTCTTGGTGTTCTAGGCTCGCGTCTCTAGCACAGTCTAGCCTAGGACCAGCACAGTACCGTCGTTGAGCGTTTATTCAACTTTGCATCTCTCAATTGATTATTGCTGACCCTTGTTGCTACCATAGTATAAGCCTTCCCAGCTCCACATACATCTACGTCGTGCGTTTGACTCTCCCTGGTAATCGCTCTATCCAAGCTTTGAGTGTTTTGACTACAACGGTTGCCGATCACCGCCTGTTGCTGGGTAAGAACTGGTAAGAATTTGAGTTTTGCTTGACGGATTTGTGACACCCACCACCACCACTTGTTCGTAGTCTGTAGGATCATATTCTTGTGTGTTTCTATTGCTGCTAACCATGCCAGGATCACAAGCCGACGAGATTGACTGGGAGAATTTATCGAACAAGGAGCTTCATGATAAGTTTCAGCAAATGATGACTGAACAGGTGCAAGATGTGCTGAACAATTTTGAAGAGGCCATGGAGAAGATCACTGGCCTTGAGAAGACGTTCGAAACAAAGCTCGATAACAGATTTAATGAATTGCTCGCGCGTCTTCCACCACCACCACCCGCTGCACCTAACGCACCTCTCCAACAACAACAACAACGACTACCTCCACGTCGCGAAATAGACCTTCGCCGAGCGAGCCGTGTTCCTCTTGCGTTTGGCCAAACTGTTGGTGCTGCTGTTGATACTTCTGTGGCTCCTGCGACTGCTGTTGCTGGTACCCAGGAGGATGATGAGTATGCGGGCGATTATGAGGATGAGGTTGATCAAAATCAGATCTACGAGCAGCCACCAGTGATAGAGTCAGGGTGTCCTGATCTTTCGATGAGATGATAACTATCGATTTGGTGGAGACGACTTTGACGATCCGACTACAAACGTGCACGACGTTGCGCCTTAGCAATCGCTAAACCAACTCCGAGAGGTTATTGACCACGCCGGAGCACAATCAACCTGACCACGAAGGTCTATTCCTGCAAGCAATCGAAGAACAAGCAAGAATATGATAAAAGCAATCTGAATATTGCGAGTATATATGAAGTATTGATAAAGGTGGGGATCCGTAAGCGGTCTTGGTCTGGTCGTTGGACACAAACGAAGTACACGAAGTTGCAATGGCTAACTTTTAACTAAACAAATCCCAAGGAAAAGCTACTAGATGGATCTACTTATATAGGAGCAAGGGGTGGCGGCCAAGGAGGTGGGAGGACGTCCCAAGGCAGCCTAAAACTAAATATAGGTCGTACAAGGCCAATGGGCCCAAGTGGAGGTGATGTAACACCTTTGGACTTGTAGTTTGACTCGGATTCTGCTGCAGCATCAGATTGTTTCGTCCACAACTCAACGCTCCGGACGAATTTGAAGGTGATTCCAATTGGGTTGGAAAGTTCACGAAATCTAGTTTCCAACAAAAAAAGAATCACCCAATTCGGAGTCCGTATGAAAAACTTGTGTGCGTTTTGAGTCAGGTGTGTCTGTGCAGTCCGAATCTGAATCCAGAACGTGAGAGACTTGGACTCTATCTTCTCTTGGGCCAAAAGTGACGTGAGAGAACTTTTTGGACAGCAAATAAACATCTCTTTCTTCCTTATCTTCATATGTGGATTGTACAAATGTCCCATACACCTGCAATTAGACAAAACACAAAAGTGTGTGAAGTATTTTTGTTCTGGATAACATAAATAGATTATTGAATAGTTTGCACTACAAATCACCTGACAAATATGCATATATGCAATATTTTTGGTCATATCCAAGGTAGTCATGTCCTCATCATCTTTCTTTGTAAGCTCATTGAGAGGTGCAGCAATGGTGCTGAAATCTCTCACAAAACGCCTATAGAATCCAGCGAGGCCAAGAAAACTCCTCACGTGTGTGACCGTTTTGGGCTGCGGCCAACTCTCAATAGCTTCAATCTTGGCTTTATCAACTTCAATTCCCTGTGGAGTAACAACATAGCCAAGAAAAGATACTCGGTCGGTGCAAAAGGTGCACTTCCCAAGGTTACCAAACAAACGTGCATCACGTAGAGCAATAAAAACAGCACGTAAATGTTCCAAATGTTCTTCCAAAGATCTGCTATAAATCAATATGTCATCAAAGTAAACTACCACAAATCGTCCAATGAAAGCACGTAAAACTTCGTTCATTAATCTCATGAAAGTACTAGGTGCATTAGTTAACCCAAAAGGCATGACTAACCACTCATATAATCCAAACTTAGTTTTGAATGCTGTTTTCCATTCATCTCCCAATTTCATATGAATTTGATGGTATCCACTACCTAAATCAACTTTGGAGAATATTGTAGAGCCACTCAATTCATCGAGCATATCATCTAGCCTAGCAATAGGATGACGATAACGAATAGTAATATTATTAATGCCTCTACAATCAACACACATACGTGATGTACCATCCTTTTTCGGCACTAGAATAATAGGAACAGCACAAGGACTAAGGGATTCGCGTATATAACCTTTGTCGAGAAGCTCTTGTACTTGACGCATAATCTCCTTCGTCTCCTCTGGATTGGTACGGTATGGTGCACGGTTTGGCAGTGAAGCACCGGGAATTAAGTCAATCTGATGCTCAATCCCTCGAATAGGCGGTAATCCCGGTGGCACGTCTTGTGGAAAAACGTCAGCGAACTCCTGCAAAATGTTAGTGACAGCAGGAGGCAAAGAGGAAGGCACGTCCTCGAATGAAAATAATGCCTCTTTGCACACAAAAGCATAGCAAACAGATTTGCTGAAATCTAGCTCATCAACATCAGATTTTGATAGAGGCAAAGGTGTCCCGTCTTTCGATGAGATGGTGGATTTCGCTTTGGTGGAAGTCGACTTTGACGATCCGACTACGAACGTGCGAGGACGTCGCGCCTTAGCAATCGCTAAACCAACTCCGAGAGGTTATTGACCACGCCGGAGCACGATCAACCTGACCACGAGGGTCTGTTTCCTGCGAGCAAACGAAGAACAAGCAAGAAACTAAGATTGCAATCTGGATATTGCGAATATAAGATGAAAGCTTTATTGATCAAGGTGGGGTTCTGTGACGCCTTTGTCTGGTCGTTGAACACAAACGAAGTACGCGAAGTTGCAGCTATGGCGAACTTTTAATCTAAACAAAACCCAAAGTCTAAACGATGCCCTAAGGGCTGTATATATGGAGGAAGAGGGGGGAATTTCGTGGCCCTTGGTGGAGGGGTCCGAAATCAACCCTATCTCTTGTTTCCCCACACATACGGACTCTAAAAATAGCCTGTACTTATGTATTTCGAAATTACATGGGCCTGGCCCAATAATAAGGTGACGCAGCACCTAAAATAGCCTCGGGACGAAATTTATGAAGTGGCATCTTGTATATTTCGTCCAAGGCTTCATGCACCCATTATGGTGGCTTCAAGGTCCTGAAATCATCACTTGTAACTCCGTTCTTGTTCCCCTTGCGCATGCCATCATCTCCATGCTTGTTCTTGCTCCAATGTTCATCCTTCTCCAAGCTAGGCCCTTCATTTGTAAGCAAAACAAATGTATCCAATTTAGGCAGCATCATATTCTCATGAACATTAGAATCATTACCAAGAAACGAAAGTACCTGGTAATTTAGTTGGCGTGCACGAGCTCTAGTAATTGGTCCAGTATGTATAGCAGCAGGGGCTGTGGGTGTAACAATTGTATTGATGTCCTCATCAGCAGGATCGACAAGCATTGGGGCGAACTAACTTTTCTGCAGGCCGACCTTCATCATGGACACCACGTGCATCTTCTACTTCAACTGCACCAGCACCTCCATCCGGTGCCACCTCCAGCCGTGATACAAGAAAACAGGCACAACCACCATTATCTGCCAAGAGCGCACCTGCGGGGCCTGCACAGCGTTCTTCTTCTTCCATGGCATCAACAGGGCACACAAGTGATATTATTTGTCGTCGTTGTAAGGGAGGAGGTCATTATGCGAGGGAATGCAAATCTCCGCGTGTGATGATTGCTACCGCGGATGGTGGATATGAGTCCGCTAGTGACTATGATGAGGAGACATTGGCTCTTATTACACGTGAAGAACATGGTGGAGATGATTCTGATCATGAGACGCAATACATGGCTCCTGAAGACGCTGACAGGTATGAATGTTTAGTTGCTCAACGTGTTTTGAATGTGCAGGTCACACAAGCTGAGCAAAATCAGAGGCACAATTTGTTCCATACCAAGGGAGTTGTGAAGGAACGTTCTGTGCGCGTCATAATAGACGGAGGGAGCTGCAACAACTTGGCTAGCATGGAGATGGTGGAGAAGCTTTCTCTCACCACAAGACCACATCCACATCCTTACTACATCCAATGGTTCAACAACAGCGGCAAGGTTAAGGTAACACGTACTGTTCGTGTGCATTTTAGTATCTCTACATATGCTGATTATGTTGATTGTGATGTGGTACCTATGCAAGCATGTTCCTTATTACTTGGTAGACCTTGGCAATTTGATAAAAATTCTGTACACCATGGTAGAAACAATCACTATACTCTTGTTCATAAGGATAAAAATATTACTTTGCTTCCTATGACTCCTGATTCCATTTTGAAAGATGATATTAATAGAGCTAATAAAGCAAAACATGAGACGAATAAGAGTGAAAATCAGATTGTGGCAAAAGAATTTGAGCAACAAATGAAGCCTAATAATAAACCATCTAGTGTTGCTTCTGAAATTAAATTGAAAAGTGCATGTTTATTTGCCACCAAATCTGATATTGATGAGCTAGATTTCAGCAAATCTGTTTGCTATGCTTTTGTGTGCAAAGAGGCATTATTTTCATTCGAGGACGTGCCTTCCTCTTTGCCTCCTGCTGTCACTAACATTTTGCAGGAGTTCGCTGACGTCTTTCCACAAGACGTGCCACCGGGATTACCGCCTATTCGAGGGATTGAGCATCAGATTGACTTAATTCCCGGTGCTTCACTGCCAAACCGTGCACCATACCGTACCAATCCAGAGGAGACGAAGGAGATTATGCGTTAAGTACAAGAGCTTCTCGACAAAGGTTATATACGCGAATCCCTTAGTCCTTGTGTTGTTCATATTATTCTAGTGCCGAAAAAGGATGGTACATCACGTATGTGTGTTGATTGTAGAGGCATTAATAATATTACTATTCGTTATCGTCAGCCTATTCCTAGGCTAGATGATATGCTTGATGAATTGAGTGGCTCTACAATATTCTCCAAAGTTGATTTGCGTAGTGGATACCATCAAATTCGTATGAAATTGGGAGATGAATGGAAAACAGCATTCAAAACTAAGTTTGGATTATATGAGTGGTTAGTCATGCCATTTGGGTTAACTAATGCACCTAGTACTTTCATGAGATTAATGAACGAAGTTTTACGTGCTTTCATTGGACGATTTGTGGTAGTTTACTTTGATGACATATTGATTTATAGTAGATCTTTGGAAGAACATTTGGAACATTTACGTGCTGTTTTTATTGCTCTACGTGATGCACGTTTGTTTGGTAACCTTGGGAAGTGCACCTTTTGCACCGACCGAGTATCTTTTCTTGGCTATGTTGTTACTCCACAGGGAATTGAAGTTGATAAAGCCAAGATTGAAGCTATTGAGAGTTGGCCGCAACCCAAAACGGTCACACAAGTGAGGAGTTTTCTTGGCCTTGCTGGATTCTATAGGCGTTTTGTGAGAGATTTCAGCACCATTGCTGCACCTCTCAATGAGCTTACAAAGAAAGATGTGCCTTTTCTTTGGGGTACCGCACAGGAAGAAGCCTTCACGGTATTGAAAGATAAGTTGACACATGCTCCTTTACTCCAACTTCCTGATTTTAATAAGACTTTTGAGCTTGAATGTGATGCTAGTGGAATTGGATTAGGAGGTGTGTTATTACAAGATGGCAAACCTGTTGCATACTTTTCTGAAAAATTGAGTGGGCCTAGTCTGAATTATTCTACTTATGATAAAGAATTATATGCTCTTGTTCGGACTTTAGAAATATGGCAACATTATTTTTGGCCCAAAGAATTTGTTATACATTCTGATCATGAATCTTTGAAACATATTAAAAGTCAAGCTAAACTGAATCGTAGACATGCTAAATGGGTTGAATTCATTGAGACTTTCCCTTATGTCATTAAACACAAGAAGGGAAAAGAAAATGTTATTGCTGATGCATTGTCCCGTTGCTATACTATGCTTTCACAACTTGACTTCAAAATATTTGGTTTGGAGACCATCAAAGATCAATATGTGCATGATGCTGATTTTAAAGATGTAATGCAGAATTGTAAAGAAGGAAGAATGTGGAACAAGTTTGTTGTTAACGATGGATTTGTGTTTCGTGCTAACAAGCTATGCATTCCAGCTAGCTCCGTTCGTCTTTTGTTGTTGCAGGAGGCGCATGGAGGAGGATTAATGGGACACTTTGGCGTGAAGAAGACGGAGGACGTACTTGCTACACATTTCTTTTGGCCAAAGATGAGACGGGATGTTGAGCGTTTTATTGCTCGCTGCACTACATGTCAAAAAGCTAAGTCACGACTCAATCCTCATGGTTTATATATGCCTTTGCCTGTACCTAGTGTTCCTTGGGAGGATATATCTATGGACTTTGTTTTAGGTTTACCTCGAACAAAGAAGGGGAGGGATAGCATATTTGTTGTCGTGGATAGATTCTCGAAAATGGCACACTTTATACCATGTCATAAAAGTGATGATGCTGTTAATGTTGCTGATTTGTTCTTTCGTGAAATTATTCGCTTGCATGGTGTGCTGAATACTATTGTTTCAGATCGTGATACTAAATTTCTTAGCCACTTTTGGAGATGTTTATGGGCTAAGTTGGGGACTAAACTGCTTTTTAGTACTACTTGTCACCCCCAAACTGATGGACAAACTGAAGTAGTCAATAGAACGTTGTCTACTATGCTTAGGGCTGTTTTGAAGAATAATAAGAAAATGTGGGAGGAATGCTTGCCTCATAATGAATATGCTTATAATCGTTCATTGCATTCTACTACTAAGATGTGCCCTTTTGAAGTTGTGTATGGTTTCCTACCTCGTGCACCTATTGATTTGTTGCCTCTTCCATCTTCGAAGAAGGTTAATTTTGATGCTAAACAACGTGCTGAATTGATTTTAAAAATGCATGAGTTAACTAAGGAAAACATTGAGCGCATGAATGCTAAATAAAAACTTGCTGGAGATAAGGGTAGAAAACATGTTGTGTTTGCACCTGGAGATCTTGTTTGGTTACATTTGCGTAAGGATAGATTTCCTGATTTGCGCAAATCAAAGTTAATGCCACGTGCTCATGGTCCCTTTAAGGTGTTAGAGAAAATAAATGATAATGCATATAAACTTGAGCTGCCTGCAGATTTTGGGGTTAGTCCCACTTTTAACATTGCAGATTTGAAGCCTTATTTGGGTGAGGAAGATGAACTTCCGTCGAGGACGACTTCATTTCAAGAAGGGGAGGATGATGAGGACAT
This sequence comes from Triticum dicoccoides, assembly GCF_002162155.2. Taxonomy (NCBI): domain Eukaryota; kingdom Viridiplantae; phylum Streptophyta; class Magnoliopsida; order Poales; family Poaceae; genus Triticum; species Triticum dicoccoides. The sequence goes on along the minus strand of NC_041388.1, from coordinate 461,208,474 downwards.
CAATACAATTGTTACACCCACAGCCCCTGCTGCTATACATACTGGACCAATTACTAGAGCTCGTGCACGCCAACTAAATTACCAGGTACTTTCGTTTCTTGGTAATGATTCTAATGTTGATGAGAATATGATGCTGCCTAAATTGGATACATTTGTTTTGCTTACAAATGAAGGGCCTAGCTTGGAGAAGGATGAACATTGGAGCAAGAACAAGCATGGAGATGATGGCATGCGCAAGGGAAACAAGAACGGAGTTACAAGTGATGATTTCAGGACTTTGAAGCCACCATAATGGGTGCATGAAGCCTTGGACGAAATATACAAGATGCCACTTCATAAATTTCGTCCCGAGGCTATTTTAGGTGCTGCGTCACCTTATTATTGAGCCAGGCCCATGTAATTTCGAAATACATAAGTATAGGCTATTTTTAGAGTCCGTATGTGTGGGGAAACAAGAGATAGGGTTGATTTCGGACCCCTCCACCAAGGGCCACGAAATTCCCCCCCTCTTCCTCCATATATACAGCCCTTAGGGCATCGTTTAGACTTTGGGTTTTGTTTAGATTAAAAGTTCGCCATAGCTGCAACTTCGCGTACTTCGTTTGTGTTCAACGACCAGACAAAGGCGTCACAGAACCCCACCTTGATCAATAAAGCTTTCATCTTATATTCGCAATATCCAGATTGCAATCTTAGTTTCTTGCTTGTTCTTCGTTTGCTCGCAGGAAACAGACCCTCGTGGTCAGGTTGATCGTGCTCCGGCGTGGTCAATAACCTCTCGGAGTTGGTTTAGCGATTGCTAAGGCGCGACGTCCTCGCACGTTCGTAGTCGGATCGTCAAAGTCGACTTCCACCAAAGCAAAATCCACCATCTCATCGAAAGACGGGACACCTTTGCCTCTATCAAGATGATGAGGACATCAATACAATTGTTACACCCACAGCCCCTGCTGCTATACATACTGGACCAATTACTAGAGCTCGTGCACGCCAACTAAATTACCAGGTACTTTCGTTTCTTGGTAATGATTCTAATGTTCATGAGAATATGATGCTGCCTAAATTGGATACATTTGTTTTGCTTACAAATGAAGGGCCTAGCTTGGAGAAGGATGAACATTGGAGCAAGAACAAGCATGGAGATGATGGCATGCGCAAGGGGAACAAGAACGGAGTTACAAGTGATTATTTCAGGACTTTGAAGCCACCATAATGGGTGCATGAAGCCTTGGACGAAATATACAAGATGCCACTTCATAAATTTTGTCCCGAGGCTATTTTAGGTGCTGCGTCACCTTATTATTGGGCCAGGCCCATGTAATTTCGAAATACATAAGTACAGGCTATTTTTAGAGTCCGTATGTGTGGGGAAACAAGAGATAGGGTTGATTTCGGACCCCTCCACCAAGGGCCACGAAATTCCCCCCTCTTCCTCCATATATACAGCCCTTAGGGCATCGTTTAGACTTTGGGTTTTGTTTAGATTAAAAGTTCGCCATAGCTGCAACTTCGCGTACTTCGTTTGTGTTCAACGACCAGACAAAGGCGTCACAGAACCCCACCTTGATTGCAATCTCCAGATTGCAATCTCAGTTTCTTGCTTGTTCTTCGTTTGCTCGCAGGAAACAGACCCTCGTGGTCAGGTTGATCGTGCTCCGGCGTGGTCAATAACCTCTCGGAGTTGGTTTAGCGATTTCTAAGGCGCGACGTCCTCGCACGTTCGTAGTCGGATCGTCAAAGTCGACTTCCACCAAAGCGATATCCATCATCTCATCGAAAGACGGGACACCTTTGCCTCTATCACCTTTGCCTCTATCAAGAGCTGGGAAGGCTTATAGTATGGTAGCAAAAAGGCTCAGCAATAATCAATTCAGAGATGCAAAGTTGAATAAACGCTCAACGATGGTACTGTGCTGGTCCTAGGCTAGATTGTGCTAGAGACGCGAGCCTAGAACACCAACAAAATCACGGCGCGGCACGTAAACAAGGGAAAAGCAAACTCTGAATTTTTTTTCGCTCTTTTTTGTGCGCTGTTTTTTTTTGCGAAAAATCACTATAATGGCGAGTGTCTCAAAACTCTTCCTAGGTCAAACTGACAGGATGGGCACGGAATTTTTTTTTTCGACCAAATTTTTTTTCCGGCTGCCCGGACCCAAAAACTGGAAACGGGTCAAAAAAAACTTCCTATAATGGCACCTGTCTCAAAACACTCAGAAACACCTAAAAATAGGATAGCCAGAAATTTTTTCGAAAAATGCGTTTTCGAAAATTTTTGGGCCTAAACGGAGCGTGGTTTCCCGACTCCCACAGAAAACGATAGCCACCATCTCATCGAAACATCGGGACACCTTAGCCTCTATCATTGATACCTAATCATGCATAACATTCCAGACTTAGGTAGTAGCCATGCCTCGAGAGGATCAAATAGGAAATCACTAAGGAAAGAAGTCACCTCGTTCTCGAGAGCTCTAGCTCATGCTCGTGTCATGGGGATGATCGTAGGATGCTCCGCATCATTCCACGTCTTCGCCCTCGCGCCCTCGACCGGTGAAGGCGACGCTACCCAGGAGGAGGCACCTTTTGCAGGCGCCAGCGGTGTCCAGGGGTGACTTGCGGCTGCTTTTCTGATTTATTCCTGCAACATGCACCATGCCTCGTGGAGGCGTTAAACTTGCGTTTGATATTGTGAGAACAATATGTATTGTAATATTTGCTTGAGATTTAGCGATTTTCTTCCTATTTGCTTTGCGTTATGCGTCGGCAGAGCCCGGCCCCGCGCATACCTCAACCGCCATTGGGCCGACCGGAAACCAGGACAGACCAAGGAGCAAGGGGCTACGTGACCAGTTAGGCTCCTGAGTCGTGATGCTCAGGAGTCCCCCATGGCGCGCAAACAACCTATAAGAAGGATACGCGAGGATAGGTTAGTGTTCTCCGTCAGCGGAGCCCGGCCCCGCGCATACCTCAACCGCCGCTGGGCCGACCGAAAACCAGGACGGACCAAGGAGTGAGGGGCTACGTTACTAGTTAGGCTCTTGAGTTGCGATGCTCAGGAGTCCCCCTTGAGGTGCAAACATTCTCCATACCTTTGCCCTCGCCGAGGCTCGGCTCAGGAGGGGCGTGAGACGAACAGGTCCGGGGGACCTGGTTGGGTGGCGTACGCTTGGGCGTGTCACATGCACAGCCCCCGTGCCCAGCCCCCTCGCGCGGCTCTCCCGAGGGGAGGCGTTGCGGTGAGGTCGGACATTGAGCTCTAGGGCTCCCTGAGGTTGGTACGGTCGTGGGGCCGCCCCCAGTTGTTTATCACCAGCGCGGAGCGTAGTGCTTCCGCTTGTGCACAGGCATAGCTGCTCCTCGGCAGTGTCGACGGCCAGCGCGGAGCATGGTGCTTCCACTGGGGCATGGGAGGGGGACTCCCTACTGCGGAGAGCCCCCGGGGCATGCACAGCCCCGCCCTGACATGTGGCTTGCATGACAGGGCTAGACGAGGTGTATCTACGCACTCGTGAGCCAGCGTGGGACTCACGAGGCCGTACCTCAAGGCGGGTTGTGCCTGGTATTGATTCTTGTTTGTCGTCTTGGTCCTGCTAAATGGTTAGACAACGCGAAGGGTCCTGAAGAAAGATGGCCGGTGCGCGGCTCCCGTGGTGGGTGACAATCAAGCAGGTGATAGCCATAGATAGATTAAGCATGGAAAGTGATAGAGGCAAAGGTGTCTCGTCTTTCGATGAGATGATGGATATCGCTTTGGTGGCAGTCGACTTTGACGATCCGACTACGAACGTGCGAGGACGTCGCGCCTTAGCAATCGCTAAACCAACTCCGAGAGGTTATTGACCACGCCGGAGCATGATCAACCTGACCACGAGGGTCTGTTTCCTGCGAGCAAACGAAGAACAAGCAAGAAACTGAGATTGCAATCTGGATATTGCGAATATAAGATGAAAGCTTTATTGATCAAGGTGGGGTTCTGTGACGCCTTTGTCTGGTCGTTGAACACAAACGAAGTACGCGAAGTTGCAGCTATGGCGAACTTTTAATCTAAACAAAACCCAAAGTCTAAACGATGCCCTAAGGGCTGTATATATGGAGGAAGAGGGGGGAATTTCGTGGCCCTTGGTGGAGGGGTCCGAAATCAACCCTATCTCTTGTTTCCCCATACATACGGACTCTAAAAATAGCCTATACTTATGTATTTCGAAATTACATGGGCCTGGCCCAATAATAAGGTGACGCAGCACCTAAAATAGCCTCGGGACGAAATTTATGAAGTGACATCTTGTATATTTCGTCCAAGGCTTCATGCACCCATTATGGTGGCTTCAAAGTCCTGAAATCATCACTTGTAACTCCGTTCTTGTTCCCCTTGCGCATGCCATCATCTCCATGCTTGTTCTTGCTCCAATGTTCATCCTTCTCCAAGCTAGGCCCTTCATTTGTAAGCAAAACAAATGTATCCAATTTAGGCAGCATCATATTCTCATGAACATTAGAATCATTACCAAGAAACGAAAGTACCTGGTAATTTAGTTGGCGTGCACGAGCTCTAGTAATTGGTCCAGTATGTATAGCAGCAGGGGCTGTGGGTGTAACAATTGTATTGATGTCCTCATCAGAATGTATAACAAATTCTTTGGGCCATAAATAATGTTGCCATGTTTCTAAAGTCCGAACAAGAGCATATAATTCTTTATCATAAGTAGAATAATTCAGACTAGGCCCACTCAATTTTTCAGAAAAGTATGCAACAGGTTTGCCATCTTGTAATAACACACCTCCTAATCCAATTCCACTAGCATCACATTCAAGCTCAAAAGTCTTATTAAAATCAGGAAGTTGGAGTAAAGGAGCATGTGTCAACTTATCTTTCAATACCGTGAAGGCTTCTTCCTGTGCGGTACCCCAAACAAAAGGCACATCCTTCTTTGTAAGCTCGTTGAGAGGTGCAGCAATGGTGCTGAAATCTCTCACAAAACGCCTATAGAATCCAGCGAGGCCAAGAAAACTCCTCACTTGTGTGACCGTTTTGGGCTACGGCCAACTCTCAATAGCTTCAATCTTGGCTTTATCAACTTCAATTCCCTGTGGAGTAACAACATAGCCAAGAAAAGATACTCGGTCGGTGCAAAAGGTGCACTTCCCAAGGTTACCAAACAAACGTGCATCACGTAGAGCAATAAAAACAGCACGTAAATGTTCCAAATGTTCTTCCAAAGATCTGCTATAAATCAATATGTCATCAAAGTAAACTACCACAAATCGTCCAATGAAAGCACGTAAAACTTCGTTCATTAATCTCATGAAAGTACTAGGTGCATTAGTTAACCCAAAAGGCATGACTAACCACTCATATAATCCAAACTTAGTTTTGAATGCTGTTTTCCATTCATCTCCCAATTTCATATGAATTTGATGGTATCCACTACCTAAATCAACTTTGGAGAATATTGTAGAGCCACTCAATTCATCGAGCATATCATCTAGCCTAGCAATAGGATGACGATAACGAATAGTAATATTATTAATGCCTCTACAATCAACACACATACGTGATGTACCATCCTTTTTCGGCACTAGAATAATAGGAACAGCACAAGGACTAAGGGATTCGCGTATATAACCTTTGTCGAGAAGCTCTTGTACTTGACGCATAATCTCCTTCGTCTCCTCTGGATTGGTACGGTATGGTGCACGGTTTGGCAGTGAAGCACCGGGAATTAAGTCAATCTGATGCTCAATCCCTCGAATAGGCGGTAATCCCGGTGGCACGTCTTGTGGAAAAACGTCAGCGAACTCCTGCAAAATGTTAGTGACAGCAGGAGGCAAAGAGGAAGGCACGTCCTCGAATGAAAATAATGCCTCTTTGCACACAAAAGCATAGCAAACAGATTTGCTGAAATCTAGCTCATCAATATCAGATTTGGTGGCAAATAAACATGCACTTTTCAATTTAATTTCAGAAGCAACACTAGATGGTTTATTATTAGGCTTCATTTGTTGCTCAAATTCTTTTGCCACAATCTGATTTTCACTCTTATTCTTCTCCTGTTGTGCTTTATTAGCTCTATTAATATCATCTTTCAAAATGGAATCAGGAGTCATAGGAAGCAAAGTAATATTTTTATCCTTATGATAGAGGCGGAGGTGTCCCGTCTTTCGATGAGATGGTGGATTTCGCTTTGGTGGAAGTCGACTTTGACGATCCGACTACGAACGTGCGAGGACGTCGCGCCTTAGCAATCGCTAAACCAACTCCGAGAGGTTATTGACCACGCCGGAGCACGATCAACCTGACCACGAGGGTCTGTTTCCTGCGAGCAAACGAAGAACAAGCAAGAAACTAAGATTGCAATCTGGATATTGCGAATATAAGATGAAAGCTTTATTGATCTAGGTGGGGTTCTGTGACGCCTTTGTCTGGTCGTTGAACACAAACGAAGTACGCGAAGTTGCAGCTATGGCGAACTTTTAATCTAAACAAAACCCAAAGTCTAAACGATGCCCTAAGGGCTGTATATATGGAGGAAGAGGGGGGAATTTCGTGGCCCTTGGTGGAGGGGTCCGAAATCAACCCTATCTCTTGTTTCCCCACACATACGGACTCTAAAAATAGCCTATACTTATGTATTTCGAAATTACATGGGCCTGGCCCAATAATAAGGTGACGCAGCACCTAAAATAGCCTCGGGACGAAATTTATGAAGTGGCATCTTGTATATTTCGTCCAAGGCTTCATGCACCCATTATGGTGGCTTCAAAGTCCTGAAATCATCACTTGTAACTCCGTTCTTGTTCCCTTGCGCATGCCATCATCTCCATGCTTGTTCTTGCTCCAATGTTCATCCTTCTCCAAGCTAGGCCCTTTATTTGTAAGCAAAACAAATGTATCCAATTTAGGCAGCATCATATTCTCATGAACATTAGAATCATTACCAAGAAACGAAAGTACCTGGTAATTTAGTTGGCGTGCACGAGCTCTAGTAATTGGTACAGTATGTATAGCAGCAGGTGCTGTGGGTGTAACAATTGTATTGATGTCCTCATCAGAAAGCAACCTAGCTCAGGTAAATGTAGGGAAGATGCATGCCACTGGGTCTGGCCCGAGCGGCTTGGGGATGATGCATCCCGAGGGGCGCCCCCAACATAGTAAGCTAAAGACATAAAAGGAAAGATACATGCCACAGGGACGGACCCGCGCGGCTTGGGAATGATGAAGTCCTGGGGGCGGTCCCAGCTGAATGAACTTTGGAAAATGTCACCTGGTCTTGACGATGAAGGAGAGTTGGAGTAGCTGAAGGTGTGCGGCGAAGGGGCTGCCCCTCATGAGCCACCGGGGCCCTGAGCCGCAGGAGGCTCTAGGGATCCAAGGGGTTCCCTGAGGACCGTCTTCATCTGTGTCAGCATAGTGTGGTGCCTGTCTTCTTGAGATGCCAGGTTGCTCCGTAGGTTGCATTGATAGGCGGCCGCCACGCTTGGCAGGCCAAAGGGCATGCGAACGTAGTTGTGAGGTGGGCCCTCGCAGCGTCGCACGCACGAAGGCCAGAGAAGCTCCTGAGGATCTGCCCGATTGAGCCTAGGAGCGTCGATGCAGACGCGCAGCCCGGCATCCTCGCCTGGATGGGGAGCTGCGCCTGGTGAGCGGCGGCCACCGCGCATGGCCCTTGCGTCTTGAAGTTCCTGAGAGGCCTTGGTGATGAACTCCTGAGCAGTGGACACTCCTTGCCCTGTGTTCTCCTGAGGGAAACGTGCCGCGAAGCACGCCTCCAAGTGGTGCCCAAGCGCCTCCCTCGTGATGTTGGCAAAGTCTGAGGCCCTCCAGAGAGAGCCCCCGAGCCCTGCCCGAGAGGGGCACTAGGCGCGCCTTCCTATGCGATGGAGGGAGGCACCCCAGGCGCAGGCGCCGATCCTGACGAGGCGCCACTTCCCTGAGGCCCTTCGTGGCTCAGCTGCTTCTTCTTCTTGGGGGTGGCCTCAGGAGGGCGCTCGCCCTGGCTGTCGGGGTCATCGATTGCTACAGCTTGGAAGGCACGCTCGAGGGAGCACACCGCGTCTCTTTCTTCGCACGATACTGTGATGATTTTGCCGCTTCCCGGCATCTTTAGGACGTTGTAGCCGTGATGGGTCACCACCATGAACTTGGCCAGGGCCGGATACCCGAGGATGGCATTGTACGACAGGTGGATGTAGGCGACGTCGAAGTTGATGAGTTCGGTGCGGTAGTTGTTGCGTTCTCCGAAGGTGACAGGGAGGCGGACCTGCCCGATCGGGGTAGTTGAGCCGTCGGTCACAACTGAGAAAGGCTTGGTAGGCTGAAGCTGGTCATATGGCACTTGGAGGTTGTCGAACGTGTCGACGGACAAGACATTGAGCCCTGCGCTGCCGTCAATGAGGGTCTTGGTAACCTGCACGTTGCTGATGACTGGCAAACAGAGCATTGGGAGGATGCCAGCAGTAGCCGCACACTTGAGCTGATCTGCCGAACTGAATGTGATGGGGCATCTGGACCATCTGAGCGGGCGTGTGGCATCGAGCTTGGGGAGAACTGCATTCACTTCACGGGCAAATTGTTTGAAGGTACGCTGGAAGTCTAGGGCTTGAGCTCCGCCCAAGATGCAGGCGATAGCGCGTGGCTCCTGGAAGCCCCCAACCCCCTCGTCTTGATGGTGGTCGTCATTCCTTTTGGGTGGTGGTGGTAGCGGAGGGAGGCCAGCGTTGCCTTGAGGACGAGCCTCACGAGGCTGGTCCCTCTAGGCGCCCTCGCGAGGCTAATCCTGCAGCGGTCCTCATGAGGTCGGTCGTGCCACTCTTGGCGTGGGCCACGGTCGTCCCAGCGTCTGCCACCACATCCTCCTCCTCGGCCGTAGCCCCGGTCGCCGCGCTCGGGGCATCGGCTGAAGCGTCCTTCTCGGATGGCTCTGAGCTCTTGACAGTCGTTGGTGTTGTGGGTTTGCAGGTTGTGGAAGGTGCAGAACGGTCGGCTGCCCTTGGATGACTCGGGCTGGTCTCTGCCGTGCTTGGTGTCTGGCTCCGCCGCGAGCATGGCTTCTCCCTTGTGTTTCACATCCTTGGCCTTAGTCTTCTTCTCCTTCGGGTCCGCAGCGGGGAGCTCGAGGAGGGAGAGGCGCCCCTCCTCAGCTCTTGCACACTTGGTCGCGATTTTGAACAGCTCCAAGGTTGTGCATAGCTTCTCGTGAATGGAGAGCTCCTCCTTCATCTTGACGTCGCGAACGCCGTCGAAGAACGCCGAGATGATGGCCTCGTCAATTACCTTGGGGATCTTGATTCGCGCGCTGTTGAAGCGCTGAATGTACTTCTGCAGGGTCTCTCCTGGTTGTTGCTTGATGCGGTGCAGGT
>NC_041388.1:461190622-461198869 GCF_002162155.2 Triticum dicoccoides | reverse complement strand
GAAGCGGTTGCGCATCTCGTCCCAGGAGGAAATTGAGCCTGGAGGCAGGTTTAGGAGCCAGGAGCGGGGGCCATCCTTGAGAGCCATGGGAAACCAGTTCGCCATGACTTCCTCGTCGCCGTTGGCCGCCTTGATGCTCAGCTTGTAGAGCTGCAGGAACTCCGCGGGGTCAAGAGTGCCGTCATAGCGAGGAGGTAGATCCGGCTTGAACTTGCCCGGCCAGGCGACGCTGCGCAGCTCCGGGGTTAAGGCACGGCAGCCGGCCGTGGTCACCGGGGCCTGCCTCGGAGGTGGAGCTTGGCTTTGGCGCCCGCGCGCCGCCATGGCCAGCGGCCCGGGCCTTTCCGCAGCAAACGATCCTGGCATGGCGGAGTGAGGAGTGGCGGAGCGTTCGCTTGCGGTCAAGGGACTTCTTGGCAGCTTCTTTCTTCACTCACGAGCGCCGGGAGCGGTGGGTCGCGCCGTGGGGCCGTGTGCCTTGGTGCTAGGGCGCCGTCTTGGGGCATAGGTGGTGGAGGTGCTTCTTGAGCTGCGTCGCCCGCGGCTGGCAGAGGGTGAGGCAGAGAGTGGGACGACGCAGGGGAGCCCCTGCGGCGCGGACAAGCTCGACAATGCGGTCGAGCCAGTCCTCGTAGAGGTCGTCGACCGAGCGGTAGCGCAGGAGCTCGTGCGCCATGAGGAGCGCGGCCCGTGTGTCGGTGGGGACGCGACGAGCGTGAGACGACGAACCAGTGGGAGTCAGCGATGGAGTGCCGGTGCGGTCGTCCTGCCGCACCGAGTGGTGCAGCAAGGATGCTTGCTGCTCGTTGCCCGCCGGGTCGGTGGAGGCGTTGGCGGCAGGCGACGAAGAGCAATGGGGTGGCCCGCCGACAGGGGCCGTCCGAAGGAAGCAGGTGGCGAGGGCAGCCCGGCGCTCGGCACGGGCGCGACGCGCGTCCGCCATGGAGACCATGAAGCGACATGATGCGGAGCGATGGGAAGGAAGCTTCGGTGCACCCCTACCTGGCGCGCCAAATATCGGATCATGGGTTCCGGCAAAACCCTTAAGGTTCAAACACTGGGGTGCGTGCAAAGATCTCCCCCCTATCGATCTGCGTCCCAACTTAGCCTAGATCTCACGAACTAACTCGACGAACTCGCAACACAAGGACACAAGATTTACACTGGGTCGGGCCACCGTTGTGGTGTAAAACCCTACTCCAGTGTGGTGGTGGATTGCCTCTTGGGCTGAGGATGAACAGTACAAGGGGAAGAACAGCCTCCTGAGGTTGAGGTGTTCTTGTGTGTGTGAGGATGCGGTCTAGGGTTCTGTTCTTGACTCGTCTCTTCTTCTTCTCTGCCCTAGCTACGGTGGTGGCTAGTTCTATTTATAGAGGCCCTGGTCCTCTCCCCAAATATTGAGCGGGAAGGGAGCCAACAATGGCCAATTAGAAAGGGGACAACTAGTACAAGCGATGCTGACAAAAGCAGTCTTCGCCTGCCAAAGGCTCTGGTGGTGACACCGCCTTGGGCGCCACGGTGACCTCCGTCTTGCCGTCCTTCCGGTCTTGGTCTCGTTGCACCAATATGGAAACCTTTGCTTGTTGCCTTGGTACTCCACGCCTGCGCTTGCCCCCTTAGCACCAAAGAGGAAACAAGGACGCTGCGCGCGCTAGCGCCCGCCTGGCGCCCGCCGGGTCTCGATCGTCATGCCTTACGTCACGAGAACCTCGCGAGGTTTGCCCGGCCTTGAACTCTCCGCCACTCACGAGCCAGCCTGGTGAGGCCGCTCCTGAGGAGGTCTTGTGTCGTCCGCCTCGCGAGGCTTGGCCCCTCGTGAGGGTCTTGATTCCTTGTTGATGAAGATGGGTTGTACAGGCCTGCCAGCAAAGCCACGCCGTGGGCCGTAGGCAGGCAAGTCTGGGGACCCCCGTTCCAAGAACGCCGACAAGTACTCCGATATCACACACTTTTAAACAAGCCGTGCACCAAGACCGTCAAGCAAACCGCAATCCTCTACACGACAACGACTCTCAAGAGCAAGTTTGCGCGCAAGAACAACGACGCCGTCAAAACCAAGCTACTTTTGCGCAAGCACAACAACGGCAAAGCCAACGCCAGCAAGAAGAGGAAGAGTGAGCGCGACAACACCAAGATGCACAAGATTCTGAGGCACAATGCCAAGAACAACAACGGCAACAAGCTCAAGCACTTGAGGCGCAACGTGCCCTCCGAGATTCAAGTCGAGCCATAGCCACGCGCAACAGGCAAGCTCGTGAGCAACAAGAAGCGCTTCGCGATGAAGTTCAAGAATGAATATATCAAGCCCGCGTGCATCATCAAGTTCCTCAAGCTCCTCCTCAAGCTCGACTAGCTCCTCCACAATCTCGACAAGAACCTCAAGCTCACCTAGAGCAAGAAGACAATGGAAATCCTCCAGGACAAGAGAAAGTTGAGGGAGATAAACCTCCTCATCAAGGACGTCATCATCCCCGACCCCAACGCAATGAAGAGCAACACTACAGCAAGCTAAAGTTCACCATGCCCAAGTTCACCGGAAGCAATTATCACGAAGAGTACCTTTTGTGGGCATTGAAGGTTGACAAATCTTCCGCTTGCACAACTATGAGGAAGAGAAGAAGACCGTGATGGCCTCCCTTGTGTTCCAAGATTACGTCCTCATTTGGTGGGAACAAGTCATTGAACACCGCGAGGCAATAGGTGAACCACTCGTCACAACTTGGGTGCAAATGAAGGATGTCATGAGAGCATGTTTCGTGCCAACCTACTATAACCATGACCTCTTCAAGAAACTCCTACTCCTCAAGCAAGGAACCAAGAGCATTGAAGAATACTATAAGGAAATGGAGATTGCCATGATATGAGCCAATATCATGGAAGATGATGAGCAAACTATGGCACGTTTCATGAATGGACTCAACCATCATATCAAGAAGATCGCCGATTTCCAACCATACTCAAACCTCATCGAGCTAGTGCATCAAGCTACCAAGGCGGAACGTCAAGTGCAAGATGACTTCAAGTGTGCCAAGTTCTCATCAAAGAGCTACAGCTTCTCCAACACCCAAGATTAAATGACTCCAACACCTTCTACCTCAACCAAAGCTACACCAAGCAACATCGACAAGTCAAGCTACAAGAAAACTACGACAGCCTCAAGTCGTCCTCCTACAACAAGCAACTTCAAGCCAAGAGCTTGATCATCCTCTACCCCAACCAATGAGACCATCAAGACAAGTTCCTTCAAATTCTTCACATGCGGCGGTTGAGGCCACAAATCTTTTGAGTGTACAAACAAAGGCACCATGATCTTCAACGACGATGGTTCATACGACTCCAAGAGTAGAGGAGAAATGGAAGCCCTTGAGGAACTGGCCATGCACCGGCAAGTGAACGAGGATAAAGATGATCAAGTCTTTTGTGACAAAGATCCGAGCCCTGCTCTTGTTGTCTACAAGGTCTTGACACTTCAACATCAACAAGAAGACCAAAGATGACATATCTTCCATACCAAGGCCGGAGACCAAAGATGCCACATCTTCCATACCAAGGCCGGCATCAATGGAAGGTCTGTGGTCATCATCGATGAAGGGAGTTGTCATAACTTGGCAAGTGAAGAACTTTGCTCCAAACTCCAATTCGTCAAGATGAAGCACCCACATCCCTAGTTCAATGGCTAAGCGACTCTGGCACTATCCAAGTCGAGCATAGGGTACAAGTTTCCTTCAAGATCGGATCTTACGAAGACACTTTGGAGTGTGATGTTGTTCCAACGTCCGTTTGCCACCTTCTTCTTGGACGACCATGGCAATTTGATCGAGGTGTCATCCACAATGGGTGAACGGATCAATATAGCTTCAAGATGAAGGGAAAGAAGTAAGTACTTGGAACTATGTCTCCAAGCCAAGTTATCGCCGACAAGCAAGCCACCCATCCTGCAGAGAATAGTGAGAGAGCGAACCATCGAAAAGAGAGTGAGTGCCACAAGCCCAAATCGAGTACCTCCATGATGAGCGGCAAGAAAAATCTAGTCCTATTTGCCACCAAAAGTGAGATGAGAGAAGTGTGTGAGAACCCATAAAGTGTCATGCACTATGTCCTTTTGTGCAAGGACGAGGCACCAAAAGCTAACACCTCTCACAATCTTCTTTTAGTGTTATCTTGATGAGGACATCAATACCATTGTTACACCCACAGCCCCTACTGCTACATATACGGGACCAATTACTAGAGCTCGCGCACGCCAATTAAATTATCAGGTACTTTCATTTCTTGGTAATGATTCTAATGTTCATGAGAATATGATGCTGCCTAAATTGGATACATTTGTTTTGCTTACAAATGAAGGGCCTAGCTTGGAGAAGGATGAACATTGGAGCAAGAACAAGCATGGAGATGATACCATGCGCAAGGGGAACAAGAACGGAGTTACAAGTGATGATTTCAGGACTTTGAAGCCACCATAATGGGTGCATGAAGCCTTGGACGAAATATACAAGATGCCACCTCATAAATTTCGTCCCGAGGCTATTATAGGTGCTGCGTCACCTTTTTATTGGGCCAGGCCCATGTAATTTCGAAATACATAAGTATAGGCTATTTTTGAGAGTCCGTATGTGTGGGGAAACAAGAGATAGGGTTGATTTCGGACCCCTCCACCAAGGGCCACGAAATTCCCCCTCTCTTCCTCCATATATACAGCCCTTAGGGCACCGTTTAGACTTTGGGTTTTGTTTAGATCAAAAATTCGCCATAGCTGCAACTTCGCGTACTTCGTTTGTGTTCAACGACCAGACAAAGGCGTCACAGAACCCCACCTTGATCAATAAAGCTTTCATCTTATATTCGCAATATCCAGATTGCAATCTTAGTTTCTTGCTTGTTCTTCGTTTGCTCGCAGGAAACAGACCCTCGTGGTCAGGTTGATCGTGCTCCGGCGTGGTCAATAACCTCTCCGAGTTGGTTCAGCGATTGCTAAGGCGCGACGTCCTCGCACGTTCGTAGTCGGATCGTCAAAGTCGACTTCCACCAAAGCGACATCCATCATCTCATCGAAAGACGGGACACCTTTGCCTCTATCAAGTGGTATCAGATTTCCAGGTTGCTCGGTGAGATTTTACAGTTTTTCGTAGTTTAGATCGAGTCTGTTCTTCATACCTATAGTCCATGAAAAAGCCAAAAAAAAATTAGGGTTAGTTCATCCCATCCAAACCAATCTGAGCCTTGCATAATATTTTCTGTATTTGCTTTGTTGAATTTGCGGTTGCATCGTCGTGTCCAATTGCTGGTCTTAGCGTCTAGTCTTTTAGAGTTTCGAGTTCTGTTCACAGGTTGTCACGTCGCCGCTGCCATATATCACCACCGCATCATCATCGTCGTTGTTGCCATATACCACCACCACATATTCACCGCCAATCCGAATCCATATACGCCACCACATATCCGTCGCCATCACGCCAATCCGAGTTCACCTGCAACATATATCCGCCACCTGTCCGTGTTCCACCAGATTCATCTCCGCCACCGGTCTGAGTTCCACCAGATTCATCTCCGCCACCAGTTCTAGTCCGAGTCCAGTAATTGTTGCATTGTTCTCGATTTCCAGATCACGCGATACTCCGAGTCGTGACAGAGAAGGACTCCCCAACTTCCGAGCCATCCGCAGAAGAAAAATAGTTCCAATTTCAAAAAAAAAAACTAAGTCTGGAAAATTCTGGCTAGGCAGTTTTTAGACCATTTGTAGACTTTTTCGGAAAAAAATTGTTGCGGAGCAAAAAAAAAAGAGGAAAAAAGTGCAAAAAAAAGAGAAAAAAATTCAGAGTGTGCTCCTCCCTTGTTTACGTGCCGCGCCGTGATTTTGTTGGTGTTCTAGGCTCGCGTCTCTAGCACAGTCTAGCCTAGGACCAGCACAGTACCGTTGTTGAGCGTTTATTCAACTTTGCATCTCTGAATTGATTATTGCTGACCCTTTTTGCTACCATATTATAAGCCTTCCCAGCTCCACATACATCTACGTCATGCGTTTGACTCTCCCTGGTAATCGCTCTATCCAAGCTTTGAGAGTTTTGACTACAACGGTTGCCGATCACCGCCTGTTGCTGGGTAAGAACTGGTAAGAATTTGAGTTTTGCTTGACGGATTTGTGACACCCACCACCACCACTTGTTCGTAGTCTGTAGGATCATATTCTTGTGTATTTCTATTGCTGCTAACCATGCCAGGATCACAAGACGACGAGATTGACTGGGAGAATTTATCGAACAAGGAGCTTCATGATAAGTTTCAGCAAATGATGACTGAACAGGTGCAAGATGTGCTGAACAATTTTGAAGAGGCCATGGAGAAGATCACTGGCCTTGAGAAGACGTTCGAAACAAAGCTCGATAACAAGTTTAATGAATTGCACGCGCGTCTTCCACCACCACCACCCGCTGCACCTAACGCACCTCTCCAACAACAACAACAACGACTACCTCCACGTCGCGAAACAGACCTCCGCCGAGGAAGTCGTGTTCCTCTTGCGTTTGGCCAAACTGTTGGTGCTGCTGTTGATACTTCTGTGGCTCCTGCTGCTAATGCGGAGGAGGATGATTATGTGGGAGATTATGAGGATGAGGTTGATCAAAATCAGCACTACGTGCAGCCACCTGTACCACCACCAACAGGTCGACCTCAGGTATATATTCGTAATGGTAGGCCTGCACCACCACCTCAGGTACGAGATGATGTCCATATTCCTAAACTAAAATTGAATATTCCACCATATGAGGGTAGATATGTTCCTGATATATATCTTTCTTGGGAGTTAGAAACTGAACAACGATTTACATGTTTACAATATCCTGAGGAGAGACGAGTTGCTGCTGCTGTTTGTGCTTTCACTAGTTTTACATGTGTATGGTGGTCTGAACATTGTAGATTATATCCTATTCCAACTACTTGGGCTGCTTTGAAAACTGCTATGCTTACGCGTTGGGTTCCACCATATTATCAACGTGAGTTGCTTCAAAAATTGCAGCGTTTAAGACAAGGGAAAAATTCTGTAGAAGAATATTATCAGGAATTACAAACTGGCATGATTAGATGTGGTATTGTTGAGGAGAATGAAGCTATGCTTGCACGTTTTCTGGGTGGATTAAATAGAGAGATTCAGACCATTCTAGACTATAAGTGATAGAGGCAGGGGTGTCCCGATCTTTCGATGAGATGATAACTATCGATTTGGTGGAGACGACTTTGACGATCCGACTACAAACGTGCATGACGTTGCGCCTTAGCAATCGCTAAACCAATCTCCTGAGGTTACTGACGATGCCGGAAGCACGGTCAGCCTGACCACGAAGGTCTATTCCTGCAAGCAATCGAAGAACGAGCAAGAATATGATAAAGCAATCTGAATATTGCAAATATATATGACGTATTGATAATGGTGGGGATCTGTAAGCGGTCTTGGTCTGGTCGTTGGACACAAACGAAGTACACGAAGTTGCAATGGCTAACTTTTAACTAAACAAATCCCAAGGAAAAGCTACTAGATGGATCTACTTATATAGGAGGAAGGGGTGGCGGCCAAGGAAGTGGGAGGACGTCCCAAGGCAGCCTAAAACTAAATCTAGGTCGTACAAGGCCAATGGGCCCAAGTGGAGGTTATGTAACACCTTTGGACTTGTAGTTTGACTCGGATTCTGCTGCAGCATCAGATTGTTTCGTCCACAACTCAACGCTCCGGACGAATTTGAAGGTGATTCCAATTGGGTTGGAAAGTGCACGAAATCTAGTTTCCAACAAAAAAAGAATCACCCAATTCGGAGTCCGTATGAAAAACTTGTGTGCGTTTTGAGTCAGGTATGTCTGTGCAGTCCGAATCTGAATCCAGAACGTGAGAGACTTGGACTCTATCTTCTCTTGGGCCAAAAGTGACGTGAGAGAACTTTTTGGACAGCAAATAAACATCTCTTTCTTCCTTATCTTCATATGTGGATTGTACAAATGTCCCATACACCTGCAATTAGACAAAACACAAAAGTGTGTGAAGTATTTTTGTTCTGTATAACATAAATAGATTATTGAATAGTTTGCACTAGAAATCACCTGACAAATATGCATATATGCAATATTTTTGGTCATATCCAAGGTAGTCATGTCCTCATCATCCTCCCCTTCTTGAAAATAAAGCCGTCCTCGGCGTTGCTTAATCTGAAATGTGGCTAACAAAAGAGACAAGGTGTACATGTTGTATATGTATAT
>NC_041388.1:461137666-461189950 GCF_002162155.2 Triticum dicoccoides | reverse complement strand
GATGTGGTTGTCATAGTATGCCTAGTAGTTGAAGGAACAATCATATCAACTCTTGGAATGTGCACCGTGCGCTTGTTCTCCTCGTGGCCAACACGTCGTTTTATTTCCTGTTCAGCTTTGCAAGCAAGATGAAACAAATGGTCCATAGGATAACACTCTTCATGAATTAGTATGTCTTGAATATCACGGTTTAATCCTCCCCAAAATCTATCCATAAAATCATCTTCACTTTCTTCTAAAGAGGAATGCAACAAGGTAGTTTGTAAATCATCATAATATTTTGTTACAGTTTCACTACCTTGTTTTAAGTGTTGCAACTTCTTAATCATGTCACGAGTATAATAAGCAGGGACGAAAGTATGTCGCATGGCAAGTTTCAAATCATCCCAAGTAGTAGGTATATAATCAGGGTGTAACCGACAATATTCACTCCACCAAACCAAAGCATAACCAGTGAAAGAACCAACCGCAACCTTAACCTTTTTATGTTCATTGAAATTATGGGAAGCAAATATATTTTTTATGTCGAACTCCCATTCAATATATAAAGCAGGTTTAAAATGGCCATTAAATGGTGGTATAGATACATTAACCTGATCATGTGCATTTGAATGTTTGTGCACCTCTCGTGACGGTTGTGGTATTTGCAAAGGTGGTGGCACGTCTCCCGCGATCGACAAAGCCCATGAATTGACTCTGGATCCTGTCATGATTAGTAGAACAAGAAACAAAACCCAAAAATAATGTTCCTATAACTAATAGGATGTGGTGGTAAAACGCTCACAGTAAAGCAAATATCAATGTCTTACAAGTTCTTACCATGCAGCAGGCGGTGATCGGCAACCAGCGGTGTCAAGTAATTCCGAATATTGAGTAAAGCGATTGCCAGGGGGGTGTACGTATACACGGTGTAGAAATATGTGGAGCTGGGTTGGCTATATATGGTAGCAAAAGATTAGCAATAATCAATTCAAAGATGCAATGTTGAATAAACGCTCAACGACGGTACTGTGCTGGTCCTAGGCTAGACTGTGCTAGAGACGCGAGCCTAGAACACCAACAAAATCACGGCGCGGCACGTAAACAAGGGAAAAGCACACTCTGAATTTTTTTTTCGCTCTTTTTTTTTGCGAAAAATCACTATAATGGCGAGTGTCTCCAAACTCTTCCTAGCTCAAACTGACAGGATGGGCACGAAATTTTTCCACCAATTTTTTTTTTCGACTGCCCGGACCCAAAAACTGGAATCGGGTCAAAAAAAACTTCCTATAATGGCACCTGTCTCAAAACACTCAGAAGCTCTGATACCACTTGATAGAGGCAGGGGTGTCCCGATCTTTCGATGAGATGATAACTATCGATTTGGTGGAGACGACTTTGACGATCCGACTACAAACGTTCATGACGTTGCGCCTTAGCAATCGCTAAACCAATCTCCTGAGGTTACTGACGATGCCGGAAGCACGGTCAGCCTGACCACGAAGGTCTATTCCTGCAAGCAATCGAAGAACGAGCAAGAATATGATAAAGCAATCTGAATATTGCAAATATATATGACATATTGATAATGGTGGGGATCTGTAAGCGGTCTTGGTCTGGTCGTTGGACACAAACGAAGTACACGAAGTTGCAATGGCTAACTTTTAACTAAACAAATCCCAAGGAAAAGCTACTAGATGGATCTACTTATATAGGAGGAAGGGGTGGCGGCCAAGGAGGTGGGAGGACGTCCCAAGGCAGCCTAAAACTAAATCTAGGTCGTACAAGGCCAATGGGCCCAAGTGGAGGTGATGTAACACCTTTGGACTTGTAGTTTGACTCGGATTCTGCTGCAGAATCAGATTGTTTCGTCCGCAACTCAACGCTCCGGACGAATTTGAAGGTGATTCCAATTGGATTGGAAAGTGCACGAAATCTAGTTTCCAACAAAAAAAGAATCACCCAATTCGGAGTCCGTATGAAAAACTTGTGTGCGTTTTGAGTCAGGTATGTCTGTGCAGTCCGAATCTGAATCCAGAACGTGAGAGACTTGGACTCTATCTTCTCTTGGGCCAAAAGTGACGTGAGAGAACTTTTTGGACAGCAAATAAACATCTCTTTCTTCCTTATCTTCATATGTGGATTGTACAAATGTCCCATACACCTGCAATTAGACAAAACACAAAAGTGTGTGAAGTATTTTTGTTCTGGATAACATAAATAGATTATTGAATAGTTTGCACTAGAAATCACCTGACAAATATGCATATATGCAATATTTTTGGTCATATCCAAGGTAGTCATGTCCTCATCAATAAGGAGTATACTAATATCACTCGTTTATTCCATCTTGCTTGTAAAGCTGAACGTGAAGTGCAGAATCGACAAGCATTGGCGCGAACTAACTTTTCTGCAGGCCGACCTTCATCATGGACACCGCGTGCATCTTCTACTTCAACTGCACCAGCACCTCAATCAGGTGCCTCCTACAGCCGTGATACAAGAAAACAGGAACAACCACCATTATCTGCCAAGAGCGCACCTGCCGGGCCTGCACAGAGTTCTTCTTCTTCCAGGGCATCAACAAGGCACACAAGTGATATTATTTGTCGTCGTTGTAAGGGAGGAGGTCATTATGCGAGAGAATGCAAATCTCCGCGTGTGATGATTGCTACCGAGGGTGGTGGATATGAGTCCGCTAGTGACTATGATGAGGAGACATTGGCTCTTATTACACGTGAAGAACATGGTGGAGATGATTCTGATCATGAGACGCAATACATGGCTCCTGAAGATGCTGACAGGTATGAATGTTTAGTTGCTCAACGTGTTTTGAGTGTGCAGGTCACACAAGCTGAGCAAAATCAGAGGCACAATTTGTTCCATACCAAGGGAGTTGTGAAGGAACGTTCTGTGCGCGTCATAATAGACGGAGGGAGCTGCAACAACTTGGCTAGCATGGAGATGGTGGAGAAGCTTTCTCTCACCAGAAGACCACATCCACATCCTTACTACATCCAATGGTTCAACAACAGCGGCAAGGTTAAGGTAACACGTACTGTTCGTGTGCATTTTAGTATCTCTACATATGCTGATTATGTTGATTGTGATGTGGTACCTATGCAAGCATGTTCCTTATTACTTGGTAGACCATGGCAATTTGATAAAAATTCTGTACACCATGGTAGAAACAATCACTATACTCTTGTTCATAAGGATAAAAATATTACTTTGCTTCCTATGACTCCTGATTCCATTTTGAAAGATGATATTAATAGAGCTAATAAAGCACAACAGGAGAAGAATAAGAGTGAAAATCAGATTGTGGCAAAAGAATTTGAGCAACAAATGAAGCCAAATAATAAACCATCTAGTGTTGCTTCTGAAATTAAATTGAAAATTGCATGTTTATTTGCCACCAAATCTGATATTGATGAGCTAGATTTCAGCAAATCTGTTTGCTATGCTTTTGTGTGCAAAGAGGCATTATTTTCATTCGAGGACGTGCCTTCCTCTTTGCCTCCTGCTGTCACTAACATTTTGCAGGAGTTCGCTGACGTTTTTCCACAAGACGTGCCACCGGGATTACCGCCTATTCGAGGGATTGAGCATCAGATTGACTTAATTCCCGGTGCTTCACTGCCAAACCGTGCACCATACCGTACCAATCCAGAGGAGACGAAGGAGATTATGCGTCAAGTACAAGAGCTTCTCGACAAAGGTTATATACGCGAATCCCTTAGTCCTTGTGCTGTTCCTATTATTCTAGTGCCGAAAAAGGATGGTACATCACGTATGTGTGTTGATTGTAGAGGCATTATGATAGAGGCAAAGGTGTCCCGTCTTTCGATGAGATGATGGATATCGCTTTGGTGGAAGTCGACTTTGACGATCCGACTACGAACGTGCGAGGACGTCGCGCCTTAGCAATCGCTAAACCAACTCCGAGAGGTTATTGACCACGCCGGAGCACGATCAACCTGACCACGAGGGTCTGTTTCCTGCGAGCAAACGAAGAACAAGCAAGAAACTAAGATTGCAATCTGGATATTGCGAATATAAGATGAAAGCTTTATTGATCAAGGTGGGGTTCTGTGACGCCTTTGTCTGGTCGTTGAACACAAACGAAGTACGCGAAGTTGCAGCTATGGCGAACTTTTAATCTAAACAAAACCCAAAGTCTAAACGATGCCCTAAGGGCTGTATATATGGAGGAAGAGGGGGGAAATTTCGTGGCCCTTGGTGGAGGGGTCCGAAATCAACCCTATCTCTTGTTTCCCCACACATACGGACTCTAAAAATAGCCTATACTTATGTATTTCGAAATTACATGGGCCTGGCCCAATAATAAGGTGACGCAGCACCTAAAATAGCCTCGGGACGAAATTTAGGAAGTGGCATCTTGTATATTTCGTCCAAGGCTTCATGCACCCATTATGGTGGCTTCAAAGTCCTGAAATCATCACTTGTAACTCCGTTCTTATTCCCCTTGCGCATGCCATCATCTCCATGCTTGTTCTTGCTCCAATGTTCATCCTTCTCCAAGCTAGGCCCTTCATTTGTAAGCAAAACAAATGTATCCAATTTAGGCAGCATCATATTCTCATGAACATTAGAATCATTACCAAGAAACGAAAGTACCTGGTAATTTAGTTGGCGTGCACGAGCTCTAGTAATTGGTCCAGTATGTATAGCAGCAGGGGCTGTGGGTGTAACAATTGTATTGATGTCCTCATCAGCAGGATCGACAAGCATTGGGGCGAACTAACTTTTCTGCAGGCCGACCTTCATCATGGACACCACGTGCATCTTCTACTTCAACTGCACCAGCACCTCCATCCGGTGCCACCTCCAGCCGTGATACAAGAAAACAGGCACAACCACCATTATCTGCCAAGAGCGCACCTGCGGGGCCTGCACAGCGTTCTTCTTCTTCCATGGCATCAACAGGGCACACAAGTGATATTATTTGTCGTCGTTGTAAGGGAGGAGGTCATTATGCGAGGGAATGCAAATCTCCGCGTGTGATGATTGCTACCGCGGATGGTGGATATGAGTCCGCTAGTGACTATGATGAGGAGACATTGGCTCTTATTACACGTGAAGAACATGGTGGAGATGATTCTGATCATGAGACGCAATACATGGCTCCTGAAGATGCTGACAGGTATGAATGTTTAGTTGCTCAACGTGTTTTGAGTGTGCAGGTCACACAAGCTGAGCAAAATCAGAGGCACAATTTGTTCCATACCAAGGGAGTTGTGAAGGAACGTTCTGTGCGCGTCATAATAGACGGAGGGAGCTGCAACAACTTGGCTAGCATGGAGATGGTGGAGAAGCTTTCTCTCACCAGAAGACCACATCCACATCCTTACTACATCCAATGGTTCAACAACAGCGGCAAGGTTAAGGTAACACGTACTGTTCGTGTGCATTTTAGTATCTCTACATATGCTGATTATGTTGATTGTGATGTGGTACCTATGCAAGCATGTTTCTTATTACTTGGTAGACCATGGCAATTTGATAAAAATTCTGTACACCATGGTAGAAACAATCACTATACTCTTGTTCATAAGGATAAAAATATTACTTTGCTTCCTATGACTCCTGATTCCATTTTGAAAGATGATATTAATAGAGCTAATAAAGCAAAACAGGAGAAGAATAAGAGTGAAAATCAGATTGTGGCAAAAGAATTTGAGCAACAAATGAAGCCTAATAATAAACCATCTAGTGTTGCTTCTGAAATTAAATTGAAAAGTGCATGTTTATTTGCCACCAAATCTGATATTGATGAGCTAGATTTCAGCAAATCTGTTTGCTATGCTTTTGTGTGCAAAGAGGCATTATTTTCATTCGAGGACGTGCCTTCCTCTTTGCCTCCTGCTGTCACTAACATTTTGCAGGAGTTCGCTGACGTTTTTCCACAAGACGTGCCACCGGGATTACCGCCTATTCGAGGGATTGAGCATCAGATTGACTTAATTCCCGTTGCTTCACTGCCAAACCGTGCACCATACCGTCCCAATCCAGAGGAGACGAAGGAGATTATGTGTCAAGTACAAGAGCTTCTTGACAAAGGTTATATACGCGAATCCCTTAGTCCTTGTGCTGTTCCTATTATTCTAGTGCCGAAAAAGGATGGTACATCACGTATGTGTGTTGATTGTAGAGGCATTAATAATATTACTATTCGTTATCGTCATCCTATTCCTAGGCTAGATGATATGCTTGATGAATTGAGTGGCTCTACAATATTCTCCAAAGTTGATTTGCGTAGTGGCTACCATCAAATTCGTATGAAATTGGGAGATGAATGGAAAATAGCATTTAAAACTAAGTTTGGATTATATGAGTGGTTAGTCATGCCTTTTGGGTTAACTAATGCACCTAGTACTTTCATGAGATTAATGAACGAAGTTTTACGTGCTTTCAT
The DNA here is from genome assembly GCF_002162155.2 of Triticum dicoccoides. NCBI lineage: Eukaryota > Viridiplantae > Streptophyta > Magnoliopsida > Poales > Poaceae > Triticum > Triticum dicoccoides. The sequence continues at coordinate 461,183,532 of NC_041388.1, read as the reverse complement.
TGGACGATTTGTGGTAGTTTACTTTGATGACATATTGATTTATAGCAGATCTTTGGAAGAACATTTGGAACATTTACGTGCTATTTTTATTGCTCTACGTGATGCACGTTTGTTTGGTAACCTTGGGAAGTGCACCTTTTGCACCGACTGAGTATCTTTTCTTGGCTATGTTGTTACTCCACATGGAATTGAAGTTGATAAAGCCAAGATTGAAGCTATTGAGAGTTGGCCGCAACCCAAAACGGTCACATAAATGAGGAGTTTTCTTGGCCTCGCTGGATTCTATAGGCGTTTTGTGAGAGATTTCAGCACCATTGCTGCACCTCTCAATGAGCTTACAAAGAAAGATGTGCCTTTTCTTTGGGGTACCGCATAGGAAGAAGCCTTCTCGGTATTGAAAGATAAGTTGACACATGCTCCTTTACTCCAACTTCCTGATTTTAATAAGACTTTTGAGCTTGAATGTGATGCTAGTGGAATTGGATTAGGCGGTGTGTTATTACAAGATGGCAAACCTGTTGCATACTTTTCTGAAAAATTGAGTGGGCCTAGTCTGAATTATTCTACTTATGATAAAGAATTATATGCTCTTGTTTGGACTTTAGAAACATGGCAACATTATTTATGGCCCAAAGAATTTGTTATACATTCTGATCATGAATGTTTGAAACATATTAAAAGTCAAGCTAAACTGAATCGTAGACATGCTAAATGGGCTGAATTCATTGAGACTTTCCCTTATGTCATTAAACACAAGAAGGGAAAAGAAAATGTTATTGTTGATGCATTGTCTCGTCGCTATACTATGCTTTCACAACTTGACTTCAAAATATTTGGTTTGGAGACCATCAAAGATCAATATGTGCATGATGCTGATTTTAAAGATGTAATGCAGAATTGTAAAGAAAGAAGAATGTGGAACAAGTTTGTTGTTAACGATGGATTTGTGTTTCGTGCTAACAAGCTATGCATTCCAGCTAGCTCCGTTCGTCTTTTGTTGTTGCGGAAGGTGCATGGAGGAGGATTAATGGGACACTTTGGCGTGAAGAAGACGGAGGACGTACTTGCTACACATTTCTTTTGGCCAAAGATGAGACGGGATGTTGAGCGTTTTATTGCTCGATGCACTACATGTCAAAAAGCTAAGTCACGACTCAATCCTCATGGTTTATATATGCCTTTGCCTGTACCTAGTGTTCCTTGGGAGGATATATCTATGGACTTTGTTTTAGGTTTACCTCGAACAAAGAAGGGGAGGGATAGCATATTTGTTGTCGTGGATAGATTCTCGAAAATGGCACACTTTATACCATGTCATAAAAGCGATGATGCTGTTAATATTGCTGATTTGTTCTTTCGTGAAATTATTCGCTTGCATGGTGTGCCAAATACTATTTGTTTCAGATCGTGATACTAAATTTCTTAGCCACTTTTGGAGATGTTTATGGGCTAAGTTGGGGACTAAACTGCTTTTTAGTACTATTTGTCACCCCCAAACTGATGGACAAACTGAAGTAGTCAATAGAACGTTGTCTACTATGCTTAGGGCTGTTTTGAAGAATAATAAGAAAATGTGGGAGGAATGCTTGCCTCATATTGAATTTGCTTATAACCGTTCATTGCATTCTACTACTAAGATGTGCCCTTTTGAAGTTGTGTATGGTTTCCTACCTCGTGCACCTATCGATTTGTTGCCTCTTCCATCTTCGGAGAAGGTTAATTTTGATGCTAAACAACGTGCTGAATTGATTTTAAAAATGCATGAGTTAACTAAGGAAAACATTGAGTGTATGAATGCTAAATATAAACTTGCTGGAGATAAGGGTAGAAAACATGTTGTGTTTGCACCTGGAGATCTTGTTTGGTTACATTTGCGTAAGGATAGATTTCCTGATTTGCGCAAATCAAAGTTAATGCCACGTGCTGATGGTCCCTTTAAGGTGTTAGAGAAAATAAATGATAATGCATATAAACTTGAGCTGCCTGCAGATTTTGGGGTTAGTCCCACTTTTAACATTGCAGATTTGAAGCCTTATTTGGGCGAGGAAGATGAACTTCCGTCGAGGACGACTTCATTTCAAGAAGGGGAGGATGATGAGGACATCAATACAATTGTTACACCCACAGCCCCTGCTGCTATACATACTGGACCAATTACTAGAGCTCGTGCACGCCAACTAAATTACCAGGTACTTTCGTTTCTTGGTAATGATTCTAATGTTCATGAGAATATGATGCTGCCTAAATTGGATACATTTGTTTTGCTTACAAATGAAGGGCCTAGCTTGGAGAAGGATGAACATTGGAGCAAGAACAAGCATGGAGATGATGGCATGCGCAAGGGGAACAAGAACGGAGTTACAAGTGATGATTTCAGGACTTTGAAGCCACCATAATGGGTGCATGAAGCCTTGGACGAAATATACAAGATGCCACTTCATAAATTTTGTCCCGAGGCTAGGTGCTGCGTCACCTTATTATTGGGCCAGGCCCATGTAATTTCGAAATACATAAGTATAGGCTATTTTTAGAGTCCGTATGTGTGGGGAAACAAGAGATAGGGTTGATTTCGGACCCCTCCTGATAGAGGCGAGGGTCCCGATCTTTCGATGAGATGATGGATATCGCTTTGGTGGAAGTCGACTTTGACGATCCGACTACGAACGTGCGAGGACGTCGCGCCTTAGCAATCGCTAAACCAACTCCGAGAGGTTATTGACCACGTCGGAGCACGATCAACCTGACCACGAGGGTCTGTTTCCTGCGAGCAAACGAAGAACAAGCAAGAAACTAAGATTGCAATCTGGATATTGCGAATATAAGATGAAAGCTTTATTGATCAAGGTGGGGTTCTGTGACGCCTTTGTCTGGTCGTTGAACACAAACGAAGTACGCGAAGTTGCAGCTATGGCGAACTTTTAATCTAAACAAAACCCAAAGTCTAAACGATGCCCTAAGGGCTGTATATATGGAGGAAGAGGGGGGGAATTTCGTGGCCCTTGGTGGAGGGGTCCGAAATCAACCCTATCTCTTGTTTCCCCACACATACGGACTCTAAAAATAGCCTATACTTATGTATTTCGAAATTACATGGGCCTGACCCAATAATAAGGTGACGCAGCACCTAAAATAGCCTCGGGACGAAAATTATGAAGTGGCATCTTGTATATTTCGTCCAAGGCTTCATGCACCCATTATGGTGGCTTCAAAGTCCTGAAATCATCACTTGTAACTCCGTTCTTGTTCCCCTTGCGCATGCCATCATCTCCATGCTTGTTCTTGCTCCAATGTTCATCCTTCTCCAAGCTAGGCCCTTCATTTGTAAGCAAAACAAATGTATCCAATTTAGGCAGCATCATATTCTCATGAACATTAGAATCATTACCAAGAAACGGAAGTACCTGGTAATTTAGTTGGCGTGCACGAGCTCTAGTAATTGGTCCAGTATGTATAGCAGCAGGGGCTGTGGGTGTAACAATTGTATTGATGTCCTCATCATCCTCCCCTTCTTGAAATGAAGTCGTCCTCGATGGAAGTTCATCTTCCTCACCCAAATAAGGCTTCAAATCTGCAATGTTAAAAGTGGGACTAACCCCAAAATCTGCAGGCAGCTCAAGTTTATATGCATTATCATTTATTTTCTCTAACACCTTAAAGGGACCATCAGCACGTGGCATTAACTTTGATTTGCGCAAATCAGGAAATCTATCCTTACGCAAATGTAACCAAACAAGATCTCCAGGTGCAAACACAACATGTTTTCTACCCTTATCTCCAGCAAGTTTATATTTAGCATTCATGCGCTCAATGTTTCCCTTAGTTAACTCATGCATTTTTAGAATCAATTCAGCACGTTGTTTAGCATCAAAATTAACCTTCTCCGAAGATGGAAGAGGCAACAAATCAATAGGTGCACGAGGTAGGAAACCATACACAACTTCAAAAGGGCACATCTTAGTAGTAGAATGCAATGAACGATTATAAGCAAATTCAATATGAGGCAAGCATTCCTCCCACATTTTCTTATTATTCTTCAAAACAGCCCTAAGCATAGTAGACAACGTTCTATTGACTACTTCAGTTTGTCCATCAGTTTGGGGGTGACAAGTAGTACTAAAAAGCAGTTTAGTCCCCAACTTAGCCCATAAACATCTCCAAAAGTGGCTAAGAAATTTAGTATCACGATCTGAAACAATAGTATTTGGCACACCATGCAAGCGAATAATTTCACGAAAGAACAAATCAGCAACATTAACAGCATCATCGCTTTTATGACATGGTATAAAGTGTGCCATTTTCGAGAATCTATCCACGACAACAAATATGCTATCTGATGAGGACATCAATACAATTGTTACACCCACAGCCCCTGCTGCTATACATACTGGACCAATTACTAGAGCTCGTGCACGCCAACTAAATTACCAGGTACTTTCGTTTCTTGGTAATGATTCTAATGTTCATGAGAATATGATGCTGCCTAAATTGGATACATTTGTTTTGCTTACAAATGAAGGGCCTAGCTTGGAGAAGGATGAACATTGGAGCAAGAACAAGCATGGAGATGATGGCATGCGCAAGGGGAACAAGAACGGAGTTACAAGTGATGATTTCAGGACTTTGAAGCCACCATAATGGGTGCATGAAGCCTTGGACGAAATATACAAGATGCCACTTCATAAATTTCGTCCCGAGGCTATTTTAGGTGCTGCGTCACCTTATTATTGGGCCAGGCCCATGTAATTTCGAAATACATAAGTATAAGCTATTTTTAGAGTCCGTATGTGTGGGAAAACAAGAGATAGGGTTGATTTCGGACCCCTCCACCAAGGGCCACGAAATTCCCCCCCTCTTCCTCCATATATACAGCCCTTAGGGCATCGTTTAGACTTTGGGTTTTGTTTAGATTAAAAGTTCGCCATAGCTGCAACTTCGCGTACTTCGTTTGTGTTCAACGACCAGACAAAGGCGTCACAGAACCCCACCTTGATCAATAAAGCTTTCATCTTATATTCGCAATATCCAGATTGCAATCTCAGTTTCTTGCTTGTTCTTCGTTTGCTCGCAGGAAACAGACCCTCGTGGTCAGGTTGATCGTGCTCCGGCGTGGTCAATAACCTCTCGGAGTTGGTTTAGCGATTGCTAAGGCGCGACGTCCTCGCACGTTCGTAGTCGGATCGTCAAAGTCGACTGCCACCAAAGCGATATCCATCATCTCATCGAAAGACGGGACACCTTTGCCTCTATCACTTTGGCTCTTATTACACGTGAAGAACATGGTGGAGATGATTCTGATCATGAGACGCAATACATGGCTCCTGAAGACGCTGACAGGTATGAATGTTTAGTTGCTCAATGTGTTTTGAGTGTGCAGATCACACAAGCTGAGCAAAATCAGAGGCACAATTTGTTCCATACCAAGGGAGTTGTGAAGGAACGTTCTGTGCGCGTCATCATAGACGGAGGGAGCTGCAACAACTTGGCTAGCATGGAGATGGTGGAGAAGCTTTCTCTCACCACAAGACCACATCCACATCCTTACTACATCCAATGGTTCAACAACAGCGGCAAGGTTAACGTAACACGTACTGTTCGTGTGCATTTTAGTATCTCTACATATGCTGATTATTTTGATTGTGATGTGGTACCTATGCAAGCATGTTCCTTATTACTTGGTAGACCATGGCAATTTGATAAAAATTCTGTACACCATGGTAGAAACAATCACTATACTCTTGTTCATAAGGATAAAAATATTACTTTGCTTCCTATGACTCCTGATTCCATTTTGAAAGATGATATTAATAGAGCTAATAAAGCAAAACAGGAGACGAATAAGAGTGAAAATCAGATTGTGGCAAAAGAATTTGAGCAACAAATGAAGCCTAATAATAAACCATCTAGTGTTGCTTCTGAAATTAAATTGAAAAGTGCATGTTTATTTGCCACCAAATCTGATATTGATGAGCTAGATTTCAGCAAATCTGTTTGCTATGCTTTTGTGTGCAAAGAGGCATTATTTTCTGATAGAGGCGGGGGTGTCCCGATCTTTCGATGAGATGATAACTATCGATTTGGTGGAGACGACTTTGACGATCCGACTACAAACGTGCACGACGTTGCGCCTTAACAATCGCTAAACCAATCTCCTGAGGTTACTGACGATGCCGGAAGCACGGTCAGCCTGACCACGAAGGTCTATTCCTGCAAGCAATCGAAGAACGAGCAAGAATATGATAAAGCAATCTGAATATTGCAAATATATATGAGGTATTGATAATGGTGGGGATCCGGAAGCGGTCTTGGTCTGGTCGTTGGACACAAACGAAGTACACGAAGTTGCAATGGCTAACTTTTAACTAAACAAATCCCAAGGAAAAGCTACTAGATGGATCTACTTATATAGGAGCAAGGGGTGGCGGCCAAGGAGGTGGGAGGACGTCCCAAGGCAGCCTAAAACTAAATCTAGGTCGTACAAGGCCAATGGGCCCAAGTGGAGGTGATGTAACACCTTTGGACTTGTAGTTTGACTCGGATTCTGCTGCAGCATCAGATTATTTCGTCCACAACTCAACGCTCCGGACGAATTTAAAGGTGATTCCAATTGGGTTGGAAAGTGCACGAAATCTAGTTTCCAACAAAAAAAGAATCACCCAATTCGGAGTCCGTATGAAAAACTTGTGTGCGTTTTGAGTCAGGTATGTCTGTGCAGTCCGAATCTGAATCCAGAACGTGAGAGACTTGGACTCTATCTTCTCTTGGGCCAAAAGTGACGTGAGAGAACTTTTTGGACAGCAAATAAACATCTCTTTCTTCCTTATCTTCATATGTGGATTGTACAAATGTCCCATACACCTGCAATTAGACAAAACACAAAAGTGTGTGAAGTATTTTTGTTCTGGATAACATAAATAGATTATTGAATAGTTTGCACTAGAAATCACCTGACAAATATGCATATATGCAATATTTTTGGTCATATCCAAGGTAGTCATGTCCTCATCATCCTCCCCTTCTTGAAAATAAAGCCGTCCTCGGCGTTGCTAAATCTGAAATGTGGCTAACAAAAGAGACAAGGTGTACATGTTGTATATGTATATGTCATCCATTTTTACTTCCCTTGATTTTTGCATATATGACACATGAATAGATGAGTAACTTGCATAGTTCATAAAATCTAAAGCCAAAAAATTAGCACAAGAAGTAGAAGGCATGAAAATATTGCAACTCAGTTTGCACATATAAGTGAAGCTCTTATTCATTTCAAAAGATTGACAATGTTCATCATTAAACCATCCCAACATTGGTGAATAAACCTTACTTGCATCAAATTTACATGCTACAACATGCTTAAATAAGCAAACATGCAATAAGTCATTCAACACAGAATCATCACCAAGATTAGAGGTCATATCAAAATGATTAAACATTGGTTCTTTTGCATCAATAGTTAATTCAATGGGTGCACTCAAAATTGTTGGTATTTCAGTTGTTTGATCACATGGCAAAGTTAAATTATCAACATAGTCCTCTAAAATAGGTGGTGTGATCAAAGTAGTGGGTAGCTCATCAGATGGTGCATTCAAATTGACAAGGCATTCATCATTCTCATGTAGAGATGGAAGATCAGTACCTTTGTCATTACCTCTTATGATCAACTCAGATGATGTAGCCACTCTCAGGGGCGATGTGTCACATGGTGGAGGTGATGTAGTCCTGACAACAACGGATGTGGTTGTCATAGTATGCCTAGTAGTTGAAGGAAGAATCATATCAACTCTTGGAATGTGCACCGTGCGCTTGTTCTCCTCGTGGCCAACACGTCGTTTTATTTCCTGTTCAGCTTTGCAAGCAAGATGAAACAAATGGTCCATAGGATAACACTCTTCATGAATTAGTATCTCTTGAATATCACGGTTTAATCCTCCCCAAAATCTATCCATAAAATCATCTTCACTTTCTTCTAAAGAGGAATGCAACAAGGTAGTTTGTAAATCATCATAATATTTTGTTACAGTTTCACTACCTTGTTTTAAGTGTTGCAACTTCTTAATCATGTCACGAGTATAATAAGCAGGGACGAAAGTATGTCGCATGGCAAGTTTCAAATCATCCCAAGTAGTAGGTATATAATCAGGGTGTAACCGACAATATTCACTCCACCAAACCAAAGCATAACCAGTGAAAGAACCAACCGCAACCTTAACCTTTTTATGTTCATCGAAATTATGGGAAGCAAATATATTTTTTATGTCGAACTCCCATTCAATATATAAAGCAGGTTTAAAACGGCCATTAAATGGTGGTATAGATACATTAACCTGATCATGTGCACTTGGATGTTTGTGCACCTCTCGTGACGGTTGTGGTATTTGCAAAGGTGGTGGCACGTCCCCCGCGATCGACAAAGCCCATGAATTGACTCTGGATCCTGTCATGATTAGTAGAACAAGAAACAAAACCCAAAAATAATGTTCCTATTACTACTAGGATGTGGTGGTAAAACGCTCACAGTAAAGCAAATATCAATGTCTTACAAGTTCTTACCATGCAGCAGGCGGTGATCGGCAACCAGCGGTGTCAAGTAACTCCGAATATTGAGTAAAGCGATTGCCAGGGGAGCGTACGTATACACGGTGTAGAAATATGTGGAGCTGGGTTGGCTATATATGGTAGCAAAAGATTAGCAATAATCAATTCAAAGATGCAATGTTGAATAAACGCTCAACGACGGTACTGTGCTGGTCCTAGGCTAGACCGAACTAGAGACGCGAGCCTAGAACACTAATGAGGTCACGTCGTAGCCCAACTAGCATCAATGAAGGACACTAAGTAGCTCTGGACAGCAAGATATAAATGAAGATCACAACGGCAGTAAAGATAATGAGGTGAAACAACAGCCAAGCAGGATATATCAACAACTTTGTCTCCAACTTTCCTCTGAAAAAGTTTGTGCCGATTTTTTTGTTTTTTTTCTTCTCTTTTTTTTTTCCTCACACTTTTTTTTCTTTCTCTCCTTTTTTTTCTCTGACTTTTTTTTCTCTCCTTTTTTTCTCTTGTTTTTTTTCTCTCTTTTTTTCTCCCTCTTTCCAAAACAAACTAGATAAGATGCAGATTGGATCAAGTGAAGATGTGAACGATCTCAACTATTATTATGACAATGAATGATGGGTAGCACGTGGTGGAAATTGATGGATGGGTGGTGGACAGCGGAAGAGATAATGATGCAGCGGTGGCGTGACTAATGTGAACAGAACTCGAAACTCTAAACGAACTAGACACTAAGACCAGCAACTCGACACGACGATGCAACCGATAATTCAACTATGCAAGCAATGAAAAGAAAATTGCAAAGGCTCAGACTGGCTTGGACCAAGGATGAATAGATCTAACTCTTTTTTGTGGCTTTTTCTTGGACAATAGGTAAGAAAATAAATCTAATCTAGGAAAACTGGAAATTCTCACCGAGCAACCTGAAAACTGATACCACTTAATAGAGGCGGGGTGTCCCGATCTTTCGATGAGATGATAACTATCGATTTTGTGGAGACGACTTTGACGATCCGACTACAAACGTGCACGACGTTGCGCCTTAGCAATCGCTAAACCAACTCCGAGAGGTTATTGACCACGCCGGAGCACAATCAACCTGACCACGAAGGTTGATGAGGACATGACTACCTTGGATATGACCAAAAATATTGCATATATGCATATTTGTCAGGTGATTTCTAGTGCAAACTATTCAATAATCTATTTATGTTATCCAGAACAAAAATACTTCACACACTTTTGTGTTTTGTCTAATTGCAGGTGTATGGGACATTTGTACAATCCACATATGAAGATAAGGAAGAAAGAGATGTTTATTTGCTGTCCAAAAAGTTCTCTCACGTCACTTTTGTCCCAAGAGAAGATAGAGTCCAAGTCTCTCACGTTCTGGATTCAGATTCGGACTGCACAGACACACCTGACTCAAAACGCACACAAGTTTTTCATACGGACTCCGAATTGGGTGATTCTTTTTTTGTTGGAAACTAGATTTCGTGCACTTTCCAACCCAATTGGAATCACCTTCAAATTCGTCCGGAGCGTTGAGTTGTGGATGAAACAATCTGATGCTGCAGCAGAATCCGAGTCAAACTACAAGTCCAAAGGTGTTACATCACCTCCACTTGGGCCCATTGGCCTTGTACGACCTAGATTTAGTTTTAGGCTGCCTTGGGACGTCCTCCCACCTCCTTGGCCGCCACCCCTTGCTCCTATATAAGTAGATCCATCTAGTAGCTTTTCCTTGGGATTTGTTTAGTTAAAAGTTAGCCATTGCAACTTCGTGTACTTCGTTTGTGTCCAACGACCAGACCAAGACCGCTTACGGATCCCCACCTTTATCAATACTTCATATATACTCGCAATATTCAGATTGCTTTTATCATATTCTTGCTTGTTCTTCGATTGCTTGCAGGAATAGACCTTCGTGATCGGGACACCCTTTGCCTCTATCAAGTGGTATCAGTTTTCAGGTTGCTCGGTGAGGATACAAAGGACAGTTCATCTCCGTACGGAGGCCTTGATGGTCTTCCCTAGAAAGGTGATGAGGACATGACTACCTTGGATATGACCAAAAATATTGCATATATGCATATTTGTCAGGTGATTTCTAGTGCAAACTATTCAATAATCTATTTATGTTATCCAGAACAAAAATACTTCACACACTTTTGTGTTTTGTCTAATTGCAGGTGTATGGGACATTTGTACAATCCACATATGAAGATAAGGAAGAAAGAGATGTTTATTTGCTGTCCAAAAAGTTCTCTCACGTCACTTTTGGCCCAAGAGAAGATAGAGTCCAAGTCTCTCACGTTCTGGATTCAGATTCGGACTGCACAGACACACCTGACTCAAAACGCACACAAGTTTTTCATACGGACTCCGAATTGGGTGATTCTTTTTTTGTTGGAAACTAGATTTCGTGCACTTTCCAACCCAATTGGAATCACCTTCAAATTCGTCCGGAGCGTTGAGTTGTGGACGAAACAATCTGATGCTGCAGCAGAATCCGAGTCAAACTACAAGTCCAAAGGTGTTACATCACCGCCACTTGGGCCCATTGGCCTTGTACGACCTAGATTTAGTTTTAGGCTGCCTTTGGACATCCTCCCACCTCCTTGGCCGCCACCCCTTGCTCCTATATAAGTAGATCCATCTAGTAGCTTTTCCTTGGGATTTGTTTAGTTAAAAGTTAGCCATTGCAACTTCGTGTACTTCGTTTGTGTCCAACGACCAGACCAAGACCGCTTCCGGATCCCCACCATTATCAATACCTCATATATATTTGCAATATTCAGATTGCTTTATCATATTCTTGCTCGTTCTTCGATTGCTTGCAGGAATAGACCTTCGTGGTCAGGCTGACCGTGCTTCCGGCATCGTCAGTAACCTCAGGAGATTGGTTTAGCGATTGTTAAGGCGCAACGTCGTGCACGTTTGTAGTCGGATCGTCAAAGTCGTCTCCACCAAATCGATAGTTATCATCTCATCGAAAGATCGGGACACCCCCGCCTCTATCAAGTGGTATCAGTTTTCAGGTTGCTCGGTGAGAATTTCCAGTTTTCCTAGATTAGATTTATTTTCTTACCTATTGTCCAAGAAAAAGCCACAAAAAAGAGTTAGATCTATTCATCCTTGGTCCAAGCCAGTCTGAGCCTTTGCAATTTTCTTTTCATTGCTTGCATAGTTGAATTATCGGTTGCATCGTCGTGTCGAGTTGCTGGTCTTAGTGTCTAGTTCGTTTAGAGTTTCGAGTTCTGTTCACATTAGTCACGCCACCGCTGCATCATTATCTCTTCCGCTGTCCATCACCCATCCATCAATTTCCACCCCGTGCTACTGATAGAGGCGGGGGTGTCCCGATCTTTCGATGAGATGATAACTATCGATTTGGTGGAGACGACTTTGACAATCCGACTACGAACGTGCACAACGTTGCGCCTTAGCAATCGCTAAACCAATCTCCTGAGGTTACTGACGATGCTGGAAGCACGGTCAGCCTGACCACGAAGGTCTATTCCTGCAAGCAATCGAAGAACGAGCAAGAATATGATAAAGCAATCTGAATATTGCAAATATATATGAAGTATTGATAATGGTGGGGATCCGGAAGCGGTCTTGGTCTGGTCGTTGGACACAAACGAAGTACACGAAGTTGCAATGGCTAACTTTTAACTAAACAAATCCCAAGGAAAAGCTACTAGATGGATCTACTTATATAGGAGCAAGGGGTGGCGGCCAAGGAGGTGGGAGGACGTCCCAAGGCAGCCTAAAACTAAATCTAGGTCGTACGAGGCCAATGGGCCCAAGTGGAGGTGATGTAACACCTTTGGACTTGTAGTTTGACTCGGATTCTGCTGCAACATCAGATTGTTTCGTCCACAACTCAACGCTCCGGACGAATTTGAAGGTGATTCCAATTGGGTTGGAAAGTGCACGAAATCTAGTTTCCAACAAAAAAAGAATCACCCAATTCGGAGTCCGTATGAAAAACTTGTGTGCGTTTTGAGTCAGGTGTGTCTGTGCAGTCCGAATCTGAATCCAGAACGTGAGAGACTTGGACTCTATCTTCTCTTGGGCCAAAAGTGACGTGAGAGAACTTTTTGGACAGCAAATAAACATCTCTTTCTTCCTTATCTTCATATGTGGATTGTACAAATGTCCCATACACCTGCAATTAGACAAAACACAAAAGTGTGTGAAGTATTTTTGTTCTGGATAACATAAATAGATTATTGAATAGTTTGCACTAGAAATCACCTGACAAATATGCATATATGCAATATTTTTGGTCATATCCAAGGTAGTCATGTCCTCATCATTTTCATTCGAGGACGTGCCTTCCTCTTTGCCTCCTGCTGTCACTAACATTTTGCAGGAGTTCGCTGACGTCTTTCCACAAGACGTGCCACCGGGATTACCGCCTATTCGAGGGTTTGAGCATCAGATTGACTTAATTCCCGGTGCTTCACTACCAAACCGTGCACCATACCGTACCAATTCAGAGGAGACGAAGGAGATTATGCGTCAAGTACAAGAGCTTCTCGACAAAGGTTATATACGCGAATCCCTTAGTCCTTGTGCTGTTCCTATTATTCTAGTGCCGAAAAAGGATGGTACATCACGTATGTGTGTTGATTATAGAGGCATTAATCATATTACTATTCGTTATCGTCATCCTATTCCTAGGCTAGATGATATGCTTGATGAATTGAGTGGCTCTACAATATTCTCCAAAGTTGATTTGCGTAGTGGCTACCATCAAACTCGTATGAAATTGGGAGATGAATGGAAAACAGCATTTAAAACTAAGTTTGGATTATATGACTGGCTAGTTATGCCTTTTGGGTGAACTAATGCACCTAGTACTTTCATGAGATTAATAAACGAAGTTTTACGTGCTTTCATTGGACGATTTGTGGTAGTTTACTTTGATGACATATTGATTTATAGAAGAACTTTGGAAGAACATTTGGAACATTTACGTGCTGTTTTTATTGCTCTATGTGATGCACGTTTGTTTGGTAACCTTGGGAAGTGCACCTTTTGCACTGACTGAGTTTCTTTTCTTGGCTATGTTGTTACTCCACAGGGAATTGAAGTTGATAAAGCCAAGATTGAAGCTATTGAGAGTTGGCCGCAACCCAAAATGGTCACACAAGTGAGGAGTTTTCTTGGCCTCGCTGGATTCTATAGGCGTTTTGTGAGAGATTTCAGCACCATTGCTGCACCTCTCAATGAGCTTACAAAGAAAGATGTGCCTTTTCTTTGGGGTACCGCATAGAAAGAAGCCTTCTCGGTATTGAAAGATAAGTTGACACATGCTCCTTTACTCCAACTTCCTGATTTTAATAAGACTTTTGAGCTTGAATGTGATGCTAGTGGAATTGGATTAGGCGGTGTGTTATTACAAGATGGCAAACCTGTTGCATACTTTTCTGAAAAATTGAGTGGGCCTAGTCTGAATTATTCTACTTATGATAAAGAATTATATGCTCTTGTTCGGACTTTAGAAACATGGCAACATTATTTATGGCCCAAAGAATTTGTTATACATTCTGATCATGAATCTTTGAAACATATAAAACGTCAAGCTAAACTGAATCGTAGACATGCTAAATGGGTTGAATTCATTGAGACTTTTCCTTATGTCATTAAACACAAGAAGGGAAAAGAAAATGTTATTGCTGATGCATTGTCTCGCCGCTATACTATGCTTTCACAACTTGACTTCAAAATATTTGGTTTGGAGACCATCAAAGATCAATATGTGCATGATGCTGATTTTAAAGATGTAATGCAGAATTGTAAAGAAGGAAGAATGTGGAACAAGTTCGTCGTTAACGATGGATTTGTGTTTCGTGCTAACAAGCTATGCATTCCAACTAGCTCTGTTCGTCTTTTGTTGTTGCAGGAGGCGCATGGAGGAGGATTAATGGGACACTTTGGCGTGAAGAAGACGGAGGACGTACTTGCTACACATTTCTTTTGGCCAAAGATGAGACGGGATGATGAGCGTTTTATTGCTCGATGCACTACATGTCAAAAAGCTAAGTCACGACTCAATCCTCATGGTTTATATATGCCTTTGCCTGTACCTAGTGTTCCTTGGGAGGATATATCTATGGACTTTGTTTTAGGTTTACCTCGAACAAAGAAGGGGAGGGATAGCATATTTGTTGTCGTGGATAGATTCTCGAAAATGGCACACTTTATACCATGTCATAAAAGCGATGATGCTGTTAATGTTGCTGATTTGTTCTTTCGTGAAATTATTCGCTTGCATGGTGTGCCAAATACTATTGTTTCAGATCGTGATACTAAATTTCTTAGCCACTTTTGGAGATGTTTATCGGCTAAGTTGGGGACTAAACTGCTTTTTAGTACTACTTGTCACCCCCAAACTGATGGACAAACTGAAGTAGTCAATAGAACGTTGTCTACTATGCTTAGGGCTGTTTTGAAGAATAATAAGAAAATGTGGGAGGAATGCTTGCCTCATATTGAATTTGCTTATAATCGTTCATTGCATTCTACTACTAAGATGTGCCCTTTTGAAGTTGTGTATGGTTTCCTACCTCGTGCACCTATTGATTTGTTGCCTCTTCCATCTTCGGAGAAGGTTAATTTTGATGCTAAACAACGTGCTGAATTGATTTTAAAAATGCATGAGTTAACTAAGGAAAACATTGAGCGTATGAATGCTAAATATAAACTTGTTGGAGATAAGGGTAGAAAACATGTTGTGTTTGCACTTGGAGATCTTGTTTGGTTACATTTGCGTAAGGATAGATTTCCTGATTTGCGCAAATCAAAGTTAATGCCACGTGCTGATGGTCCCTTTAAGGTGTTAGAGAAAATAAATGATAATGCATATAAACTTGAGCTGCCTGCAGATTTTGGGGTTAGTCCCACTTTTAACATTGCAGATTTGAAGCCTTATTTGGGTGAGGAAGATGAGTTTCCGTCGAGGACGACTTCATCTCAAGACGGGGAGGATGATGAGGACATCAATACCATTGTTACACCCACAGCCCCTACTGCTACATATACGGGACCAATTACTAGAGCTCGCGCACGCCAATTAAATTATTAGGTACTTTCGTTTCTTGGTAATGATTCTAATGTTCATGAGAATATGATGCTGCCTAAATTGGATACATTTGTTTTGCTTACAAATGAAGGGCCTAGCTTGGAGAAGGATGAACATTGGAGCAAGAACAAGCATGGAGATGATGCCATGCGCAAGGGGAACAAGAACGGAGTTACAAGTGATGATTTCAGGACTTTGAAGCCACCATAATGGGTGCATGAAGCCTTGGACGAAATATACAAGATGCCGCTTCATAAATTTCGTCCCGAGGCTATTATAGGTGCTGCGTCACCTTTTTATTGGGCCAGGCCCATGCAATTTCGAAATACATAAGTATAGGCTATTTTTGAGAGTCCGTATGTGTGGGGAAACAAGAGATAGGGTTGATTTCGGACCCCTCCACCAAGGGCCACGAAATTCCCCCTCTCTTCCTCCATATATACAGCCCTTAGGGCACCGTTTAGACTTTGGGTTTTGTTTAGATTAAAAGTTCGCCATAGCTGCAACTTCGCGTACTTCGTTTGTGTTCAACGACCAGACAAAGGCGTCACAGAACCCCACCTTGATCAATAAAGCTTTCATCTTATATTCGCAATATCCAGATTGCAATCTTAGTTTCTTGCTTGTTCTTCGTTTGCTCGCAGGAAACAGACCCTCGTGGTCAGGTTGATCGTGCTCCGGCGTGGTCAATAACCTCTCGGAGTTGGTTTAGCGATTGCTAAGGCGCGACGTCCTCGCACGTTCGTAGTCGGATCGTCAAAGTCGACTTCCACCAAAGCGATATCCATCATCTCATCGAAAGACGGGACACCTTTGCCTCTATCATATCTTCTCTATTGCGGGAATTCCAAAACGTTTTCCCCAACGAGCTACCTTCGGGTCTACCTCCACTATGAGGCATCGAGCACCGAATCGACCTCATCCCCGGAGCACCCCTTCCTAACAAGGCTCCATACCGTGTCAACCCGATGGAAACAAAGGAGATCCAACGGCAAGTACAACAACTCATCGACAACGGCCAAGTACGAGAAAGTTTTAGCCACTGTGTCGTCCCGGTAATCCTTGTTCCCAAGAAAGATGGTACATATCACATGTGTTCCGATTGTCGTCCTATCAATGCTATTACCGTGCATTATCGTTACCCCATTCCACGCCTAGATGATATGCTAGATGAGCTTAGCAGAGCCACCATTTTTCTAAAATTGATCTTAAAAGTGGCTACTATCAAATACACATCCAAGAAGATGATGAATGGAAAACCGCATTTAAGACCAGATTTGGCTTATATGAATGGCTTGTTAAGACAATGGGTTTATCCGAAGCACTCGGTACTTTCATACGAGTCATGCACTTTGTTCTTAGGCCCTATATTGGTTTATTTGTTGTGGTCTATTTTGAAGATATTCTTGTGTTTAGCAAATCTCTCAAAGACCATGTTACCCATCTTAGAACCGTGTTGCAAACCCTAAGGAAAGAGCACCTTTATGCTAATATGGACAAATGCCTTTTTGGTGTTGATAAGCTTGTTTTCTTGGGTTTTGTTGTGTCTTCTAAGGGTGTTCATGTTGATGAATCTAAGATCAATGGTAGTAAAACTTGGCCCCAACCAACCAACTTGCAACAAGTGCGTAGCTTCCTTGGTTTAGCCGCTTTCTACCGTAGATTTGTTAAGGATTTTAGCACTGTTGCTTCTCCTTTACATGCTTTGAGTAAGAAGAATGCACCCTTTGTTTGGGGACCAACTCAATATAGCACATTCAATGAGCTTAAGAATTTTCTCACTCATGCTCATGTGCTTGCATTACCCAACTTTGACAAACCATTTGAAATTCATTGTGATGCTAGTGGTAATGGCATAGGAGGTGTGTTAACGCAAGAGAAGCGCCCTATAGCTTACTTAGTGAGAAACTTTCCGGAGCGCAACTCAATTACCCCATCTATGACAAAGAGCTATATGCTTTAATGCGAGTTTTGCATGAATGGGAACATTATCTTCGCCCTCATGAATTTGTCATCCATACCGACCATGAAACGCTTAAATACCTTAAGTGTTAAACTAAGTTGAACAAGCATCATGCTAAATGGAGTGAGTTCATTAAGTCATTTCCTTATGTGATGAGGACATGACTACCTTGGATATGACCAAAAATATTGCATATATGCATATTTGTCAGGTGATTTCTAGTGCAAACTATTCAATAATCTATTTATGTTATCCAGAACAAAAATACTTCACACACTTTTGTGTTTTGTCTAATTGCAGGTGTATGGGACATTTGTACAATCCACATATGAAGATAAGGAAGAAAGAGATGTCTATTTGCTGTCCAAAAAGTTCTCTCACGTCACTTTTGGCCCAAGAGAAGATAGAGTCCAAGTCTCTCACGTTCTGGATTCAGATTCGGACTGCACAGACATACCTGACTCAAAACGCACACAAGTTTTTCATACGGACTCCGAATTGGGTGATTCTTTTTTTGTTGGAAACTAGATTTCGTGCACTTTCCAACACAATTGGAATCACCTTCAAATTCGTCCGGAGCGTTGAGTTGTGGACGAAACAATCTGATGCTGCAGCAGAATCCGAGTCAAACTACAAGTCCAAAGGTGTTACATCACCTCCACTTGGGCCCATTGGCCTTGTACGACCTAGATTTAGTTTTAGGCTGCCTTGGGACGTCCTCCCACCTCCTTGGCCGCCACCCCTTGCTCCTATATAAGTAGATCCATCTAGTAGCTTTTCCTTGGGATTTGTTTAGTTAAAAGTTAGCCATTGCAACTTCGTGTACTTCGTTTGTGTCCAACGACCAGACCAAGACCGCTTCCGGATCCCCACCATTATCAATACCTCATATATATTTGCAATATTCAGATTGCTTTATCATATTCTTGCTCGTTCTTCGATTGCTTGCAGGAATAGACCTTCATGGTCAGGCTGACCGTGCTTTCGGCATCGTCAGTAACCTCAGGAGATTGGTTTAGCGATTGCTAAGGCGCAACGCCGTGCACGTTTGTAGTCGGATCGTCCAAGTCGTCTCCACCAAATCGATAGTTATCATCTCATCGAAAGATCGGGACACCCCCGCCTCTATCAATATGAGTGGTTAGTCATGCCTTTTGGGTTAACTAATGCACCTAGTACTTTCATGAGATTAATGAACGAAGTTTTACGTGCTTTCATTGGACGATTTGTGGTAGTTTACTTTGATGACATATTGATTTATAGCAGATCTTTGGAGGAACATTTGGAACATTTACGTGCTGTTTTTATTGCTCTACGTGATGCACGTTTGTTTGGTAACCTTGGGAAGTGCACCTTTTGCACCGACCGAGTATCTTTTCTTGGCTATGTTGTTACTCCACAGGGAATTGAAGTTGATAAAGCCAAGATTGAAGCTATTGAGAGTTGGCCGCAGCCCAAAACGGTCACACAAGTGAGGAGTTTTCTTGGCCTCGCTGGATTCTATAGGCGTTTTGTGAGAGATTTCAGCACCATTGCTGCACCTCTCAATGAGCTTACAAAGAAAGATGTGCCTTTTCTTTGGGGTACCGCACAGGAAGAAGCCTTCACGGTATTGAAAGATAAGTTGACACATGCTCCTTTACTCCAACTTCCTAATTTTAATAAGACTTTTGAGCTTGAATGTGATGCTAGTGGAATTGGATTAGGAGGTGTGTTATTACAAGATGGCAAACCTGTTGCTTACTTTTCTGAAAAATTGAGTGGGCCTAGTCTGAATTATTCTACTTATGATAAAGAATTATATGCTCTTGTTCGGACTTTAGAAACATGGCAACATTATTTATGGCCCAAAGAATTTGTTATACATTCTGATCATGAATCTTTGAAACATATTAAAAGTCAAGCTAAACTGAATCGTAGACATGCTAAATGGGTGGAATTCATTGAGACTTTCCCTTATGTCATTAAACACAAGAAGGGAAAAGAAAATGTTATTGCTGATGCATTGTCTCGTCGCTATACTATGCTTTCACAACTTGACTTCAAAATATTTGGTTTGGAGACCATCAAAGATCAATATGTGCATGATGCTGATTTTAAAGATGTAATGCAGAATTGTAAAGAAGGAAGAATGTGGAACAAGTTTGTCGTTAACGATGGATTTGTGTTTCGTGCTAACAAGCTATGCATTCCAGCTAGCTCCGTTCGTCTTTTGTTGTTGCAGGAAGCGCATGGAGGAGGATTAATGGGACATTTTGGCGTGAAGAAGACGGAGGACGTACTTGCTACACATTTCTTTTGGCCAAAGATGAGACGGGATGATGAGCGTTTTATTGCTCGATGCACTACATGTCAAAAAGCTAAGTCACGACTCAATCCTCATGGTTTATATATGCCTTTGCCTGTACCTAGTGTTCCTTGGGAGGATATATCTATGGACTTTGTTTTAGGTTTACCTCGAACAAAGAAGGGGAGGGATAGCATATTTGTTGTCGTGGATAGATTCTCGAAAATGGCACACTTTATACCATGTCATAAAAGCGATGATGCTGTTAATGTTGCTGATTTGTTCTTTCGTGAAATTATTCGCTTGCATGGTGTGCCAAATACTATTGTTTCAGATCGTGATACTAAATTTCTTAGCCACTTTTGGAGATGTTTATGGGCTAAGTTGGGGACTAAACTGCTTTTTAGTACTACTTGTCACCCCCAAACTGATGGACAAACTGAAGTAGTCAATAGAACGTTGTCTACTATGCTTAGGGCTGTTTTGAAGAATAATAAGAAAATGTGGGAGGAATGCTTGCCTCATATTGAATTTGCTTATAATCGTTCATTGCATTCTACTACTAAGATGTGCCCTTTTGAAGTTGTGTATGTGATGAGGACATGACTACCTTGGATATGACCAAAAATATTGCATATATGCATATTTGTCAGGTGATTTCTAGTGCAAACTATTCAATAATCTATTTATGTTATCCAGAACAAAAATACTTCACACACTTTTGTGTTTTGTCTAATTGCAGATGTATGGGACATTTGTACAATCCACATATGAAGATAAGGAAGAAAGAGATGTTTATTTGCTGTCCAAAAAGTTCTCTCACGTCACTTTTGGCCCAAGAGAAGATAGAGTCCAAGTCTCTCACGTTCTGGATTCAGATTCGGACTGCACAGACACACCTGACTCAAAACGCACACAAGTTTTTCATACGGACTCCGAATTGGGTGATTCTTTTTTTGTTGGAAACTAGATTTCGTGCACTTTCCAACCCAATTGGAATCACCTTCAAATTCGTCCGGAGCGTTGAGTTGTGGACGAAACAATCTGATGCTGCAGCAGAATCCAAGTCAAACTACAAGTCCAAAGGTGTTACATCACCTCCACTTGGGCCCATTGGCCTTGTACGACCTAGATTTAGTTTTAGGCTGCCTTGGGACGTCCTCCCACCTCCTTGGCCGCCACCCCTTGCTCCTATATAAGTAGATCCATCTAGTAGCTTTTCCTTGGGATTTGTTTAGTTAAAAGTTAGCCACTGCAACTTCGTGTACTTCGTTTGTGTCCAACGACCAGACCAAGACCGCTTACGGATCCCCACCATTATCAATACCTCATATATATTTGCAATATTCAGATTGCTTTATCATATTCTTGCTCGTTCTTCGATTGCTTGCAGGAATAGACCTTCGTGGTCAGGCTGACCGTGCTTCCGGCATCGTCAGTAACCTCAGGAGATTGGTTTAGCGATTGCTAAGGCGCAACGTCGTGCACGTTTGTAGTCGGATCGTCAAAGTCGTCTCCACCAAATCGATACTTATCATCTCATCGAAAGATCGGGACACCCTCGCCTCTATCATTATGTCATCAAATACATTAAAGGTAAGGAAAATGTTGTGGTGGACGCTCTTTCCCGCATATGCATGCTTGTCACCAAACTTGAATTAAATGTCATTGGCTTTGAGCACATTGATACGTCTCCGTCGTATCTACTTTTCCAAACACTTTTGCCCTTGTTTTGGACTCTAACTTGCATGATTTAAATGGAACTAACCCGGACTGACGCTGTTTTCAGCAGAATTGCCATGGTGTTATTTATGTGCAGAAACAAAAGTTCTCAGAATGACCTGAAACTTCACGGAACATCTTTTTAGAAATAATAAAAAATCCTTGCAAAAGATGAAGACCAGGGGGCCCACACCCTAGCCACGAGGGTGGGGGGCGTGCCTGCCCCCCTTGGGCGCGCCCCCCTACCTCGTTGGCCCCCTGGAGCTCCTCCGACCTCGACTCCAACTCTATATATTTGCCTTTAGGGAGAAAAAAATAAAGAAGAAGAATTCATCGCGTTTCATGATACGGAGCCGCCGCCAAGCCCTAAAACCTCTTGGGAGGGCTGATCTGGAGTCCGTTCGGGGCTTCGGAGAGGGGAATCCGTCGCCATCGTCATCATTAACCTTCCTCCATCACCAATTTCATGAAGCTCACCGCCGTGCGTGAGGAATTTCATCGTAGGCTTGCTAGACGGTGATGGGTTGGATGAGATTTATCATGTAATCGAGTTAGTTTTGTTAGGGTTTGATCCCTAGTATCCACTATGTTCTGAGATTGATGTTGCTATGAATTTGCTATGCTTAATGCTTGTCACTAGGGCCTGAGTGCCATGATTTCAGATCTGAACCTATTATGTTTTCATCAATATATGAGAGTTCTTGATCCTATCTTGCAAGTCTATAGTCACCTACTATGTGTCATGATCTGGCAACCGAAGTGACAATAATCGGGACCACTCCCGGTGATGACCATAGTTTGAGGAATTCATGTATTCACCATGTGTTAATGCATTGATGTGGTACTCTATTAAAAGGAGGCCTTAATATCCCTTAGTTTCCACTAGGACCTCGCTGCCACGGGAGGGTAGGACAAAAGATGTCATGCAAGTTCTTTTCCATAAGCACGTATAACTATATTAGGAATACATGCCTACATTACATCGATGAATTGGAGCTAGTTCTGTGTCACCCTAGGTTTTGACTGTTACATGATGAACCGCATCCGGCATAATTCTCTATCACTGATCCATTGCCTACAAGCTTTCCATATATTGTTCTTCGCTTATTTAATTTTCCGTTGCTACTGTTACAATCACTACAAAATACCAAAAACATTACTTTTGCTACCGTTACCTTTTGCTATCATTACCACTACTATCATATTACTTTGCTACTAAATACTTTGCTGTAGATATTAAGTTTCCAGGTGTGGTTGAATTGACAACTCTGCTGCTAATACTGGAGAATATTCTTTAGCTCCCCTTGTGTCGAATCAATAAATTTGGGTTGAATACTCTACCCTCAAAAACTGTTATGATCCCCTATACTTGTGGGTTATCAAGACTATTTTCTGGCGCCGTTGCCGGGGACCATAGCTCTATTCTTTGAGTCACTTGGGATTTATATCTGCTTATCATTATGAAGAACTTGAGAGATCCAAAAACCAAGATTTATCCCTCAACTACGAGGGGAGGTAAGGAACTGCCATCTAGCTCTGCACTTGATTCACCTTCTGTTTTGAGTAAGCTCGCGGCACCTAAACCTGCTTCTGCTATTCATTCTGATATGTCGCATGTTATTAATGATGCCACTTCTGCTATGCATGATACTTATGATGAAACTACTTCTACGCTTGATACTACTATGCCACTTGGTGAATTTCTTGATGAACAACTTGCTAGGGTTAGAGAGAATGAAATTATTGAAACTGATAATATTGACGAAAGTGATGATGAAGACTCTCCCCCTAATAAATATGAATTGCATGTTGTTCCTGAGGGTTATGTTCTGAATGAAGAATCTGCTAGAGCTATTCTTGCTTACAATGATAGATATGATCTAAAGAGTTTATTGGCTAAATGGAAGCAGCAATCCCTTAATGCTAGAATGAAACCTGACCCTGCTTTTGCTACTTCACCTATCTGTGTTACTGATAAGGATTATGAATTCTCTATTGATCCTGATATAATTACTTTGGTTGAATCTGATCCTTTTTATGGCTATGAATCTGAAACTGTTGTGGCACACCTTACTAAATTAAATGATATAGCCACCCTGTTCACTAATGCTGAGAGAACTCGCTACTTTTATATCCTTAAAATATTTCCGTTCTCATTAAAGGGTGATGCTAAGATATGGTTTAATTCTCTTGATCCTGGTTGTGTGCGTAGTCCCCAAGATATGATTTATTACTTCTCTGCTAAATATTTCCCTGCTCATAAGAAACAAGCTGCTTTAAGGAATATATATATATAATTTTGTGCAAATTGAAGAAGAGAGTCTCCCACAAGCTTGGGGGAGGCTTCTCCAATTACTTAATGCTTTGCCTGATCATCCTCTTAAAAAATGAAATACTTGATATCTTTTATAATGGACTAAGCGATGCTTCCAGAGATTACAAGGATAGTTGTGCTGGTTCTGTTTTCAGGGAAAGAACACCGGATGAAGCTGAAATTCTATTTAATAATATGTTGACAAATGAAAATAATTGGACACTTCCTGAGCCTATTCCCAAACCAACTCCGAAGAAGAGAGGTGTTCTATTTCTCAGCCCTGAGGATTTGCAAGAAGCAAAGAAATCCATGAAAGAAAAGGGTATTAAAGCTGAAGATGTTAAGAATTTACCTCCTATTGAAGAAATACATGGTCTTAATTTACCGTCTGTCAAAGAAATACATCATTTCAGTCCATCTCCTATTGAAGAAACACATGGTCTTGATAACCCGACACAGGTAGTAAAGGTAAATTCTCGCTATAAATATGATAAAGCTGAAATCCCATTTACTAAGTTTGCTAGCCCATGCTTAGATGATTTTATAAAATTATGGTTAAGCAAGAAGACTTCAATGCTTATTTTGGTAGAGAATTAAAACGCAGTGCTGGTATGCTTGAACACTTGGGTGATTATATGGCTAATGTCAAAGGTGAACTTAAACTTATTAGTAAACATGCTTCTATGGTTACCACTCAAGTAGAACAAGTACTTAAAGCTCAAAACGATTTGCTCAATGAACTGAATAGTAAGAGTAATGTGATGAGGACATCAATACAATTGTTACACCCACAGCCCCTGCTGCTATACATACTGGACCAATTACTAGAGCTCGTGCACGCCAACTAAATTACCAGGTACTTTCGTTTCTTGGTAATGATTTTAATGTTCATGAGAATATGATGCTGCCTAAATTGGATACATTTGTTTTGCTTACAAATGAAGGGCCTAGCTTGGAGAAGGATGAACATTGGAGCAAGAACAAGCATGGAGATGATGGCATGCGCAAGGAGAACAAGAACGGAGTTACAAGTGATGATTTCAGGACTTTGAAGCCACCATAATGGGTGCATGAAGCCTTGGACGAAATATACAAGATGCCACTTCATAAATTTCGTCCCGAGGCTATTTTAGGTGCTGCGTCACCTTATTATTGGGCCAGGCCCATGTAATTTCGAAATACATAAGTATAGGCTATTTTTAGAGTCCGTATGTGTGGGGAAACAAGAGATAGGGTTGATTTCGGACCCCTCCACCAAGGGCCTCGAAATTCCCCCCTCTTCCTCCATATATACAGCCCTTAGGGCATCGTTTAGACTTTGGGTTTTGTTTAGATTAAAAGTTCGCCATAGCTGCAACTTCGCGTACTTCGTTTGTGTTCAACGACCAGACAAAGGCGTCACAGAACCCCACCTTGATCAATAAAGCTTTCATCTTATATTCGCAATATCCAGATTGCAATCTTAGTTTCTTGCTTGTTCTTCGTTTGCTCGCAGGAAACAGACCCTCGTGGTCAGGTTGATCGTGCTCCGGCATGGTCAATAACCTCTCGGAGTTGGTTTAGCGATTGCTAAGGCGCGACGTCCTCGCACGTTCGTAGTCGGATCGTCAAAGTCGACTTCCACCAAAGCGAAATCCACCATCTCATCGAAAGACGGGACACCTTTGCCTCTATCAGGTTTACCTCGAACAAAGAATATTTGTTGTCGTGGATAGATTCTCGAAAATGGCACACTTTATACCATGTCATAAAAGCGATGATGCTGTTAATGTTGCTGATTTGTTCTTTCGTGAAATTATTCGCTTGCATGGTGTGCCAAATACTATTGTTTCAGATCGTGATACTAAATTTCTTAGCCACTTTTGGAGATGTTTATGGGCTAAGTTGGGGACTAAACTGCTTTCTAGTACTACTTGTCACCCCCAAACTGATGGACAAACTGAAGTAGTCAATAGAACGTTGTCTACTATGCTTAGGGCTGTTTTGAAGAATAATAAGAAAATGTGGGAGGAATGCTTGCCTCATATTGAATTTGCTTATAATCGTTCATTGCATTCTACTACTAAGATGTGCCCTTTTGAAGTTGTGTATGGTTTCCTACCTCGTGCACCTATTGATTTGTTGCCTCTTCCATCTTCGGAGAAGGTTAATTTTGATGCTAAACAACGTGCTGAATTGATTTTAAAAATGCATGAGTTAACTAAGGAAAACATTGAGTGCATGAATGCTAAATATAAACTTGCTGGAGATAAGGGTAGAAAACATGTTGTGTTTGCACCTGGAGATCTTGTTTGGTTACATTTGCGTAAGGATAGATTTCCTGATTTGCACAAATCAAAGTTAATGCCACGTGCTGATGGTCCCTTTAAGGTGTTAGAGAAAATAAATGATAATGCATATAAACTTGAGCTGCCTGCAGATTTTGGGGTTAGTCCCACTTTTAACATTGCAGATTTGAAGCCTTATTTGGGTGAGGAAGATGAACTTCCGTCGAGGACGACTTCATTTCAAGAAGGGGAGGATGATGAGGACATCAATACAATTGTTACACCCACAGCCCCTGCTGCTATACATACTGGACCAATTACTAGAGCTCGTGCACGCCAACTAAATTACCAGGTACTTTCGTTTCTTGGTAATGATTCTAATGTTTATGAGAATATGATGCTGCCTAAATTGGATACATTTGTTTTGCTTACAAATGAAGGGCCTAGCTTGGAGAAGGATGAACATTGGAGCAAGAACAAGCATGGAGATGATGCCATGCGCAAGGGGAACAAGAACGGAGTTACAAGTGATGATTTCAGGACTTTGAAGCCACCATAATGGGTGCATGAAGCCTTGGACGAAATATACAAGATGTCACTTCATAAATTTCGTCCCGAGGCTATTTTAGGTGCTGCGTCACCTTATTATTGGGCCAGGCCCATGTAATTTCGAAATACATAAGTATAGGCTATTTTTAGAGTCCGTATGTGTGGGGAAACAAGAGTTAGGGTTGATTTCGGACCCCTCCACCAAGGGCCACGAAATTCCCCCCCTCTTCCTCCATATATACAGCCCTTAGGGCATCGTTTAGACTTTGGGTTTTGTTTAGATTAAAAGTTCGCCATAGCTGCAACTTCGCGTACTTCGTTTGTGTTCAACGACCAGACAAAGGCGTCACAGAACCCCACCTTGATCAATAAAGCTTTCATCTTATATTCGCAATATCCAGATTGCAATCTCAGTTTCTTGCTTGTTCTTCGTTTGCTCGCAGGAAACAGACCCTCGTGGTCAGGTTGATCGTGCTCCGGCGTGGTCAATAACCTCTCGGAGTTGGTTTAGCGATTGCTAAGGCGCGACGTCCTCGCACGTTCGTAGTCGGATCGTCAAAGTCGACTTCCACCAAAGCGAAATCCACCATCTCATCGAAAGACGGGACACCTTTGCCTCTATCAAGTGGTATCAGATTTCCAGGTTGCTCGGTGAGATTTTACAGTTTTTCGTAGTTTAGATCGAGTCTGTTCTTCATACCTACAGTCCACGAAAAAAGCCACAGAAAAAAAATTAGGGTTAGTTCATCATATCCGAACCAATCTGAGCCTTTGCATAATCTTTTTAGGGTTTTGCTTTGTTGAATTTGCGGTTGCATCGTCGTGTCTAGTTGCTGGTCTTAGAGTCTAGTCTTTTAGAGTTTCGAGTTCTGGTCATAAGTTGTCACGCCGCCGCCGCACCATCATCATCGCCCCTGCCATCTACCACCACCGCTCCGAATCCGTATCCATATACCACCACCAATCCGTGTCCATATACCACCACCAATCCGTGTCCATATACCACCACCGATCCATATCCATATACTACCACCGCTACCACCGCCGCTGCCATATACCACCACCATATATCCACCACCAATCCGAGTTCCTTGCTTATTAGGTTTGTTTTTGGGATCCATCTAGATTCCGATTCGTGTTTCCTTGCCGGAGTAGGTTTCGGAAAAAAAAAATCGGGTAGCCACGCTCCGTTTAGGCCCAAAAATTTTCGAAAACGCATTTTTCGAAAAAATTTCTGGCTATCCTATTTTTAGGTGTTTCTGAGTGTTTTGAGATAGGTGCCATTATAGGAAGTTTTTTTTGACCCGTTTCCAGTTTTTGGGTCCGGGCAGTCGAAAAAAAAAAAATTGGTCGAAAAATTTCGTGCCCATCCTGTCAGTTTGAGCTAGGAAGAGTTTTGAGACACTCGCCATTATAGTGATTTTTCGCAAAAAAAAAAGCAGCGCAAAAAAAAAAGAGCGAAAAAAAAACGAGCGAAAAAAATTTTTCAGAGTGTGCTTTTCCCTTGTTTACGTGCCGCGCCGTGATTTTGTTGGTGTTCTAGGCTCGCGTCTCTAGCAAGTCTAGCCTAGGACCAGCACAGTACCGTCGTTGAGCGTTTATTCAACTTTGCATCTCTGAATTGATTATTGCTGACCCTTTTTGCTACCATAGTATAAGCCTTCCCAGCTCCACATACATCTACGTCGTGCGTTTGACTCTCCCTGGTAATCGCTCTATCCAAGCTTTGAGAGTTTTGACTACAACGGTTGCCGATCACCGCCTGTTGCTGGGTAAGAACTGGTAAGAATTTGAGTTTTGCTTGACGGATTTGTGACACCCACCACCACCACTTGTTCGTAGTCTGTAGGATCATATTCTTGTGTGTTTCTATTGCTGCTAACCATGCCAGGATCACAAGTCGACGAGATTGACTGGGAGAATTTATCGAACAAGGAGCTTCATGATAAGTTTCAGCAAATGATGACTGAACAGGTGCAAGATGTGCTGAACAATTTTGAAGAGGCCATGGAGAAGATCACTGGCCTTGAGAAGACGTTCGAAACAAAGCTCGATAACAGATTTAATGAATTGCTCGCGCGTCTTCCACCACCACCACCCGCTGCACCTAACGCACCTCTCCAACAACACCAACAACAACGACTACCTCCAGGTCGCGAAATAGACCTTCGCCGAGCGAGCCGTGTTCCTCTTGCGTTTGGCCAAACTGTTGGTGCTGCTGTTGATACTTCTGTGGCTCCTGCTACTGCTGTTGCTGGTACCCAGGAGGATGATGAGTATGCGGGCGATTATGAGGATGAGGTTGATCAAAATCAGATCTACGAGCAGCCACCAGCACCACCACCAGCAGGTCGACCTCAGGTATATATTCGTAATGGTAGGCCTGCACCACCACCTCAGGTACAAGATGATGTCCATATTCCTAAACTGAAATTGAATATTCCACCATTTGAGGGTAGATATGTTCCTGATATATATCTTACTTGGGAGTTAGAAACTGAACAACGATTTACATGTTTACAATATCCTGAGGAGAGACGAGTTGCTGCTGCTGTTTGTGCTTTCACTAGTTTTGCATGTGTATGGTGGTCTGAACATTGTAGATTGTATCCTATTCCAACTACTTGGGCCGCTTTGAAAACTGCTATGCGTACGCGTTGGGTTCCACCATATTATCAACGTGAATTGCTTCAAAAATTACAGCGCTTAAGACAAGGAAAAAATTCTGTAGAAGAATATTATCAGGAATTACAAACTGGCATGATTAGATGTGGTATTGTTGAGGAGAATGAAGCTATGCTTGCACGTTTTCTGGGTGGATTAAATAGAGAGATTCGGACCATTCTAGACTATAAGGAGTATACTAATATCACTCGTTTATTCCATCTTGCTTGTAAAGCTGAACGTGAAGTGCAGGATCGACAAGCATTGGGGCGAACTAACTTTTCTGCAGGCCGACCTTCATCATGGACACCACGTGCATCTTCTACTTCAACTGCACCAGCACCTCCATCCGGTGCCACCTCCAGCCGTGATACAAGAAAACAGGCACAACCACCATTATCTGCCAAGAGCGCACCTGCGGGGCCTGCACAGCGTTCTTCTTCTTCCATGGCATCAACAGGGCACACAAGTGATATTATTTGTCGTCGTTGTAAGGGAGGAGGTCATTATGCGAGGGAATGCAAATCTCCGTGTGTGATGATTGCTACCGCGGATGGTGGATATGAGTCTGCTAGTGACTATGATGAGGAGACTTTGGCTCTTATTACACGTGAAGAACATGGTGGAGATGATTCTGATCATGAGACGCAATACATGGCTCCTGAAGACGCTGACAGGTATGAATGTTTAGTTGCTCAACGTGTTTTGAGTGTGCAGGTCACACAAGCTGAGCAAAATCAGAGGCACAATTTGTTCCATACCAAGGGAGTTGTGAAGGAACGTTCTGTGCGCGTCATAATAGACGGAGGGAGCTGCAACAACTTGGCTAGCATGGAGATGGTGGAGAAGCTTTCTCTCACCACAAGACCACACCCACATCCTTACTACATCCAATGGTTCAACAACAGCGGCAAGGTTAAGGTAACACGTACTGTTCGTGTGCATTTTAGTATCTCTACATATGCTGATTATGTTGATTGTGATGTGGTACCTATGCAAGCATGTTCCTTATTACTTGGTAGACCATGGCAATTTGATAAAAATTCTGTACACCATGGTAGAAACAATCACTATACTCTTGTTCATAAGGATAAAAATATTACTTTGCTTCCTATGACTCCTGATTCCATTTTGAAAGATGATATTAATAGAGCTAATAAAGCAAAACAGGAGACGAATAAGAGTGAAAATCAGATTGTGGCAAAAGAATTTGAGCAACAAATGAAGCCTAATAATAAACCATCTAGTGTTGCTTCTGAAATTAAATTGAAAAGTGCATGTTTATTTGCCACCAAATCTGATATTAATAAGACTTTTGAGCTTGAATGTGATGCTAGTGGAATTGGATTAGGAGGTGTGTTATTACAAGATGGCAAACCTGTTGCATACTTTTCGAAAAAATTGAGTGGGCCTAGTCTGAATTATTCTACTTATGATAAAGAATTATATGCTCTTGTTCGGACTTTAGAAACATGGCAACATTATTTATGGCCCAAAGAATTTGTTATACATTCTGATCATGAATCTTTGAAACATATTAAAAGTCAAGCTAAACTGAATCGTAGACATGCTAAATGGGTTGAATTCATTGAGACTTTCCCTTATGTCATTAAACACAAGAAGGGAAAAGAAAATGTTATTGCTGATGCATTGTCTCGTCGCTATACTATGCTTTCACAACTTGACTTCAAAATATTTGGTTTGGAGACCATCAAAGATCAATATGTGCATGATGCTGATTTTAAAGATGTAATGCAGAATTGTAAAGAAGGAAGAATGTGGAACAAGTTTGTCGTTAACGATGGATTTGTGTTTCGTGCTAACAAGCTATGCATTCCAGCTACCTCCGTTCGTCTTTTGTTGTTGCAGGAAGCGCATGGAGGAGGATTAATGGGACATTTTGGCGTGAAGAAGACGGAGGACGTACTTGCTACACATTTCTTTTGGCCAAAGATGAGACGGGATGTTGAGCGTTTTATTGCTCGATGCACTACATATCAAAAAGCTAAGTCACGACTCAATCCTCATGGTTTATATATGCCTTTGCCTGTACCTAGTGTTCCTTGGGAGGATATATCTATGGACTTTGTTTTAGGTTTACCTCGAACAAAGAAGGGGAGGGATAGCATATTTGTTGTCGTGGATAGATTCTCGAAAATGGCACACTTTATACCATGTCATAAAAGCGATGATGCTGTTAATGTTGCTGATTTGTTCTTTCGTGAAATTATTCGCTTGCATGGTGTGCCAAATACTATTGTTTCAGATCGTGATACTAAATTTCTTAGCCACTTTTGGAGATGTTTATGGGCTAAGTTGGGGACTAAACTGCTTTTGAGTACTACTTGTCACCCCCAAACTGATGGACAAACTGAAGTAGTCAATAGAACGTTGTCTACTATGCTTAGGGCTGTTTTGAAGAATAATAAGAAAATGTGGGAGGAATGCTTGCCTCATATTGAATTTGCTTATAATCGTTCATTGCATTCTACTACTAAGATGTGCCCTTTTGAAGTTGTGTATGGTTTCCTACCTCATGCACCTATTGATTTGTTGCCTCTTCCATCTTCGGAGAAGGTTAATTTTGATGCTAAACAACGTGCTGAATTGATTTTAAAAATGCATGAGTTAACTAAGGAAAACATTGAGCGCATGAATGCTAAATATAAACTTGCTGGAGATAAGGGTAGAAAACATGTTGTGTTTGCACCTGGAGATCTTGTTTGGTTACATTTGCGTAAGGATAGATTTCCTGATTTGCGCAAATCAAAATTAATGCCACGTGTTGATGGTCCCTTTAAGGTGTTAGAGAAAATAAATGATAATGCATATAAACTTGAGCTGCCTGCAGATTTTGGGGTTAGTCCCACTTTTAACATTGCAGATTTGAAGCCTTATTTGGGTGAGGAAGATGAACTTCCGTCGAGGACGACTTCATTTCAAGAAGGGGAGGATGATGAGGACATCAATACAATTGTTACACCCACAGCCCCTGCTGCTATACATACTGGACCAATTACTAGAGCTCGTGCACGCCAACTAAATTACCAGGTACTTTCGTTTCTTGGTAATGATTCTAATGTTTATGAGAATATGATGCTGCCTAAATTGGATACATTTGTTTTGCTTACAAATGAAGGGCCTAGCTTGGAGAAGGATGAACATTGGAGCAAGAACAAGCATGGAGATGATGCCATGCGCAAGGGGAACAAGAACGGAGTTACAAGTGATGATTTCAGGACTTTGAAGCCACCATAATGGGTGCATGAAGCCTTGGACGAAATATACAAGATGTCACTTCATAAATTTCGTCCCGAGGCTATTTTAGGTGCTGCGTCACCTTATTATTGGGCCAGGCCCATGTAATTTCGAAATACATAAGTATAGGCTATTTTTAGAGTCCGTATGTGTGGGGAAACAAGAGTTAGGGTTGATTTCGGACCCCTCCACCAAGGGCCACGAAATTCCCCCCCTCTTCCTCCATATATACAGCCCTTAGGGCATCGTTTAGACTTTGGGTTTTGTTTAGATTAAAAGTTCGCCATAGCTGCAACTTCGCGTACTTCGTTTGTGTTCAACGACCAGACAAAGGCGTCACAGAACCCCACCTTGATCAATAAAGCTTTCATCTTATATTCGCAATATCCAGATTGCAATCTCAGTTTCTTGCTTGTTCTTCGTTTGCTCGCAGGAAACAGACCCTCGTGGTCAGGTTGATCGTGCTCCGGCGTGGTCAATAACCTCTCGGAGTTGGTTTAGCGATTGCTAAGGCGCGACGTCCTCGCACGTTCGTAGTCGGATCGTCAAAGTCGACTTCCACCAAAGCGAAATCCACCATCTCATCGAAAGACGGGACACCTTTGCCTCTATCACTATTTTGATGATATACTGATTTATAGCAGATCTTTGGAAGAACACTTGGAACATTTACGTGCTGTTTTTATTGCTCTACGTGATGCACGTTTGTTTGGTAACCTTGGGAAGTGCACCTTTTGCACCGACCGAGTATCTTTTCTTGGCTATGTTGTTACTCCACAGGGAATTGAAGTTGACAAAGCCAAGATTGAAGCTATTGAGAGTTGGCCGCAGCCCAAAACGGTCACACAAGTGAGGAGTTTTCTTGGCCTCGCTGGATTCTATAGGCGTTTTGTGAGAGATTTCAGCACCATTGCTGCACCTCTCAACGAGCTTACAAAGAAGGATGTGCCTTTTGTTTGGGGTACCGCACAGGAAGAAGCCTTCACGGTATTGAAAGATAAGTTGACACATGCTCCTTTACTCCAACTTCCTGATTTTAATAAGACTTTTGAGCTTGAATGTGATGCTAGTGGAATTGGATTAGGAGGTGTGTTATTACAAGATGGCAAACCTGTTGCATAGTTTTCTGAAAAATTGAGTGGGCCTAGTCTGAATTATTCTACTTATGATAAAGAATTATATGCTCTTGTTCGGACTTTAGAAACATGGCAACATTATTTATGGCCCAAAGAATTTGTTATACATTCTGATCATGAATCTTTGAAACATATTAAAAGTCAAGCTAAACTGAATCGTAGACATGCTAAATGGGTTGAATTCATTGAGACTTTCCCTTATGTCATTAAACACAAGAAGGGAAAAGAAAATGTTATTGCTGATGCATTGTCTCGCCGCTATACTATGCTTTCACAACTTGACTTCAAAATATTTGGTTTGGAGACCATCAAAGATCAATATGTGCATGATGCTGATTTTAAAGATGTAATGCAGAATTGTAAAGAAGGAAGAATGTGGAACAAGTTTGTCGTTAACGATGGATTTGTGTTTCGTGCTAACAAGCTATGCATTCCAGCTAGCTCCGTTCGTCTTTTGTTGTTGCAGGAGGCGCATGGAGGAGGATTAATGGGACACTTTGGCATGCAGAAGACGGAGGACGTACTTGCTACACATTTCTTTTGGCCAAAGATGAGACGGGATGTTGAGCGTTTTATTGCTCGATGCACTACATGTCAAAAAGCTAAGTCACGACTCAATCCTCATGGTTTATATATGCCTTTGCCTGTACCTAGTGTTCCTTGGGAGGATATATCTATGGACTTTGTTTTAGGTTTACCTCGAACAAAGAAGGGGAGGGATAGCATATTTGTTGTCGTGGATAGATTCTCGAAAATGGCACACTTTATACCATGTCATAAAAGCGATGATGCTGTTAATGTTGCTGATTTGTTCTTTCGTGAAATTATTCGCTTGCATGGTGTGCCAAATACTATTGTTTCAGATCGTGATACTAAATTTCTTAGCCACTTTTGGAGATGTTTATGGGCTAAGTTGGGGACTAAACTGCTTTTTAGTACTGCTTGTCACCCCCAAACTGATGGACAAACTGAAGTAGTCAATAGAATGTTGTCTACTATGCTTAGGGCTGTTTTGAAGAATAATAAGAAAATGTGGGAGGAATGCTTGCCTCATATTGAATTTGCTTATAATCGTTCATTGCATTCTACTACTAAGATGTGCCCTTTTGAAGTTGTGTATGGTTTCCTACCTCGTGCACCTATTGATTTGTTGCCTCTTCCATCTTCGGAGAATGTTAATTTTGATGCTAAACAACGTGCTGAATTGATTTTAAAAATGCATGAGTTAACTAAGGAAAACATTGAGCGTATGAATGCTAAATAAAAACTTGCTGGAGATAAGGGTAGAAAACATGTTGTGTTTGCACCTGGAGATCTTGTTTGGTTACATTTGCGTAAGGATAGATTTCCTGATTTGCGCAAATCAAAGCTAATGCCACGTGCTGATGGTCCCTTTAAAGTGTTAGAGAAAATAAATGATAATGCATATAAACTTGAGCTGCCTGCAGATTTTGGGGTTAGTCCCACTTTTAACATTGCAGATTTGAAGCCTTATTTGGGTGAGGAAGATGAACTTTCGTCGAGGACGACTTCATTTCAAGAAGGGGAGGATGATGAGGACATCAATACAATTGTTACACCCACAGGCCCTGCTGCTATACATACTGGACCAATTACTAGAGCTCGTGCACGCCAACTAAATTACCAGGTACTTTTGTTTCTTTGTAATGATTCTAATGTTCATGAGAATATGATGCTGCCTAAATTGGATACATTTGTTTTGCTTACAAATGAAGGGCCTAGCTTGGAGAAGGATGAACATTGGAGCAAGAACAAGCATGGAGATGATGGCATGCGCAAGGGAAACAAGAACGGAGTTACAAGTGATGATTTCAGGACTTTGAAGCCACCATAATGGGTGCATGAAGCCTTGGACGAAATATACAAGATGCCACTTCATAAATTTCGTCCCGAGGCTATTTTAGGTGCTGCGTCACCTTATTATTGGGCCAGGCCCATGTAATTTCGAAATACATAATTATAGGCTATTTTTAGAGTCCGTATGTGTGGGGAAACAAGAGATAGGGTTGATTTCGGACCCCTCCACCAAGGGCCACGAAATTCCCCCCCTCTTCCTCCATATATACAGCCCTTAGGGCATCGTTTAGACTTTGGGTTTTGTTTAGATTAAAAGTTCGCCATAGCTGCAACTTCGCGTACTTCGTTTGTGTTCAACGACCAGACAAAGGCGTCACAGAACCCCACCTTGATCAATAAAGCTTTCATCTTATATTCGCAATATCCAGATTGCAATCTCAGTTTCTTGCTGTTCTTCGTTTGCTCGCAGGAAACAGACCCTTGTGGTCAGGTTGATCGTGCTCCGGCGTGGTCAATAACCTCTCGGAGTTGGTTTAGCGATTGCTAAGGCGCGACGTCCTCGCACGTTCGTAGTTGGATCGTCAAAGTCGACTTCCACCAAAGCGAAATCCACCATCTCATCGAAAGACGGGACACCTTTGCCTCTATCAAATGATAATGCTATTAGAGTTATGACTAGAGGAGGTAAAATGACTCAGGAACCTTTGTATCCTGAAGGCCATCCTAAGAGAATTGAGCAGGATTCTCAGAGAAATAATATAGATGCACCTAGTCCTTCTAAAAGGAAGAAAAAGAAAAATGATAGGACTTTGCATGCTTCTAGTGAACCTGTTATTGATACACCTGAGAATCCAAATGATATTTCTATTTCTGATGCTGAAACACAATCTGGTAATGAACCTGAAACTAGTGATAATGTTAATGATAATGTTCATGTTGATGCTTAACCTAGCAATGGTAATAATGATATAGAAATTGAACCTGCTGTTGATCTTGATAACCCACAATCAAAGAATCAACGTTATGATAAGAGAGACTTTGTTGCTAGGAAGCACGGTAAAGAAAGAGAACCATGGGTTCAAAAACCCATGCCTTTTCCTCCCAAACCATCCAAGAAAAAGGATGATGATGATTTTGAGCGCTTTGCTGAAATGATTAGACCTATCTTTTTGCGTATGCAATTAATTGATATGCTCAAAATGAATCCTTATGCTAAGTATATGAAAGAAATTGTTACTAATAAAAGAAAGATACCGGAAGCTGAAATTTCCACCATGCTTGCTAATTATACTTTTAAGGGTGGAATACCAAAGAAACATGGGGATCCAGGAGTACCCACTATCCCATGCTCCATCAAAAGAAACTATGTTAAAACTGCTTTATGTGATCTTGGAGCCGGTGTTAGTGTTATGCCTCTCTCTTTATATCATAGACTTAATTTGAATAAGTTGACACCTACTCAAATATCTTTGCAAATGGATGCTAAATCAACTGCTGTACCTGTCGGTATTTGTGAGGATGTGCCTGTTGTGGTTGCAAACATTACTATTTTAACGGACTTTGTTATTCTTGATATTCCCGAGGACGATAGTATGTCTATTATTCTTGGAAGACCCTTTTTGAATACTGCAGGGGCTGTTATTGATTGCAACAAAGGCAATGCCACTTTTCATGTTAATGGTAATGAGCATACGGTACACTTTCCGAGGAAACAACCTCAAGTCCACAGTATCAATTCTATTGAAAAAATTCCATCAATTATTTTTGGAAGTTTTGAATTTCCTCTTCCTACTGTCAAGAAGAAATATGATATTCTTATTGTTGGGGATGTGCATATCCCCGTTGAGGTAACCTAGTGTTATTCTAAAATTCTCCAGTTCCATGTTATTCGGACTGAGTTTGTTAACAAGACTTGATCAACCTTGTTAATAGGTTCCTTTTGATGATCATGAGATGGATGAATTTAGAAAGCACAACTCCATGTACCCTCCTTTTTACTTTCTGTTATTTATATTAAATGAAATAAAAATAGTATTTTCTGTCTGTTATCTGAATTATCCATGCAATATAAAAATACCCCGAAAATAAAAGTTCTCCAAATGCCCTGAAATTTAAATATGATTTTTTATGGAATATTTGAGAATATTTGGCACTAGGAACACAGCACGGGGGGCATCCATCGGGCCACGAGGGTGGAGGGCGCGCCCTACCCCCTGGGCGCGCCCCCTGCTTCGTGGGCCCACGGTGGCCCTCCTCCACTTATTCCTGCACCCACACACTCCTTCTTCCTCCCGCAAACACGATTATCCAGTTCAAACCCGAGTCCAAGCTCATTTTGCTGCCATTTTCGATCTCATTGCTCAAAGCACCTCTCACAAAACTGCTGGGGGGGATTGTTCCTTGGTATGTGACTCCTCCATTGGTCCAATTAGTTTTTGTTCTAGTGCTTTGTTCCTTGCAAATTTATGCTGCCTAGGTGACGATGTTCTTGAGCTTGCATGTCAAATTTATGTGGTTCCAAGTAGTTTTGATGCATGATATAGGCTCTAGGCACTTGTAGGAGTAGGTGCTATCAATTTTGTTGAGTTTGGTTTGCTTTTATTTGAAGTTACTAAAAAATTCAGAAATTTTTCAGAGGAAGAAATATGTTTAGGAAAATGTACCAAGGTGGCTCTTCAAGGAAACAAGAGACCAGGCTTGCAATGCGTGATGCTGATGATGAGCCACCAAGGGATGCTCCAGTGCAGCCCTGTGAATGGCCTTCAAAGGACTTTATGGATCAAGCAGAAATCAAGGAAGAATTTAACGCATATTTGCGTAACGCTGATCTTGTGAGCTTCGAGGAGGAAAACTGTTGCCAGTACCACTATCTCACTAGTTCCTTTGTGAGGAGGTTTGAATTTTCATCTTCACGCAATTCTCCAACTGTCCTGTTTGATCTTTGTGAAAAATCTTATACGATGGCTTAGAGGATTTTACCACTGCTTGCAAACTCCCACAATGGAGGGTAGTGTTAGGGAACCTCGCAAATCTGAATTTAGAGATTTTCCTGCTAGTATAACTGTGGGGGAATCTAGAGATATAACACAAGCTACCATAGGGAGCATTCACTTTCCTGCTATACATTATTTTGCTCTCTTCATAGGTAGATGCATTAATGGTAAAGATGAGGCATGTCACATGTGTGTCCCTGACCTCAGTATTCTTAGGAGTGCTGTGTTAGGAGATAAATCTTATAATTTGGGAGCCATTGTTGCACATAGGTTGCATCTTAATAGATTTAACGGATATTTCTTTGGTGGAATTTATGCAACCTGCATAGCTAATTTTCTTGGTATAACCATACGTGAAGATGATATTGAGTTGCCTCCTGCTTATTTGGATTATGAGGCTATGGTTCGTCATCAGTTTGTTGAGAGGAACAATCAGTTCCTCCAGTACCGACTAATCTTTGACAGACGACGCACCTATCACGTCGCTCTCCCTGCTTCTACTTTCTTTGACTTTCAGGCAAAAAGGAGATATTTTATAGCCAGAGAGGAGGCGGAAGAGTATAAGAGGAGAGCTGAGATAGCTCGCCTCCAAGCTACAGCTCACGATGCAATGACTGCTGCATCGTGGTATGACCCCAACTATTACCATGGATATCTGCTAGGCCAACCGTGGCCATAGACCAACTTAGGCCAAAATCCTAAGCTTGGGGGAGTACGTATTTCTCACCGGCATTATATTCATGTTCACACACTCATTGCTAGATGTCGGTGCTCATACTTTTTCACTGTATCATCCATGCTAGTTTATTTCCTTTTTATGCTTTCTTCTTGTGTGTTTAATAAGCTTTAAGAAAAACCAAAAAAAATAGTTGTAGCTTTTAGCTAGTTTTAATTTCCATGCTTGTAGTAGTAATTAAAAAGAAAACCCAAAAAGATTTCCTGTTCTTCTTTTGCTTGTTGGGAGCTTTCCCATGTAAGTAGTTTTATTTCTTTTCTTTTCTTTTCTTTTCTTTGGGGGTCGATAGGAGAAGACCATGATTAAATTGTTGAAGTCGCTCCTATATGCATTATTGTTGATCTGACAAAAGAGCCCATATTGCCTTGTCTTCTCCTGTTTATTGAATGCTTGCAGATTCCAGCTTAGTCCAATGCACACGCACTATTATTATTATCACATCGTTCGGTCGTGCAAGTGAAAGGCAATTATGATGATATATGATGGAATGACTGAGATGAGAAAAGCTGGTATGAACTCGACCTCTCTTATTTTTGTAAATATGATTAGTTCATCGTTCTTGATTCAGCCTATTATGAATAAACATGTTTGCAATGACAACTAGAGATCATAGTTCCTTGTGCCATGCTTGATTAGCTAGGAGCTTATAATGGTTTACCTTGCATGCCAACATGCTATTAAAATGGTTGTGATGTGGTATGATAGCGTGGTATCCTCTTCTGAATGATTTAAGTGACTTGAATTGACACATGTTCATGCATGTAGTTGAAACAAAATCAACATAGCCTTCATGATATTTATGTTCATGGTGAATTATATCCTACTCATGCTTGCATTCAGTGTTGATTAATTTTAATGCATGTTCATGACTGTTGTCGCTCTCTAGCTGGTCGCTTCCCAGTTTTTTTTCTAGCCTTCACCAGTACTAAGCAGGAATACTCTTGTGCATCCTATCCCATAAACCCCAAAGTTATTCCATATGAGTCCACCATACGTACCTATTTGCGGTATCTACCTGCCGTTCCAAGTAAATCTGTATGTACCAAACTCTAAACCTTCAAATAAATATCCTGTTTCGTATGCTCGAATAGCTCATGTATCAACTAGGGCTGTCTGTATCTTCCATGTTAGGCGGGTTATTCTCAAGAGGAGTGGACTCCGCTCCTCACTCACGAGAAAATGGCTGGTCACTGGGATGCCCAGTCCCATGCTTTATGCAAATCAAATCAAAATAAGTGCAAACAAAACTCCCCCTGGGACTCTTGTTAGTTGGAGGCACTCGTTATTTCGAGCAAGCCATGGATTGATGCTTGTTGGTGGAGGGGGGTATAAACTTTACCATTCTGTTTGGGAACCGCCTATAATGTGTGTAGCATGGAGGATATCGCCATCTCTTGGTTGTTATGTTGACAATGAAAGTATACCGCTCAAAATATTATTCACCTCTATTTCAAAACCGAGCTCTGGCACCTCTACAAATCCCTGCTTCCCTCTGCGAAGGGCCTATCTATTTACTTTCATGTTGAGTCATCCCCCTCTAATTAAAAAGCACCAGTTGGAGAGCACCGCTATCATTTGCATTCATTACTATTAGTTTACATTGAGTATGACTTGACTGGATCTCTTTTACCATGAATTACAATGTCTAGTCAGTCCTTGATCTTTAAAGGTGCTCAACATTTATGTTTTGCGGTCTCAGAAAGGGCTAGCGAGATACCATCTTGTTATATCATATTATGATTGTTTTGAGAAAGTGTTGTCATCCGAGATTTATTATTATTGCTCACTAATTGATTATGCCATTGATATGAGTAAACATGAAACCTGAGAGTTATTGTGAATATGGTTAGTTCATAATTTTGCTGAAAACTTGAATGTTGGCTTTACATATTTACAACAACAAGAGCAAACAGAGTTTGCAATTTTTTTTCTTTATCACTTTCAGTTTGTCAACTGAATTGCTTGAGGACAGGCAAAGGTTTAAGCTTGGAGGAGTTGATACGTCTCCGTCGTATCTACTTTTCCAAACACTTTTTCCCTTGTTTTGGACTCTAACTTGCATGATTTGAATGGAACTAACCCGGACTGACGCTGTGTTCAGCAGAATTGCCATGGTGTTATTTATGTACAGAAACAAAAGTTCTCGGAATGACCTGAAACTTCATGGAACATCTTTTTGGAAATAATAAAAAATCCTTGCAAAAGATGAAGACCAGGGGCCCCACACCCTAGCCACGAGGGTGGGGGGCGCGCATGCCCCCCTTAGGCGCGCCCCCCTACCTCGTTGGCCCCCTGGAGCTCCTCCGACCTCAACTCCAACTCTATATATTTTCTTTTGGGGAGAAAAAATAAAGGAGAAGGATTCATCGCGTTTTATGATATGGAGCCGCCGCCAAGCCCTAAAACCTCTCGGGAGGGCTGATCTAGAGTCCGTTCGGGGCTCCGGAAAGGGGAATCCGTTGCCATCGTCATTGTCAACCTTCCCCCATCACCAATTTCATGATGCTCACCACCGTGCGTGAGTAATTTCATTGTAGGCTTGCTGGACGGTGATGGGTTGGATGAGATTTATCATGTAGTCGAGTTAGTTTTGTTAGGGTTTGATCCCTAGTATCCACTATGTTCTGAGATTGATGTTTCTGTGACTTTGCTAAGCTTAATGCTTGTCACTAGGGCACGAGTGCCATGATTTCAGATCTGAACCTATTATGTTTTCATCAATATATGAGAGTTCTTGATCCTATCTTGCAAGTCTATAGTCACCTACTATGTGTTATGATCTAGCAACCCCGAAGTGAATATAATCAGGACCACTCTCGGTCATGACCATAGTTTGAGGAGTTTATGTATTCACCATGTGTTAATGCTTTGGTCCGGTACTCTATTAAAAGGAGGCCTTAATATCCCTTAGTTTCCGCTAAGACCCCGCTGCCATGGGAGGGTAGGACAAAAGATGTCATGCAAGTTCTTTTCCATAAGCACGTATGACTATATTCGGAATACATGCCTACATTACATTGATGAATTCGAGCTAGTTCTGTGTCACCCTAGGTTATGACTATGATGAGGACATCAATACCATTGTTACACCCACAGCCCCTACTGTTAGATATACTGGACAAATTACTAGAGCTCGCGCACGCCAATTAAATTACCAGGTACTTTCATTTCTTGGTAATGATTCTAATGTTCATGAGATTATGATGCTGCCTAAATTGGATACATTTGTTTTGCTTACAAATGAAGGGCCTAGCTTGGAGAAGGATGAACATTGGAGCAAGAACACGCATGGAGTTGATGGCATGCGCAAGGGGATCAAGAACGGAATTACAAGTGATGATTTCAGGACTTTGAAGCCGCCATAAGGAGTGCATGAAGCCTTGGACGAAATATACAAGATGCCACTTCATAATATTCGTCCATAGGCTATTCTAGGTGCTGCGTCACCTTATTAATGGGCCAGGCCCTTGTAATTTCGAAATACTTAAGTATAGGCTATTTTTAGAGTCCGTATGTGTGGGGAAACAAGAGTTAGGGTTGGTTTCGGACCCCACCCTCAAGGGCCACGAAATTCCCCCCCTCTTCCTCCATATATACAGCCCTTAGGGCGTCGTTTAGACTTTAGGTTTTGTTTAGATTAAAAGTTCGCCATAGCTGCAACTTCGCGTACTTCGTTTGTGTCCAACGACTAGACCAAGACGTCACAGAACCCCACCTTGATCAATAATGCTTTCATCTTATATTCACAATATCCCGATTGCAATCTCAGTTTCTTGCTTGTTCTTCGTTTGCTCGCAGGAAACAGACCCTCGTGGTCAGGTTGATCGTGCTCCGGCGTGGTCAATAACCCTCGGAAGTTGGTTTAGCGATTGCTAAGGCGCGACGTCTCGCACGTTCGTAGTCGGATCGTCAAGGTCGACTCCCACAGAAAACGATAGCCACCATCTCATCGAAACATCGGGACACCTTAGCCTCTATCAAGTGGTATCAGATTTCCAGGTTGCTCGGTGAGATTTTACAGTTTTTTGTAGATTAGATCGAGTCTGTTCTTCATACCTACAGACCACGAAAAATCCATAAAAAAGAAATTAGGGTTAGTTCATCATATCCGAACCAATCTGAGCCTTTGCATAATCTTTTTAGGGTTTTTGCTTTGTTGAATGTGCGGTTGCATCGTCGTGTCAAGTTGCTGGTCTTAGAGTCTAGTCTTTTAGAGTTTCGAGTTCTGGTCATAAGTTGTCAAGCCGCCGCCGCACCATCATCATCGCCCATCTACCACTTTTGCTTATCCGCCACCGCTCTGAATCCATATCCATATACCACCACCAATCCGTATCCATATACCACCACCAATCTGTATCCATATACCACCACCGCTACCATATACCACCACCGCTGCCATATACCACAACCATATATCCACCACCAATCCGAGTTCTTCTCATATTAGGTTTGTTCTTGAGATCAATCTAAATTCTGATTCGTGTTTCCTTGCTTGCGTAGGTCTCGGAAAAAAAAGTCTGGAGACCCCCGGGCAGTTTTTAGGCCAAAATTTTCATGGGCAAATTTTTTTCCCTATCCTATTTTTAGGCTTTTCTGAGTCTTTTGAGTCACGTGCCATCATAGTGATTTTTTGTCGCACTTTTTTGTCGTCGCTGCCCTGATTTCCGAAAAAAAAGTGAAAAAAAAATTTCGTGCCCATCCTATCAGTTTGACGAGGGAAGAGTTTTGAGACACTCGCCATTATAGTGATTTCTCGCAAAAAAAAAGAGGAGCGCAAAAAAAAAGGAGTGCAAAAAAAAGAGTTCCAGAGTGTGCTTTTCCCTTATTTACGTGCAGCGCCGTGATTTTGTTAGTGTTCTAGGCTCACGTCTCTAGCACGGTCTAGCCTAGGACCAGCACACTACCGTCGTTGAGCGTTTATTCAACTTTGCATCTCTGAATTGATTATTGCTGACCCTTTTTGCTACCATAGTATAAGCCTTCCCAGCTCCACATACATCTACGTCGTGTGTTTGACTCTCCCTGGCACTCGCTCTATCCAAGCTTTTGAGAGTTTTGACTACAACGGTTGCCGATCACCGCCTGCTGCTGGGTAAGAACTGGTAAGAATTTGAGATTTGCTTGACGGATTTGTGACACCCGCCACCACCACCACTTGTTAGTAGTCTGTAGGATCATATTCTTGTGTGTTTCTATTGCTACTAACCATGCCAGGATCACAAGCCGACGGGACTGACTGGGAGAACTTGACGAACAAGGAGCTTCATGATACGTTTCAGCAAATGATGAGTGGACAGGTGCAAGATGTGATAAACAGATTTGAAGA
Organism: Triticum dicoccoides; assembly: GCF_002162155.2. Lineage (NCBI taxonomy): Eukaryota > Viridiplantae > Streptophyta > Magnoliopsida > Poales > Poaceae > Triticum > Triticum dicoccoides. The sequence goes on along the minus strand of NC_041388.1, from coordinate 461,138,850 downwards.
GGCCATGGAGAAGATAGATGGCATGGAGAAGACGTTTGAAACAAAGCTCGATAACAAGTTTGCTGAATTGGTTTCGCGTTTTCCACCACCACCACCGGCTGCTCCTGCCGCACCTCTGCAACAACAGCAACAACACCGACTACCTCCACGTCGGGAAACAGCCCTCTGCCGAGCGAGCCGTGTCCCTCTTCAGTCGGGCCAAACTGCTGGTGCTGCTGTTGATACTTCTGTGGCTCCTACTGCTGATGTGGAGGAGGATTGATGAGGACATCAATACCATTGTTACACCCACAACCCTACTGTTAGATATACTGGACCAATTACTAGAGCTCGCGCACGCCAATTAAATTACCTGGTACTTTCATTTCTTGGTAATGATTCTAATGTTCATGAGATTATGATGCTGCCTAAATTGGATACATTTGTTTTGCTTACAAATGAAGGGCCTAGCTTGGAGAAGGATGAATATTGGAGCAAGAACACGCATGGAGTTGATGGCATGCGCAAGGGGATCAAGAACGGAATTACAAGTGATGATTTCAGGACTTTGAAGCCGCCATAAGGAGTGCATGAAGCTTTGGACGAAATATACAAGATGCCACTTCGTAATATTCGTCCATAGGTTATTCTAGGTGCTGCGTCACCTTATTAATGGTCCAGGCCCATGTAATTTCGAAATACTTAAGTATAGGCTATTTTTAGAGTCCGTATGTGTGGGGAAACAAGAGTTAGGGTTGGTTTCGGACCCCACTGATAGAGGCAAAGGTGTCCCGTCTTTCGATGAGATGGTGGATTTCGCTTTGGTGGAAGTCGACTTTGACGATCCGACTACGAACGTGCGAGGACGTCGCGCCTTAGCAATCGCTAAACCAACTCCGAGAGGTTATTGACCACGCCGGAGCACGATCAACCTGACCACGAGGGTCTGTTTCCTGCGAGCAAACGAAGAACAAGCAAGAAACTAAGATTGCAATCTGGATATTGCGAATATAAGATGAAAGCTTTATTGATCAAGGTGGGGTTCTGTGACGCCTTTGTCTGGTCGTTGAACACAAACGAAGTACGCGAAGTTGCAGCTATGGCGAACTTTTAATCTAAACAAAACCCAAAGTCTAAACGATGCCCTAAGGGCTGTATATATGGAGGAAGAGGGGGGAATTTCGTGGCCCTTGGTGGAGGAGTCC
>NC_041388.1:461078649-461131876 GCF_002162155.2 Triticum dicoccoides | reverse complement strand
AAAATGCGTGTTTCGAACACTAACAAAAACACTCAGAGTTTTTCGAAAAAATTTCTGGCTATCCTATTTTTAGGTGTTTCTGAGTGTTTTGAGACAGGTGCCATTATAGGAAGTTTTTTTGACCCGTTTCCAGTTTTTGGGTCCCGGCAGTCAAAAAAAAAATTTGTCGAAAAAAAAAATTCGTGCTCATCCTGTCAGTTTGACCTAGGAAGAGTTTTGAGACACTCGCCATTATAGTGATTTTTCGCAAAAAAAAAGCAGCGGAAAAAAAAAGGAGCGCAAAAAAAAAGAGAGCGAAAAGAAAATTTTTAGAGTGTGCTTTTCCCATGTTTACGTGCCGCGCCGTGATTTTGTTGATGTTCTAGGCTCGCGTCTCTAGCACAGTCTAGCCTAGGACCAGCACAGTACCGTCGTTGAGCGTTTATTCAACTTTGCATCTCTGAATTGATTATTGCTGACCCTTTTTGCTACCATACTATAAGCCTTCCCAGGTCCACATACATCTACGTCGTGTGTTTGACTCTCCCTGGTAATCGTTCTATCCAAGCTTTGAGAGTTTTTGAATACAACGGTTGCCGATCACCGCCTGCTGCTGGGTAAGAACTGGTAAGAATTTGAGATTTGCTTGACGGATTTGTGATACACCACCACCACTTCTTAGTAGTCTGTAGGATCATATTCTTGTGTGTTTCTATTGCTGCTAACCATGCCAGGATCACAAGCCGACGAGATTGACTGGGAGAACTTATCGAACAAGGAGCTTCATGATAAGTTTCAGCAAATGATGACTGAACAGGTACAAGATGTGCTGAACAATTTTGAAGAGGCCATGGAGAAGATCACTGGCCTTGAGAAGACGTTCGAAACAAAGCTCGATAACAGATTTAATGAACTGCTTGCGCGTCTTCCACCACCGGCTGCACCTGTCGCACCTCTGCAACAACAACAACTACGCCCCCTTCCGAATCAGTATGGACGAGCACAGCGTGTTCCTATTGAGCCAGGACAAAATTCTGGTGCCGCTGCTACTGCTGTTGGTGCTTCTTTGGCTCCTGCTACTGCTGCTGCTGGTACCCAGGAGGATGATGATTATGTGGGAGATTATGAGGATGAGGCTGATCAAAATCCGAACTACGTGCAGCCACCAGCACCACCACCACCAGGTCGACCTCACGTATATATTCGTCATGGTAGGCCTGCACCACCACCTCAGGTACGAGATGATGTCCATATTCCTAAACTGAAATTGAATATTCCACCATTTGAGGGTAGATATGTTCCTGATATATATCTTACTTGGGAGTTAGAAACTGAACAACGATTTACATGTTTACAATATCCTGAGGAGAGACGAGTTGCTGCTGCTGTTTGTGCTTTCACTAGTTTTGCATGTGTATGGTGGTCTGAACATTGTAGATTATATCCTATTCCAACTACTTGGGCTGCTTTGAAAACTGCCATGCGTACGCGTTGGGTTCCACCATATTATCAACGTGAATTGCTTCAAAAATTGCAGCGTTTAAGACAAGGGAAAAATTCTGTAGAAGAATATTATCAGGAATTACAAACTGGCATGATTTGATGTGGTATTGTTGAGGAGAATGAAGCTATGCTTGCACGTTTTCTGGGTGGATTAAATAGAGAGATTCAGACCATTCTAGACTATAAGGAGTATACTAATATCACACGTTTATTCCATCTTGCTTGTAAAGCTGAACGTGAAGTGCAGGATCGACAAGCATTGGCGCGAACTAACTTTTCTGCAGGCCGACCTTCATCATGGACACCGCGTGCATCTTCTACTTCAACTGCACCAGCACCTCAATTAGGTGCCTCCTCCAGTCGTGATACAAGAAAACAGGCACAACCACCATTATCTGCCAAGAGCGCACCTGCTGGGCCTGCACGGAGTTCTTCTTCTTCCATGGCATCAACAGGGCACACAAGTGATATTATTTGTCGTTGTTGTAAGGGAGGAGGTCATTATGCGAGAGAATGCAAATCTCCGTGTGTGATGATTGCTACCGTGGATGGTGGATATGAGTCCGCTAGTGACTATGATGAGGAGACTTTGGCTCTTATTACACGTGAAGAACATGGTGGAGATGATTCTGATCATGAGACGCAATACATGGCTCCTGAAGACGCTGACAGGTATGAATGTTTAGTTGCTCAACGTGTTTTGAGTGTGAAGGTCACACAAGCTGAGCAAAATCAGAGGCACAATTTGTTCCATACCAAGGGAGTTGTGAAGGAACGTTCTATGCGCGTCATAATAGACGGAGGGAGCTGCAACAACTTGGCTAGCATGGAGATGGTGGAGAAGCTTTCTCTCACCACAAGACCACATCCACATCCTTACTACATCCAATGGTTCAACAACAGCGGCAAGGTTAAGGTAACACGTACTGTTCGTGTGCATTTTAGTATCTCTACATATGCTGATTATGTTGATTGTGATGTGGTACCTATGCAAGCATGTTCCTTATTACTTGGTAGACCATGGCAATTTGATAAAAATTCTGTACACCATGGTAGAAACAATCACTATACTCTTGTTCATAAGGATAAATATATTACTTTGCTTCCTATGACTCCTGATTCCATTTTGAAAGATGATATTAATAGAGCTAATAAAGCACAACAGGAGAAGAATAAGAGTGAAAATCAGATTGTGGCAAAAGAATTTGAGCAACAAATGAAGCCTAATAATAAACCATCTAGTGTTGCTTCTGAAATTAAATTGAAAAGTGCATGTTTATTTGCCACCAAATCTGATATTGATGAGCTAGATTTCAACAAATCTGTTTGCTATGCTTTTGTGTGCAAAGAGGCATTATTTTCATTCGAGGACGTGCCTTCCTCTTTGCCTCCTGCTGTCACTAACATTTTGCAGGAGTTCGCTGACGTTTTTCCACAAGACGTGCCACCGGGATTACCGCCTATTCGAGGGATTGAGCATCAAATTGACTTAATTCCCGGTGCTTCACTGCCAAACCGTGCACCATACCGTACCAATCCAGAGGAGACGAAGGAGATTATGCGTCAAGTACAAGAGCTTCTCGACAAAGGTTATATACGCGAATCCCTTAGTCCTTGTGCTGTTCCTATTATTCTAGTGCCGAAAAAGGATGGTACATCACGTATGTGTGTTGATTGTAGAGGCATTAATAATATTACTATTCGTTATCGTCATCCTATTCCTAGGCTAGATGATATGCTTGATGAATTGTGTGGCTCTACAATATTCTCCAAAGTTGATTTGCGTAGTGGCTACCATCAAATTCGTATGAAATTGGGAGATGAATGGAAAACAGCATTTAAAACTAAGTTTGGATTATATGAGTGGTTAGTCATGCCTTTTGGGTTAACTAATGCACCTAGTACTTTCATGAGATTAATGAACGAAGTTTTACGTGCTTTCATTGGACGATTTGTGGTAGTTTACTTTGATGACATATTGATTTATAGCAGATCTTTGGAAGAACATTTGGAACATTTACGTGCTGTTTTTATTGCTCTACGTGATGCACGTTTGTTTGGTAACCTTGGAAAGTGCACCTTTTGCACCGACCGAGTATCTTTTCTTGGCTATGTTGTTACTCCACAGGGAATTGAAGTTGATAAAGCCAAGATTGAAGCTATTGAGAGTTGGCCGCAGCCCAAAACGGTCACACACGTGAGGAGTTTTCTTGGCCTCGCTGGATTCTATAGGCGTTTTGTGAGAGATTTCAGCACCATTGCTGCACCTCTCAATGAGCTTACAAAGAAAGATGTGGCTTTTCTTTGGGGTACCGCACAGGAAGAAGCCTTCTCCGTATTGAAAGATAAGTTGACACATGCTCCTTTACTCCAACTTCCTGATTTTAATAAGACTTTTGAGCTTGAATGTGATGCTAGTGGAATTGGATTAGGAGGTGTGTTATTACAAGATGGCAAACCCGTTGCATGTGATGCTAGTCTGAATTATTCTACTTATGATAAAGAATTAGATGCTCTTGTTCGGACTTTAGAAACATGGCAACATTATTTATGGCCCAAAGAATTTGTTATACATTCTGATCATGAATCTTTGAAACATATTAAAAGTCAAGCTAAACTGAATCGTAGACATGCTAAATGGGTTGAATTCATTGAGACTTTCCCTTATGTCATTAAACACAAGAAGGGAAAAGAAAATGTTATTGCTGATGCATTGTCTCGTCGCTATACTATGCTTTCACAACTTGACTTCAAAATATTTGGTTTGGAGACCATCAAAGATCAATATGTGCATGATGCTGATTTTAAAGATGTAATGCAGAATTGTAAAGAAGGAAGAATGTGGAACAAGTTTGTCGTTAACGATGGATTTGTGTTTCGTGCTAACAAGCTATGCATTCCAGCTAGCTCCGTTCGTCTTTTGTTGTTGCAGGAGGCGCATGGAGGAGGATTAATGGGACACTTTGGTGTGAAGAAGACGGAGGACGTACTTGCTACACATTTCTTTTGGCCAAAGATGAGACGGGATGATGAGCGTTTTATTGCTCGATGCACTACATGTCAAAAAGCTAAGTCACGACTCAATCCTCATGGTTTATATATGCCTTTGCCTGTACCTAGTGTTCCTTGGGAGGATATATCTATGGACTTTGTTTTAGGTTTACCTCGAACAAAGAAGGGGAGGGATAGCATATTTGTTGTCGTGGATAGATTCTCGAAAATGGCACACTTTATACCATGTCATAAAAGCGATGATGCTGTTAATGTTGCTGATTTGTTCTTTCGTGAAATTATTCGCTTGCATGGTGTGCCAAATACTATTGTTTCAGATCGTGATACTAAATTTCTTAGCCACTTTTGGAGATGTTTATGGGCTAAGTTGGGGACGAAACTGCTTTTTAGTACTACTTGTCACCCCCAAACTGATGGACAAACTGAAGTAGTCAATAGAACGTTGTCTACTATGCTTAGGGTTGTTTTGAAGAATAATAAGAAAATGTGGGAGGAATGCTTGCCTCATATTGAATTTGCTTATAATCGTTCATTGCATTCTACTACTAAGATGTGCCCTTTTGAAGTTGTGTATGGTTTCCTACCTCATGCACCTATTGATTTGTTGCCTCTTCCATCTTCGGAGAAGGTTAATTTTGATGCTAAGCAACGTGCTGAATTGATTTTAAAAATGCATGAGTTAACTAAGGAAAACATTCAGCGCATGAATGCTAAATATAAACTTGCTGGAGATAAGGGTAGAAAACATGTTGTGTTTGCACCTGGAGATCTTGTTTGGTTACATTTGCGTAAGGATAGATTTCCTGATTTGCGCAAATCAAAGTTAATGCCACGTGCTGATGGTCCCTTTAAGGTGTTAGAGAAAATAAATGATAATGCATATAAACTTGAGCTTCCTGCAGATTTTGGGGTTAGTCCCACTTTTAACATTGCAGATTTGAAGCCTTATTTGGGTGAGGAAGATGAACTTCCGTCGAGGACGACTTCATTTCAAGAAGGGGAGGATGATGAGGACATCAATACAATTGTTACACCCACAGCCCTTGCTGCTATACATACTGGACCAATTACTAGAGCTCGTGCACGCCAACTAAATTACCAGGTACTTTCGTTTCTTGGTAATGATTCTAATGTTCATGAGAATATGATGCTGCCTAAATTGGATACATTTGTTTTGCTTACAAATGAAGGGCCTAGCTTGGAGAAGGATGAACATTGGAGCAAGAACAAGCATGGAGATGATGGCATGCGCAAGGGGAACAAGAACGGAGTTACAAGTGATGATTTCAGGACTTTGAAGCCACCATAATGGGTGCATGAAGCCTTGGACGACATATACAAGATGCCACTTCATAAATTTCGTCCCGAGGCTATTTTAGGTGCTGCGTCACCTTATTATTGGGCCAGGCCCATGTAATTTCGAAATACATAAGTATAGGCTATTTTTAGAGTCTGTATGTGTGGGGAAACAAGAGATAGGGTTGATTTCGGACCCCTCCACCAAGGGCCACGAAATTCCCCCCTCTTCCTCCATATATACAGCCCTTAGGGCATCGTTTAGACTTTGGGTTTTGTTTAGATTAAAAGTTCGCCATAGCTGCAACTTCGCGTACTTCGTTTGTGTTCAACGACCAGACAAAGGCGTCACAGAACCCCACCTTGATCAATAAAGCTTTCATCTTATATTCGCAATATCCAGATTGCAATCTCAGTTTCTTGCTTGTTCTTCGTTTGCTCACAGGAAACAGACCCACGTGGCCAGGTTGATCGTGCTCCGGCGTGGTCAATAACCTCTCGGAGTTGGTTTAGCGATTGCTAAGGCGCGACGTCCTCGCACGTTCGTAGTCGGATCGTCAAAGTCGACTGCCACCAAAGCGATATCCATCATCTCATCGAAAGACGGGACACCTTTGCCTCTATCACCTTTACTGTGTGTAGACAGGGAGGCCAGACGTTCGGGCATCGGGCCGGATGTCCGGGCGTTCAGGCGCCGCCGGATGTCCAGGCTGGGGGGGGGGCGGATGTCCGGGCTGGAGCGGTGACATTTGTTGCTCTCGGGTTCGGAGGGGCCGGATTTCCGGGCCGGTGGCCGGATGTCCGGGCGCTTGAGAGGGGCCGGATGTCCGGGGCCTGTATCCTTCTGCAGCTGGGTGGCTGTAGAGGAAGGCGCTCCAGGGGCCGGATGTCCGGGGCCTTGGCCGGATGTCCGGGGCCTGGGAGATGCTCTTGGCTCCTTCCGTTGGTTCTCCTCATCCGTGGACTTGGGGACTTGTACATCTTCATGTGCATCTTCGGGAGGACCCTCTTGGTACCTAATCATGCACAACACCTCGGACTTAGGTAGTAGCCATGTCTCATGCATATAAAGTGGAAGTTCGGAGAGGAGTGAGTTCACCATATCTTCGATATCTTTGGCTTGGGCTCGTGTCATTGGTCCAAGTGGTGCCGTTGGAGGTGTGGGTGCGTCCATCGGGATGATCTTGGGATGCTCCGCATCATCTCCCCTCCCTTGGGGAAGATCCGTCCTCGGATCGAAATCCTCATCACCATGGTAGGGCGAGAGATCTTTGATGTTGAAGATGTCGCTCACGGAGTACTTGTCACGAGGAATATCGATCTTGTAAGCGTTGTTGTTGTAGCATACAAGGACCATGAATGGTCCATCCGCGCGTGGTCGAAGTTTGGACTTGCGTTCTTGGGGAAAATGGTCCTTGCGAAGGTGTAGCCACACGAGGTCTCCAATGTTGAATATCATAGGGTGCTTGTTGACGTTGAGCTTGGTCGCAAGGCGTTGTACTTGGCGCTCGATGGTGTTTCTAGTATCTTCATGCACCTTCTTGATATGGGTCACTCTTGCACTTGCGTCCAAATTGATTCTCTCTTGGAGTGGTAGAGGTAGAATATCCAATGGTGACAAAGGATTGAATCCGTAGACGACCTCGAAAGGGGACTTGCCGGTTGTTGAGTGTCTTGCTCGGTTGTAGGCGAACTCGGCGATGGGTAGACACTCCTCCCACTCCTTGATGTTCTTCTTGATGAGTACTCGAAGTAGAGCGGAGAGTGTGCGGTTTGTCACCTCCGTTTGGCCGTCGGTTTGAGGATGGTACGCCGTGGAGAAGAGTAGCTTGATTCCAAGCTTGGCGCATAGGGTCTTCCAAAAGTAGCTAAGGAACTTGACGTCGCGGTCCGAGACGATGGTTTTTGGCACACCATGGAGACGCAAAATTTCCCTACAAAAGAGATTAGCAACATGTGAAGCATCGTCTATCTTGTGGCAAGGAATAAAATGTGCCATTTTTGAGAAACGGTCCACAACGACAAATATAGAATCTTTCCCATTTCGAGCTCTAGGCAAACCAAGTACAAAGTCCATGCTAATGTCTTCCCATGGTTGGTATGGAATTGGTAAAGGCATATAGAGACCATGAGATTGAGCTTTGGACTTAGCTTTGCGACATGTTGAACACCGGTTGGTGAAGCGATTGACGTCCCAAAACATCTTTGGCCAAAAGTAGCTCTTCAAGAGCGTGGCGAACGTCTTGTCGCATCCGAAGTGTCCCATTAAGCCTCCTCCATGCGATTCCTGCAAAAGCAACAAATGAAGAGACGACTCAGGGATGGAAAGTTTGTTAGCTCTCATAAGATAGATGTCTTTGATGTAATAGCGTTCCCAAGATGTATTCGACAAACACTTGGCATAAGGAGTAGCAGAAGTTGCATCATGCTCATACAAGTCTTTGATATGCTCGAAGCCAATGACATCTAACTCAAGTTGCGTGACAAGCATGCATATGCGGGAAAGAGCATCCGCTACTATGTTTTCTTTACCCTTGATGTACTTGATGACATAGGGAAAAGACTCAATAAATTCACTCCATTTAGCATGACGCTTGTTCAGTTTTGTTTGTCCCTTAAGATACTTGAGAGTCTTATGATCGGTATGAATGATAAACTCATGGGGACGAAGGTAATGTCTCCATATTAGCATTTGATGCAAGTTGGTTGGTTGCGGCCAAGTCTTAATAGCATTAATCTTGGACTCATCAACATAAACACCCTTAGAAGAAACAACAAAACCCAAGAAAACGAGCTTATCAATACCAAAAAGGCATTTCTCCATATTAGCATAGAGGCGCTCTTTTCTAAGAGTTTGCAAAATGGTGCGGACATCGGTGACATGCTCTTTGATAGATTTGCTAAACACAATAATATCATCAAAGTAGACCACAACAAATATAACAATGTAAGGGCGAACGACATGATTCATGAGGCGCATAAAAGTGCCCGGTGCTTCCGAAAGACCCATAGGCATGACTAACCACTCATACAAACCAAACTTGGTTTTGAAGGCGGTTTTCCATTCATCACCCTCTTGTATGCGGATTTGATAGTAACCACTCTTAAGATCAATTTTGGAAAATATAGTGGCACTGCTAAGCTCATCAAGCATATCATCTAGGCGTGGAATGGAATACCTATAGCGAACGGTGATAGCATTGATAGGTCTACAATTGGAGCACATGCGAAAACTACCATCACGTTTTGGCACAAGAATGACCGGAACGGCATAAGGGCTCAAACTTTCATGCACATGTCCATGGTCTATGAGATGCTTTACTTGCCTTTGTATTTCTTTAGTTTCATCGGGGTTGACATGGTATGGAGCTTTGTTCGGAAGAGGTGCTCCAGGGATGAGGTCGATTCGGTGCTTAATGCCTCGTAGAGGGGGTAGACCCGGAGGTAGCTCATCGGGAAAAACATCTTGAAATTCCTGCAAAAGAGAAGACAACACTAGAGGAAGAGTGTGAGAAGTGTTAGTTTGTGATGCATTGTCCTTGCACACGAGGACGTAGTGTAGGACACTAGATGGGTTCTCACACACTTCTCTCATCTCACGTTTGGTGGCAAATAGAACTAGGTTCTTGTTGTCGCTCATCATGGAGGCACTCAATTTTGGCTTGTTGCGCTCACTCTCATTTGGTGGCTCGCTCTCTCACTATGATCTCCACGATGGGTGGGTTGCTTGTCGGTGATCACTTGACTTGGCGATATTGGACGGAGGACGTACTCCTTGCCCTTCATCTTGAAGATGTAGTGGTTCGTTCGGCCGTTGTGTACGACTCCTCTATCAAATTGCCATGGCCGTCCAAGGAGAAGATGACAAACGGTCATTGGAACGACGTCACACTCCAAGGTGTCTTCGTAGGCGCCGATCTTGAAGGAGACTTGTACTCGGTGCTCGACTTGGATTGATAGAGGCTAAGGTGTCCCGATGTTTTGATGAGATGGTGGCTATCGTTTTCTGTGGGAGTCGACCTTGATGATCCGACTACGAACGTGCGAGACGTCGCGCCTTAGCAATCGCTAAACCAACTTCCGAGGGTTATTGACCACGCCGGAGCACGATCAACCTGACCACGAGGGTCTGTTTCCTGCGAGCAAACGAAGAACAAGCAAGAAACTAAGATTGCAATCTAGATATTGCGAATATAAGATGAAAGCTTTATTGATCAAGGTGGGGTTCTGTGACGTCTTGGTCTGGTCGTTGGACACAAACGAAGTACGCGAAGTTGCAGCTATGGCGAACTTTTAATCTAAACAAAACCCAAAGTCTAAACGACGCCCTAAGGGCGTTATATATGGAGGAAGAGGGGGGAATTTCGTGGCCCTTGAGGGTGGGGTCCCAAACCAACCCTAACTCTTGTTTCCCCACACATACGGACTCTAAAAATAGCCTATACTTAAGTATTTCGAAATTACATGGGCCTGGCCCATTAATAAGGTGACGCAGCACCTAGAATAGCCTATGGACGAATATTATGAAGTGGCATCTTGTATATTTCGTCCAAGGCTTCATGCCCTCCTTATGGCGGCTTTAAAGTCCTGAAATCATCACTTGTAACTCTGTTCTTGATCCCCTTGCGCATGCCATCAACTCCATGTGTGTTCTTGCTCCAATGTTCATCCTTCTCCAAGCTAGGCCCTTCATTTGTAAGCAAAACAAATGTATCCAATGTAGGCAGCATCATAATCTCATGAACATTAGAATCATTACCAAGAAACGAAAGTACCAGGTAATTTAATTGGCGTGCGCGAGCTCTAGTAATTGGTCCAGTATATGTAATAGTAGGGGCTGTGGGTGTTACAATGGTATTGATGTCCTCATCATCCTCCCCTTCTTGAAATGAAGTCGTCCTCGACGGAAGCGCATCTTCCTCACCCAAATAAGGCTTCAAATCTACAATGTTAAAAGTGGGACTAACCCCAAAATCTACAGGTAGCTCAAGTTTATATGCATTATCACTTATTTTCTCTAACACCTTAAAAGGAGCATCAACACGTGGCATTAGCTTTGATTTGCGCAGATTAGGAAATCTATTTTTACGCAAATGTAACCAAACAAGATCTCCAGGCGCAAACACAACATGTTTTCTACCCTTATCTCCAGCAAGTTTATATTTAGCATTCATACGCTCAATGTTTTCCTTAGTTAACTCATGCATTTTTAAAATCAATTCAGCATGTTGTGTAGCATCAAAATTAACCTTCTTCGAAGATGGAAGAGGCAACAAATCAATAGGTGCACGAGGTAGGAAATCATACACAACTTCAAAAGGGCACATCTTAGTAGTAGAATGCAATGAACGATTATAAGCAAATTCAATATGAGGCAAGCATTCTTCCCACATTTTCTTGTTATTCTTCAAAACAGCCCTAAGCATAGTAGACAATGTTCTATTGACTACTTCAGTTTGTCCATCAGTTTGGGGGTGACAAGTAGTACTAAAAAGTAGCTTAGTCCCCAACTTAGCCCATAAACATCTCCAAAAGTGGCTAAGAAATTTAGTATCACGATCTGAAACAATAGTATTTGGCACACCATGTAAGCGAATAATTTCACGAAAGGACAAATCAGCAACATTAACAGCATCATCGCTTTTATGACATGGTATAAAGTGTGCCATTTTCGAGAACCTATCCACGACAAAAAATATGCTATCCCTCGCCTTCTTTGTTCGAGGTAAACCTAAAACAAAGTCCATAGATATATCCTCCCAAGGAACACTAGGTACAGGCAAAGGCATATATAAACCATGAGGATTGAGTCGTGACTTAGCTCTTTGACCTGTAGTGCAGCGAGCAACAAAACGCTCAACATCCCGTCTCATCTTTGGCCAAAAGAAATGTGTAGCAAGTATATCCTCCGTCTTCTTGACGCCAAAGTGTCCCATTAATCCTCCTCCATGCGCCTCCTGCAACAACAAAAGACGAATGGAGCTAGCTGGAATGCATAGCTTGTTAGCACGAAACACAAATCCATCATTAAGAACTAACTTGTTCCAAGTTCTCCTTCCTTATAATTCTGCAATACATCTTTAAATTCAGCATCATGAACATATTGATCTTTGATGGTCTCCAAACCAAATATTTTAAAGTCAAGTTGTGAAAGCATAGTATAACGACGAGACAAGGCATCAGCAATAACATTTTCTTTACCCTTCTTGTTTTTAATGACATAAGGGAAAGTCTCAATGAATTCAACCCATTTAGCATGTCTACAGTTCAGTTTTGCTTGACTTTTAATGTGTTTCAAAGATTCATGATCAGAATGTATAACAAATTCCTTGGGCCATAAATAATGTTGCCATGTTTCTAAGGTCCGAACAAGAGCATATAATTCTTTATCATAAGTAGAATAGTTCAGACTAGGCCCACTCAATTTTTCAGAAAAGTATGCAACAGGTTTTCCATCTTGTAATAACACACCTCCTAATCCAATTCCACTAGCATCACATTCAAGCTCAAAAGTCTTATTGAAATTAGGAAGTTGGAGTAAAGGAGCATGTGTCAACTTATCTTTCAATACCGTGAAGGCTTCTTCCTGTGCGGTACCCCAAACAAAAGGCACATCCTTCTTTGTAAGCTCGTTGAGAGGTGCAGCAATGGTGCTAAAATCTCTCACAAAACGCCTATAGAAACCAGTGAGGCCAAGGAAACTCCTCACTGTGTGACCGTTTTGGGCTGCGGCCAACTCTCAATAGCTTCAATCTTGGCTTTATCAACTTCAATTCCCTGTGGAGTAACAACATAGCCAAGAAAAGATACTCAGTCGGTGCAAAAGGTGCACTTTCCAAGGTTTCCAAACAAACGTGCATCACGTAGAGCAATAAAAACAGCACGTAAATGTTCCAAATGTTCCTCCAAAGATTTGCTATAAATCAATATGTCATCAAAGTAAACTACCACAAATCGTCCAATGAAAGCACGTAAAACTTCGTTCATTAACCTCATGAAAGTACTAGGTGCATTAGTTAACCCAAAAGGCATGACTAACCACTCATATAATCCAAACTTAGTTTTAAATGCTGTTTTCCATTCATCTCCCAATTTCATACGAATTTGATGGTATCCACTACGCAAATCAACTTTGGAGAATATTGTAGAGCCACTCAATTCATCAAGCATATCATCTAGCCTAGGAATAGGATGACGATAACGAATAGTAATATTATTTATGCCTCTACAATCAACGCACATACGCGACGTACCATCCTTTTTCGGCACTAAAACGATAGGAACAGCACAAGGACTAAGGGATTCGCGTATATAACCTTTGTCGAGCAGTTCTTGTACTTGACGCATAATCTCCTTCGTCTCCTCTGGATTGGTACGGTATGGTGCACGGTTGGGTAGCGAAGCACCGGGAATTAAGTCAATTTGATGCTCAATCCCTCGAATAGGTGGTAATCCCGGTGGCACGTCTTATGGAAAGACGTTAGCGAACTCCTACAAAATGTTAGTGACAGCAGGGGGCAAAGAGGAAGGCACGTCCTCGAATGAAAATAATGCCTCTTTGCACACAAAAGCATAGCAAACAGATTTGCTGAAATCTAGCTCATCAATATCAGATTTGGTGGCAAGTAAACATGCACTTTTCAATTTAATTTCAGAAACAACAGTAGATGGTTTATTATTAGGCTTCATTTGGTGCTCAAATTCTTTTGCCACAATCTGATTTTCACTCTTATTTGTCTCCTGTTTTGCTTTATTAGCTCTATTAATATCATCTTTCAAAATGGAATCAGGAGTCATAGGAAGCAAAGTAATATTTTTATCATTATGAACAAGAGTATACTGATTGTTTCTACCATGGTGTACAGAATTTTTATCAAATTGCCATGGTCTACCAAGTAATAAGGAACATGCTTGCATAGGTACCACATCACAATCAACATAATCAGCATATGTAGAGATACTAAAATGCACACGAACAGTACGTGTTACCTTAACCTTGCCGCTGTTGTTGAACCATTGGATGTAGTAAGGATGTGGATGTGGTCTTGTGGTGAGAGATAGCTTCTCCACCATCTCCATGCTAGCCAAGTTATTGCAGCTCCCTCCATCTATGATCACGCAAACAGAACGTTCCTTCACAACTCCCTTTGTATGGAACAAATTATGCCTCTGATTTTGCTCAGCTTGTGTAACCTGCACACTCAAAACACGTTGAGCAACTAAACATTCATACCTGTCAGCATCTTCAGGAGCCATGTATTGCGTCTCATGATCAGAATCGTCTCCACCGTGTTCTTCACGTGTAATAAGAGCCAAGGTCTCCTCATCATAGTCACTAGCGGACTCATACCCACCATCCTCAGTAACAATCATCACACGCTTAGATGGGCATTCTCTCGCATAATGACCTCCACCCTTGCAACATCGACAAATAATATCATGTGTTTGCCCTGTTGATGCCATGGATGAAGAAGAGCTCTTTGCAGGCCCAGAAGGTGTGCTCTTGGCAGATAGTGGTGATTGTGCCTGCTTTATTGTATCACGGTTGGAGGTGGCAGCCGACGGAGGCGCCGGTGTAGCAGAACATGTGGAAGTAGATGATGCACGTGGTGTCCATGATGAAGGTCGACCTGCAGAAAAGTTAGTCCGCGCCAATGCCTGTCGATCCTGCACTTCACGTTCAGCTTTACAAGCAAGATGGAATAAACGAGTGATATTAGTATACTCCTTATACTCTAGAATCGTCTGAATCTCTCTATTTAATCCACCCATAAAACGTGCAAGCATAGCTTCATTCTCCTCAACAATACCACATCTAATCATGCCAGTTTGTAATTCCTGATAATATTCTTCTACAGAATTTTTTCCCTGTCTTAAGCTCTGCAATTTTTGAAGTAATTCACGTTGATAATATGGTGGAACCCAACGAGTACGCATATCAGTTTTCAAAGCAGCCCAAGTAGCCAGAATAGGATATAATCTACAATGCTCAGACCACCAAACACATGCAAAACTAGTGAATGCACAAACAGCAGCAGGAACACGTCTATCCTCGGGATATTGTAAACATGTAAATCGTTGTTCAGTTTCTAACTCCCAAGTAAGATATATATCAGGAACATATCTACCCTCAAATGGTGGAATATTCAATTTTAGTTTAGGGAGATGGTCATGATCTCGTACCTGAGGGTGAGCCCTACCATTGCCATTATTTGCATGTGGACGACCTGGTGGTTGCTGTGCTGGTGGTGGCACGTAGTTCTGATTTTGATCAACCTCATCCTCATAATCTCCCACATAATCATCCTCATCCACATCAGCAGTAGGAGCCACAGAAGTATCAACAGCAGCACCAGCAGTTTGGCCCGACTGAAGAGGGACACGGCTCGCTCGGCGGAGGGCTGTTTCCCGACGTGGAGGTAGTCGATGTTGTTGCTGTTGTTGCAGAGGTGCGGCAGGAGCAGCCGGTGGTGGTGGTGGAGAACGCGAAAGCAATTCAGCAAACTTGTTATCAAGCTTTGTTTCAAATGTCTTCTCCATGCCATCTATCTTCTCCATGGCCTCTTCAAATCTGTTTATCACATCTTGCACCTGTACACTCATCATTTGCTGAAACGTATCATGAAGCTCCTTGTTCGTCAAGTTCTCCCAGTCAGTCTCGTCGGATTGTGATCGTGGCATGGTTAGCAGCAATAGAAACACACAAGAATATGATCCTACAGACTACTAACAAGTGGTGGTGGTGGCGGGTGTCACAAATCCGTCAAGCAAATCTCAAATTCTTACCAGTTCTTACCCAGCAGCAAGCGGTGATCGGCAACCGTTATAGTCAAAACTCTCAAAAGCTTGGATACAGCGATTGCCAGGGAGAGTCAAACGCACGACGTAGATGTATGTGGAGCTGGGAAGGCTTATAGTATGGTAGCAAAAAGGGTCAACAATAATCAATTCAGAGATGCAAAGTTGAATAAACCTCAACGACGGTACTGTGCTGGTCCTAGGCTAGACCGTGCTAGAGACGCGAGCCTAGAACACTAACAAAATCACGGAGTTGCACGTAAATAAGGGAAAAGCACACTCTGGAACTCTTTTTTTTCGCTCTTTTTTTGCGCTCCTTTTTTTGCTCTTTTTTTTGCGAAAAATCACTATAATGGCGAGTGTCTCAAAACTCTTCCCTCGTCAAACTGATAGGATGGGCACGAAATTTTTTTTTCACTTTTTTTCGAAAATCAGGGTAGCGACGACGAAAAAGTGCGACAAAAAATCACTATGATGGCACGTGGCTCAAAAGACTCAGAAAAGCCTAAAAATAGGATAGGGAAAAAAATTGCCCGTGAAAATTTTGGCCTAAAAACTGCTCGGGGGTCTCCAGACTCTTTTTTTTTCCGAGACCTACGCAGGCAAGGAAACACGAATCGGAATTTAGATTGATCTCAAGAACAAACCTAATATGAGAAGAACTCGGATTGGTGGTGGATATATGGTTGTGGTATATGGCAGCGGTGGTGGTATATGGTAGCGGTGGTGGTATATGGATACAGATTGGTGGTGGTATATGGATACGGATTGGTGGTGGTATATGGATATGGATTCAGAGCGGTGGCGGATAAGCAAAAGTGGTAGATGGGCGATGATGATGGTGCGGCGGCGGTGTGACAACTTATGACCAGAACTCGAAACTCTAAAAGACTAGACTCTAAGACCAGCAACTTGACACGACGATGCAACCGCAAATTCAACAAAGCAAAAACCCTAAAAAGATTATGCAAAGGCTCAGATTGGTTCGGATATGATGAACTAACCCTAAAAATTTTTTTGTGGCTTTTTCGTGGACTGTAGGTATGAAGAACAGACTCGATCTAATCTATGAAAAACTGTAAAATCTCACCGAGCAACCTGGAAATCTGATACCACTTGATAGAGGCTAAGGTGTCCTGATGTTTCGATGAGATGGTGGCTATCGTTTTCTGTGGGAGTCGACCTTGACGATCCGACTACGAACGTGCGAGACGTCGCGCCTTAGCAATCGCTAAACCAACTTCCGAGGGTTATTGACCACGCCGGAGCACGATCAACCTGACCACGAGGGTCTGTTTCCTGCGAGCAAACGAAGAACAAGCAAGAAATTGAGATTGCAATCTGGATATTGCGAATATAAGATGAAAGCTTTATTATCAAGGTGGGGTTCTGTGACGTCTTGGTCTGGTCGTTGGACACAAACGAAGTACGCGAAGTTGCAGGTATGGCAAACTTTTAATCTAAACAAAACTCAAAGTCTAAACGACGCCCTAAGGGCTTTATATATGGAGGAAGAGGGGGGAATTTCATGGCCCTTGAGGGTGGGGTCCGAAACCAACCCTAACTCTTGTTTCCCCACACATACGGACTCTAAAAATAGCCTATACTTAAGTATTTCGAAATTACATGGGCCTGGCCCATTAATAAGGTGACGCAGCACCTAGAATAGCCTATGGACGAATATTATGAAGTGGCATCTTGTATATTTCGTCCAAGGCTTCATGCACTCCTTATGGCGGCTTTAAAGTCCTGAAATCATCACTTGTAACTCCGTTCTTGATCCCCTTGCGCATGCCATCAACTCCATGTGTGTTCTTGCTCCAATGTTCATCCTTCTCCAAGCTAGGCCCTTCATTTGTAAGCAAAACAAATGTATCCAATTTAGGCAGCATCATAATCTCATGAACATTAGAATCATTACCAAGAAACGAAAGTACCTGGTAATTTAATTGGCGTGCGCGAGCTCTAGTAATTGGTCCAGTATATCTAACAGTAGGGGCTGTGGGTGTATTGATGTCCTCATCATGGATAGTGCCGGAATCACTAAGCCATTGCACTTTGTATGGATGTGGATGCTTCGTCTTGGGCAATTGGAGCTTGGAGCAAAGTTCTTCACTTGAGAGGTTATGACAACTCCCTCCATCGATGATCACCTTGACGGATCGTCCATTGATGCCGGCCTTGGTGTGGAATATGTGGCATCGTTGGTCTTCTTCTTGGTGATGTTGGAGAGTCAAGACTTTGGAGACAACAAGTCCGGGACTTGAGTCTTCATCACAAAAGACTTGTTCTTCTTCACTGTTCACTTGACGGTGCATGCCGACTTGCTCGAGGGCTTCCATTTCGCCTTCGCTCATGGAGTCATAAGTGCCATCGTCGTTGAAGACCATGGTTCGCTTGTTGGTGCAGTCGTAGGACTTGTGGCCTCGGCCTACGCAAGTGAAACACTTGAAGGAACTTGTCTTGACGGTCTGATCGGTTGGGGTTGATGATGATGAATCTCTCGGCTTGAAGTTGCTCGTAGGAGGATGGCTTGTAGTTGACGAAGCTTTCTTGGAAGTCGACTTGTCGATGTTGGAAGTAGAAGGTCTTGTAGTCGGTGTTGGAGTCGTTGAAGCTTGGTTATTGGAGAAGCCGTAGGAATTGGATGAGAACTTGGCATACTTGAAATCATCTTGCACTTGGCGTTCCACTTTGGTAGCTTGGTGCACTAGCTCGATGAGATTTGAGTATGGTTGGAAGTCGGCGATCTTCTTGATAGGGTGATTGAGTCCGTTCAAGAAATGTTCCATTGTTTGCTCATAATCTTCCGTGACGTTGGCTCTTATCATTGCAATCTCCATCTCCTTGTAGTAATCTTCAACACTCTTTGTTCCTTGCTTGAGTTGTTGGAGTTTCTTGAAGAGGTCGTGGTTGTAGTAGGTAGGGACGAAGCGTGCTCTCATGACATCCTTCATTTGCGCCAAAGTAGTGATGGGTGGTTCACCTCTTGCCTCTCGGCGCTCTATGATTTGTTCCCACCAAATGAGGACATAATCTTGGAACTCAAGGGATGCCATAAGATCTTCTTCTCTTCTTAAAAATTGTTCAAACGGAAGATCTTGTCAACCTTCAATGCCCATGAAAGGTACTCTTCGGGATCGTTGCTTCCGTTGAACTTGGGCATGGTGAACTTGAGCTTGCCGTAGCATTGCTCTTCACTGTGTTGGGGTCGGGGATGATGACGCCCTTGTTGTAGATGATTGTTCAACTCGTGGTGCTCTTGGCGCGGAGGGTTGTTATCGTCATGTTGCTCTTGTCGTGGAGGATTTCCATTGTCTTCATGCTCTCGATGAACTTGATGGTGTTGGCGAGCTTGTGGAGGATCTTCACGAGCTCGAAGAGGAACTTGACGATGTATGCGAGCATGAAATCTTTGTTCTTGAATTTCTTCGCGATGTGCTTCCTCTTGTTCACGGGCTTGTCGGCTTCGGTCGGCAACGGCTCGACTTGAATCGCGTAGAGCTTGTTGCGCCGCAAGTGCTTGAGCGTCACGAAGTTGTTGTTCTTGACGTTGTGCCTCGGCATCTTGGGCATTTTGGTGTAGACGCGCTCGCTCTTCCTCTTCATGTTGGCGTTGTCATTGCCGTTCTCGTGCTAGCGCAAAGGCCTCTTGAGTTTGACGTTGTCGACGCTCTTGAGAGTCGGTGTCTCGTGGGGATTGAGGCTCAGCTCAAACATCAAAGAGCCAAACAAGGTTTTAAGCAAAGAGAAAAGATAAGCAAAGAGATTTTAAGCAAGAACCATAGCATCTTACAACATTAAGATTGTTATACTCGATCATCTTGGATCATATCATAGCAGCACCTTGCATAGAACATATTTGGGATAGAAGTCGTTGCATTTTTGCTAAGTAGGTTGTGCACAAGTTCTTGTATCCGCCTATTGTGCAATCGTGCTAGCGTCTCTCTAGTGTTGTGCAACAAGAGCATTTTTGTGGATTCCACATTTTGGCTCACCCTTGGTTGCACAACCCCACTTATCTTTTTGCGTGTGTGTTTTCGTGTACCTTATATGCTTGGTCTACTTGTTACATTGCATCTTGCGAATCTTTTCCAACATTATTGAAGCTCACTTAGAATTGCATCAAATTTTGTGCCACCATCCTAACCAAGCTCCACCAAAAGCTTTTACTTGTGTAGGGGTGAGAAACCGACAAGAACTCGCACCAATTGTGCTATTTCCTTGTCCTACATTGGAGTGATCCTCGATCCACTTTCAACTTCGGTCGAGGTACATTTGGTACTCATTCTTCTATTTCTACCACTCACATTTGTCTTCGAATGATGAATAGGCCAAGTACTTCTACCAACCCACTCTTCATGGAGCAAGACGACGACATGAACTCCTTCATCACCAAGAGTCACCTCTTTGGTGCACAACGTGCTTTGCATCAAGAGCAACAAGCTATGAGTGAACGCATCGACAACCTTGCCGCCGACTTGTGACTCTCCGAGCAACGTACAAGGGACTACTTCGACCACAAGCTCGACGATCACAAGCAAGAGAATGACGCAAGGATGGACGAAATTCGTGCTTTGTTGCTCAACTGCTCGTCTTCCACTTCAAGAAGGAGCCGTTCAAGCCGACACTCCGACTTCACCCTCTCTGGCTCAAGTACACTTACATCGAACATTCTTCATCGAGCCGCGTGCACCGACCGTCAAGCAAGCCTCAATCCCCTACGAAACACCGACTCTCAAGAGCGCCGACAACGTCAAACTCAAGAGGCCATTGCGCTAGCATGAGAATGGCAACGACAACGCCAACATGAAGAGGAAGAGTGAGCGTGTCTACACCAAAATGCCCAAGATGCCGAGGCACAACGTCAAGAACAACAAATCCATGACGCTCAAGCACTTGCGGCGCAACAAGCTCTACGCGATTCAAGTTGAGCCATTGCCGACCAAAGCCGACAAGCCCGTGAACAAGAGAAAGCACATTCCGAAGAAATTCAAGAACAAAGATTTCACGCTCGCGTGCATCGTCAAGTTCCTCTTCGAGATCGCGAAGATCCTCCACAAGCTCGCCAACACCATCAAGTTCATCGAGAGCATGAAGACAATGGAAATCCTCCACGACAAGAGCAACATGAGGATAACAACCCTCCGCGCCAAGAGCACCATGAGTTGATGATAGAGGCTAAGGTGTCCCGATGTTTCGATGAGATGGTGGCTATCGTTTTCTGTGGGAGTCGACCTTGACGATCCGACTACGAACGTGCGAGACGTCGCGCCTTAGCAATCGCTAAACCAACTTCCGAGGGTTATTGACCACACCGGAGCACGATCAACCTGACCACGAGGGTCTGTTTCCTGCGAGCAAATGAAGAACAAGCAAGAAACTGAGATTGCAATCGGGATATTACGAATATAAGATGAAAGCTTTATTGATCAAGGTGGGGTTCTGTGACGTCTTGGTCTGGTCGTTGGACACAAACGAAGTACGCGAAGTTGCAGCTATGGCAAACTTTTAATCTAAACAAAACCCAAAGTTTAAACGACGCCCTAAGGGCTGTATATATGGAGGAAGAGGGGGGGGAATTTCGTGGCCCTTGAGGGTGGGGTCCGAAACCAACCCTAACTCTTGTTTCCCCACACATACGGACTCTAAAAATAGCCTATACTTAAGTATTTCGAAATTACATGGGCCTGGCCCATTAATAAGGTGACGCAGCACCTAGAATAGCCTATGGACGAATATTATGAAGTGGCATCTTGTATATTTCGTCCAAGGCTTCATGCACTCCTTATGGCGGCTTCAAAGTCCTGAAATCATCACTTGTAACTCCGTTCTTGATCCCCTTGCGCATGCCATCAACTCCATGCGTGTTCTTGCTCCAGTGTTCATCCTTCTCCAAGCTAGGTCCTTCATTTGTAAGCAAAACAAATGTATCCAATTTAGGCAGCATCATAATCTCATGAACATTAGAATCATTACCAAGAAACGAAAGTACCTGGTAATTTAATTGGCGTGCGCGAGCTCTAGTAATTGGTCCAGTATATGTAACAGTAGGGGCTGTGGGTGTAACAATGGTATTGATGTCCTCATCAGTTGAACAATCATCTACAATAAGGGCGTCATCATCCCCGACCCCAACACAATGAAGAGCACGCTACGGCAAGCTCAAGTTCACCATGCCCAAGTTCAACGGAAGCAACGATCCCGAAGAGTACCTTTCATGGGCATTGAAGGTTGACAAGATCTTCCGTGTGCACAATTTTTAAGAAGAGAAGAAGATCACGATGGCATCCCTTGAGTTCCAAGATTATGTCCTCATTTGGTGGGAACAAATCATAGAGCGCCGAGAGGCAAGAGGTGAACCACCCATCACTACTTTGGCGCAAATGAAGGATGTCATGAGAGCACGCTTCGTACCTACCTACTACAACCGCGACCTCTTCAAGAAACTCCAACAACTCAAGCAAGGAACAAAGAGCGTTGAAGAATACTACAAGGAGATGGAGATTGCAATGATAAGAGCCAATGTCACGGAAGATTATGAGCAAACAATGGCACGTTTCTTGAATGGACTCAATCACTCTATCAAGAAGATCGCCGACTTCCAACCATACTCAAATCTCATCGAGCTAGTGCACCAAGCTACCAAAGCGGAACGCCAAGTGCAAGATGATTTCAAGTATGCCAAGTTCTCATCCAAGTCCTACGGCTTCTCCAATAACCAAGCTTCAACGACTCCAACACTGACTACAAGACCTTCTACTTCCAACATCGACAAGTCGACTTCCAAGAAAGCTTCGTCAACTACAAGCCATCCTCCTACGAGCAACTTCAACCCGAGAGATTCATCATCATCAACCCCAACCAATGAGACCGTCAAGACGAGTTCCTTCAAGTGTTTCACTTGCGGAGGCCGAGGCCACAAGTCCTACGACTGCACCAACAAGCGAACCATGGTCTTCAACGACGATGGCACTTATGACTCCATGAGCGAAGGCGAAATGGAAGCCTCGAGCAAGTCGCCATGCACCGCCAAGTGAACAATGAAGAAGAACAAGTCTTTTGTGATGAAGACTCAAGTCCCGCACTTGTTGTCTCCAAATTCTTGACTTTCCAACATTACCAAGAAGAAGACCAACGATGCCACAAATTCCACACTAAGGCCGGCGTCAATGGACGATCCGTCAAGGTCATCATCGATGGAGGAAGTTGTCATAATCTCGCAAGTGAAGAACTTTGCTCCAAGCTTGATAGAGGCAAAGGTGTCCCGTCTTTCGATGAGATGGTGGATTTCGCTTTGGTGGAAGTCGACTTTGACGATCCGACTACGAACGTGCGAGGACGTCGCGCCTTAGCAATCGCTAAACCAACTCCGAGAGGTTATTGACCACGCCGGAGCACGATCAACCTGACCACGAGGGTCTGTTTCCTGCGAGCAAACGAAGAACAAGCAAGAAACTAAGATTGCAATATGGATATTGCGAATATAAGATGAAAGCTTTATTGATCAAGGTGGGGTTCTGTGACGCCTTTGTCTGGTCGTTGAACACAAACGAAGTACGCGAAGTTGCAGCTATGGCGAACTTTTAATCTAAACAAAACCCAAAGTCTAAACGATGCCCTAAGGGCTGTATATATGGAGGAAGAGGGGGGAATTTCGTGGCCCTTGGTGGAGGGGTCCGAAATCAACCCTATCTCTTATTTCCCCACACATACGGACTCTAAAAATAGCCTATACTTATGTATTTCGAAAGTACATGGGCCTGGCCCAATAATAAGGTGACGCAGCACCTAAAATAGCCTCGGGACGAAATTTATGAAGTGGCATCTTGTATATTTCGTCCAAGGCTTCATGCACCCATTATGGTGGCTTCAAAGTCCTGAAATCATCACTTGTCACTCCGTTCTTGTTTCCCTTGCGCATGCCATCATCTCCATGCTTGTTCTTGCTCCAATGTTCATCCTTCTCCAAGCTAGGCCCTTCATTTGTAAGCAAAACAAATGTATCCAATTTAGGCAGCATCATATTCTCATGAACATTAGAATCATTACCAAGAAACGAAAGTACCTGGTAATTTAATTGGCGTGCACGAGCTCTAGTAATTGGTCCAGTATGTATAGCAGCAGGGGCTGTGGGTGTAACAATTGTATTGATGTCCTCATCATCCTCCCCTTCTTGAAATGAAGTCATCCTCGACGAAAGTTCATCTTCCTCACCCAAATAAGGCTTCAAATCTGCAATGTTAAAAGTGGAACTAACCCCAAAATCTGCAGGCAGCTCAAGTTTATATGCATTATCATTTATTTTCTCTAACACCTTAAAGGGACCATCAGCACGTGGCATTAACTTTGATTTGCGCAAATCAGGAAATCTATCCTTACGCAAATGTAACCAAACAAGATCTCCAGGTGCAAACACAACATGTTTTCTACCCTTATCTCCAGCAAGTTTATATTTAGCATTCATGCGCTCAATGTTTTCCTTAGTTAACTCATGCATTTTTAAAATCAATTCAGCACGTTGTTTAGCATCAAAATTAACCTTCTCCGAAGATGGAAGAGGCAACAAATCAATAGGTGCACGAGGTAGGAAACCATACACAACTTCAAAAGGGCACATCTTAGTAGTAGAATGCAATGAACGATTATAAGCAAATTCAATATGAGGCAAGCATTCCTCCCACATTTTCTTATTATTCTTCAAAACAGCCCTAAGCATAGTAGACGACGTTCTATTGACTACTTCAGTTTGTCCCTCAGTTTGGGGGTGACAAGTAGTACTAAAAAGCAGTTTAGTCCCCAACTTAGCCCATAAACATCTCCAAAAGTGGCTAAGAAATTTAGTATCACGATCTGAAACAATAGTATTTGGCACACCATGCAAGCGAATAATTTCACGAAAGAACAAATCAGCAACATTAACAGCATCATCGCTTTTATGACATGGTATAAAGTGTGCCATTTTCGAGAATCTATCCACGACAACAAATATGCTATCCCTCCCCTTCTTTGTTCGAGGTAAACCTAAAACAAAGATCATAGATATATCCTCCCAAGGAACACTAGGTACAGGCAAAGGCATATATAAACCATGAGGATTGAGGCGTGACTTAGCTTTTTGACATGTAGTGCAGCGAGCAATAAAACGCTCAACATCCCGTCTCATCTTTGGCCAAAAGAAATGTGTAGCAAGTACGTCCTCCGTCTTCTTCACGCCAAAGTGTCCCATTAATCCTCCTCCATGCGCCTCCTGCAACAACAAAAGACGAACGGAGCTAGCTGGAATGCATAGCTTGTTAGCACGAAACACAAATCCATCGTTAACGACAAACTTGTTCCACATTCTTCCTTCTTTACAATTCTGCATTACATCTTTAAAATCAGCATCATGCACATATTGATCTTTGATGGTCTCCAAACCAAATATTTTGAAGTCAAGTTGTGAAAGCATAGTATAGCGACGAGACAATGCATCAGCAATAACATTTTCTTTTCCCTTCTTGTGTTTAATGACATAAGGGAAAGTCTCAATGAATTCAACCCATTTAGCATGTCTACGATTCAGTTTAGCTTGACTTTTAATATGTTTCAAAGATTCATGATCAGAATGTATAACAAACTCTTTGGACCATAAATAATGTTGCCATGTTTCTAAAGTCCTAACAAGAGCATATAATTCTTTATCATAAGTAGAATAATTCAGACTAGGCCCACTCAATTTTTCAGAAAAGTATGCAACAGGTTTGCCATCTTGTAATAACACACCTCCTAATCCAATTTCACTAGCATCACATTCAAGCTCAAAAGTCTTATTAAAATCAGGAAGTTGGAATAAAGGAGCATGTGTCAACTTATCTTTCAATACCGTGAAGGCTTCTTCCTGTGCGGTACCCCAAACAAAAGGCACATCCTTCTTTGTAAGCTCGTTGAGAGGTGCAGCAATGGTGCTGAAATCTCTCACAAAACGCCTATAGAATCCAGCGAGGCCAAGAAAACTCCTCACTTGTGTGACCGTTTTGGGCTGCGGCCAACTCTCAATAGCTTCAATCTTGGCTTTGTCAACTTCAATTCCCTGTGGAGTAACAACATAGCCAAGAAAAGATACTCGGTCGGTGCAAAAGGTGCACTTCCCAAGGTTACCAAACAAACGTGCATCACGTAGAGCAATAAAAACAGCACGTAAATGTTCCAAATGTTCTTCCAAAGATCTGCTATAAATCAGTATATCATCAAAATAGACTACCACAAATCGTCCAATGAAAGCACGTAAAACTTCGTTCATTAGTCTCATGAAAGTACTAGGCGCATTAGTTAACCCAAAAGGCATAACTAACCACTCATATAATCCAAACTTAGTTTTAAATGCTGTTTTCCATTCATCTCCCAATTTCATACGAATTTGATGGTATCCACTACGCAAATCAACTTTGGAGAATATTGTAGAGCCACTCAATTCATCAAGCATATCATCTAGCCTAGGAATAGGATGACGATAGCGAATAGTAATATTATTAATGCCTCTACAATCAACACACATACGTGATGTACCATCCTTTTTCGGCACTAGAATAATAGGAACAGCACAAGGACTAAGGGATTCGCGTATATAACCTTTGTCGAGAAGCTCTTGTACTTGACGCATAATCTCCTTCGTCTCCTCTGGATTGGTACAGTATGGTGCACGGTTTGGCAGTGAAGCACCGGGAATTAAGTCAATTTGATGCTCAATCCCTCGAATAGGCGGTAATCCCGGTGGCACGTCTCGTGGAAAGACGTCAGCGAACTCCTGCAAAATGTTAGTGACAGCAGGAGGCAAAGAGGAAGGCACGTCCTTGAATGAAAATAATGCCTCTTTGCACACAAAAGCATAGCAAACAGATTTGCTGAAATCTAGCTCATCAATATCAGATTTGGTGGCAAATAAACATGCACTTTTCAATTTAATTTCAGAAGCAACACTAGATGGTTTATTATTAGGCTTCATTTGTTGCTCAAATTCTTTTGCCACAATCTAATTTTCACTCTTATTCGTCTCCTGTTTTGCTTTATTAGCTCTATTAATATCATCTTTCAAAATGGAATCAGGAGTCATAGGAAGCAAAGTAATATTTTTATCCTTATGAACAAGAGTATAGTGATTGTTTCTACCATGGTGTACAGAATTTTTATCAAATTGCCATGGTCTACCAAGTAATAAGGAACAAGCTTGCATAGGTACCACATCACAATCAACATAATCAGCATATGTAGAGATACTAAAATGCACACGAACAGTACGTGTTACCTTAACCTTGCCACTGTTGTTGAACCATTGGATGTAGTAAGGATGTGGATGTGGTCTTGTGGTGAGAGAAAGCTTCTCCACCATCTCCATGCTAGCCAAGTTGTTACAGCTCCCTCCGTCTATGATGACGCGCACAGAACGTTCCTTCACAACTCCCTTGGTATGGAACAAATTGTGCCTCTGATTTTGCTCAGCTTGTGTGACCTGCACACTCAAAACACGTTGAGCAACTAAACATTCATACCTGTCAGCGTCTTCAGGAGCCATGTATTGCGTCTCATGATCAGAATCATCTCCACCATGTTCCTCACGTCTAATAAGAGCCAAAGTCTCCTCATCATAGTCACTAGCGGACTCATATCCACCATCCGCGGTAGCAATCATCACACGCGGAGATTTGCATTCTCTCGCATAATGACCTCCTCCCTTACAACGACGACAAATAATATCACTTGTGTGCCCTGTTGATGCCATGGAAGAAGAAGAACGCTGTGCAGGCCCCGCAGGTGCGCTCTTGGCAGATAATGGTGGTTGTGCCTGTTTTCTTGTATCACGGCTGGAGGTGGCACCGGATGGAGGTGCTGGTGCAGTGGAAGTAGAAGATGCACGTGGTGTCCATGATGAAGGTCGGCCTGCAGAAAAGTTAGTTCGCCCCAATGCTTGTCGATCCTGCACTTCACGTTCAGCTTTACAAGCAAGATGGAATAAACGAGTGATATTAGTATACTCCTTATAGTCTAGAATGGTCTGAATCTCTCTATTTAATCCACCCAGAAAACGTGCAAGCATAGCTTCATTCTCCTCAACAATACCACATCTAATCATGCCAGTTTGTAATTCCTGATAATATTCTTCTACAGAATTTTTCCCTTGTCTTAAACGCTGCAATTTTTGAAGCAATTCACGTTGATAATATGGTGGAACCCAACGCGTACGCATAGCAGTTTTCAAAGCAGCCCAAGTAGTTGGAATAGGATATAATCTACAATGTTCAGACCACCATACACATGCAAAACTAGTGAAAGCACAAAACTCGTCTCTCCTCAGGATATTGTAAACATGTAAATCGTTGTTCAGTTTCTAACTCCCAAGTAAGATATATATCAGGAACATATCTACCCTCAAATGGTGGAATATTCAATTTCAGTTTAGGAATATGGACATCATCTCGTACCTGAGGTGGTGGTGCAGGCCTACCATTACGAATATATACCTGAGGTCGACCTGCTGGTGGTGGTACAGGTGGCTGCACGTAGTGTTGATTTTGATCAACCTCATCCTCATAGTCTCCCACATAATCATCCTCCTCCGCATCAGCAGCAGGAGCCACAGAAGTATCAACAGCAGCACCAACAGTTTGGCCAAACGCAAGAGGAACACGGCTTGCTCGGCGGAGGTCTGCTTCGCGACGTGGAGGTAGTCGTTGTTGTTGTTGTTGTTGGAGAGGTGCGTTAGCTGCAGCGGGTGGTGGTGGTGGAAGACGCGCGAGCAATTCATTAAACTTGTTATCGAGCTTTGTTTCGAACGTCTTCTCAAAGCCAGTGATCTTCTCCATGGCCTCTTCAAAATTGTTCAGCACATCTTGCACCTGTTCAGTCATCATTTACTGAAACTTATCATGAAGCTCCTTGTTCGATAAATTCTCCCAGTCAATCTCGTCGGCTTGTGATCCTGGCATGGTTAGCAGCAATAGAAACACACAAGAATATGATCCTACAGACTACGAACAAGTGGTGGTGGTGGGTGTCACAAATCCGTCAAGCAAATCTCAAATTCTTACCAGTTCTTACCCAACAGCAGGCGGTGATCGGCAACCGTTGTAGTCAAAAACTCTCAAAGCTTGGATAGAGCGATTACCAGGGAGAGTCAAACGCACGACGTAGATGTATGTGGAGCTGCGAAGGCTTATAATATGGTAGCAAAAAGGGTCAGCAATAATCAATTCAGAGATGCAAAGTTGAATAAACGCTCAACGACGGTACTGTGCTGGTCCTAGGCTAGACTGTGCTAGAGACGCGAGCCTAGAACACTAACAAAATCACGGCGCGGCACGTAAACAAGGGAAAAGCACACTCTGGAAATTTTTTTTTTGCGCTCTTTTTTTTTTTTTGCGCTCTTTTTTTTTTTTCCGAAACCTACTCCGGCAAGGAAACACGAATCGGAATCTAGATGGATCTCGAAAACAAACCTAATATGACAAGAACTCGGATTGGTGGTGGATATATGGTGGTAGATGGCAGCGGTGGTGGTATATGACAGCTGTGGTGGTATATGGATACGGATTCGAAGCGGTGGCGGATAAGCGGTGGTGGTAGATGGCAGGGGTGATGATGAGATGGTGTTTTTCGCTTGATAGAGGCAAAGGTGTCCCGTCTTTCGATGAGATGGTGGATTTCGCTTTGGTGGAAGTCGACTTTGACGATCCGACTACGAACGTGCGAAGACGTCGCGCCTTAGCAATCGCTAAACCAACTCCGAGAGGTTATTGACCACGCCGGAGCACGATCAACCTGACCACGAGGGTCTGTTTCCTGCGAGAAAACGAAGAACAAGCAAGAAACTGAGATTGCAATCTGGATATTGCGAATATAAGATGAAAGCTTTATTGATCAAGGTGGGGTTCTGTGACGCCTTTGTCTGGTCGTTGAACACAAACGAAGTACGCGAAGTTGCAGCTATGGCGAACTTTTAATCTAATCAAAACCCAAAGTCTAAACGATGCCCTAAGGGCTGTATATATGGAGGAAGAGGGGGGGAATTTCGTGGCCCTTGGTGGAGGGGTCCGAAATCAACCATATGTCTTGTTTCCCCACACATACGGACTCTAAAAATAGCCTATACTTATGTATTTCGAAATTACATGGGCCTGGCCCAATAATAAGGTGATGCAGCACCTAAAATAGCCTCGGGACGAAATTTATGAAGTGGCATCTTGTATATTTCGTCCAAGGCTTCATGCACCCATTATGGTGGCTTCAAAGTCCTGAAATCATCACTTGTAACTCCGTTCTTGTTCCCCTTGCGCATGCCATCATCTCCATGCTTGTTCTTGCTCCAATGTTCATCCTTCTCCAAGCTAGGCCCTTCATTTGTAAGCAAAACAAATGTATCCAATTTAGGCAGCATCATATTCTCATGAACATTAGAATCATTACCAAGAAACGAAAGTACCTGGTAATTTAATTGGCGTGCACGAGCTCTAGTAATTGGTCCAGTATGTATAGCAGCAGGGGCTGTGGGTGTAACAATTGTATTGATGTCCTCATCAAAGCTCCAATTGCCCAAGACGAAGCATCCACATCCATAGAAAGTACAATGGCTTAGTGACTCCGGCATTATCCAAGTCGAGCACCGAGTACAAGTCTCCTTCAAGATTGGCGTCTACGAAGACACCTTGGAGTATGACGAGATCCCAATGACCGTTTGTCATCTTCACCTTGGACGGCCATGGCAATTCGATAGAGGAGTCGTACACAACGGCCGAACGAACCACTGCATCTTCAAGATGAAGGGCAAGGAGTACGTCCTCCGTCTAATGTCACCAAGTCAAGTGATCGCCGACAAGCAACCCACCAATCGTGGAGATCATAGTGAGAGAGTGAGTCACCAAAACGAGAGTGAGCGCCACAAGCCAAAATTGAGTGTGATGAGGACATGACTACCTTGGATATGACCAAAAATATTGCATATATGTATATTTGTCAGGTGATTTCTAGTGCAAACTATTCAATAATCTATTTATGTTATCCAGAACAAAAATACTTCACACACTTTTGTGTTTTGTCCAATTGCAGGTGTATGGGACATTTGTACAATCCACATATGAAGATAAGGAAGAAAGAGATGTTTATTTGCTGTCCAAAAAGTTCTCTCACGTCACTTTTGGCCCAAGAGAAGATAGAGTCCAAGTCTCTCACGTTCTGGATTCAGATTCGGACTGCAAAGACACACCTGACTCAAAACGCACACAAGTTTTTCATACGGACTCCGAATTGGGTGATTCTTTTTTTGTTGGAAACTAGATTTCGTGCACTTTCCAACACAATTGGAATCACCTTCAAATTCGTCCGGAGCGTTGAGTTGTGGACGAAACAATCTGATGCTGCAGCAGAATCCGAGTCAAACTACAAGTCCAAAGGTGTTACATCACCTCCACTTGGGCCCATTGGCCTTGTACGACCTAGATTTAGTTTTAGGCTGCCTTGGGACGTCCTCCCACCTCCTTGGCCGCCACCCCTTGCTCCTATATAAGTAGATCCATCTAGTAGCTTTTCCTTGGGATTTGTTTAGTTAAAAGTTAGCCATTGCAACTTCGTGTACTTCGTTTGTGTCCAACGACCAGACCAAGACCGCTTACGGATCCCCGCCTTTATCAATACTTCATATATACTCGCAATATTCAGATTGTTTTTATCATATTCTTGCTTGTTCTTCGATTGCTTGCAGGAATAGACCTTCGTGGTCAGGTTGATTGTGCTCCAGCGTGGTCAATAACCTCTCAGAGTTGGTTTAGCGATTGCTAAGGCGCAACGTCGTGCACGTTTGTAGTCGGATCGTCAAAGTCGTCTCCACCAAATCGATAGTTACCATCTCATCGAAAGATCGGGACACCCCGCCTCTATCAAGTGGTATCAGTTTTCAGGTTGCTCGGTGAGATTTTACAGTTTTTCATAGTTTAGATCGCATCTGTCATTCATACCTACAGTCCATGAAAAAGCCACAAAAAAAAGTTAGATCTGTTCATCCTTTATCCAAGCCAGTCTGAGCCTTTGCAATTTTCTATTCATTGCTTGCATAGTTGAATTATCGGTTGCATGGTCGTGTCAGTTGCTGGTCTTAGTGTCTAGTTCCTTTAGAGTTTCGAGTTCTGTTCATATTAGTCACGCCGCCGCTGCATCATTATCCCTTCCGTCGTCCACCATCCCATCTATTAATTTCCACCATGTGCTACGCACTGTTTATTGTCATAATCATAGTTGAGGTCATTCACATCTTCGCCTAATCCAATCTGCATCTTATCTAGTTTGTCTTGGAAAGAGGGAAAAAAAGAGAGAGAAAAAAAAAGAAAAAAAAGGAAAGAAAAAAAAAGAAAAAGAGAGAGAAGAAAAAGAAAAAAAAGTGTGAGAAAAAAAAAGGAGAGAAAAAAAATCGAATCTATCTAGAATCAATCTCGTACCTGAATTCAGATTCGAATCTATTTTGCGCACTGTTCAGTAAAACAGGTGTATCTTCCTCATACGAAGTCCGTTTTGGCTCCGTGAGTACTCAAATTGAAGCTAGAGACGAGCCGCATCTAAATAGTTGCAGAAGCTAGTTCAATATTTGACACCTCAAAATCGGCTTCTAAATAGGTCTTTTTGCCCTCTGAAGTTCGTGAACACAGCTTGTTCCAATTTTTCAGGCCAGTTTTAGAATTCTTTGACTCCTCATATCAACTCGGAATTGAGTGATTCTTTTTGCATTGGAAAGCTTGAGTTAGTAGCATTCTTTGAAAGAATTTATCAGAAAATTGTCTCAAACTTTTCAAGAGGAAAGTTGGAGAGAGAGTTGTTGTATATCCTGCTTGGCAGTTGTTTTTCATCATTATCTTCACTGCCGTTGTGATCTTCACTTATATCTTGCTGTCAAGAGCTACTTAGTATCCTTCATTGATGCTAGTTTTGCTACGCCGTGACCTCATTAGTGTTCTAGGCTCGCGTCTCTAGTCCGGTCTAGCCTAGGACCAGCACAGTACCGTCGTTGAGCGTTTATTCAACATTGCATCTTTGAATTGATTATTGCTAATTTTTTTGCTACCATATATAGCCAACCCAGCTCCACATATTTCTACACCGTGTATACGTACGTTCCCCTGGCAATCGCTTTACTCAATATTCAGAGTTACTTGACACCGCTGGTTGCCGATCACCGCCTGCTGCATGGTAAGAACGTGTAAGACATTGATATTTGCTTTACTGTGAGCGTTTTACCACCACATCCTAGTAGTTATAGGAACATTATTTTTGGGTTTTGTTTCTTGTTCTACTAATCATGACAGGATCCAGAGTCAATTCATGGGCTTCGTCGATCGCGGGAGACGTGCCACCACCTTTGCAAATACCACAACCGTCACGAGAGGTGCACAGACATCCAAATGCACATGATCAGGTTAATGTATCTATACCACAATTTAATGGCCGTTTTAAACCTGCTTTATATATTGAATGGGAGTTCGACATAAAAAATATATTTGCTTCCCATAATTTCAATGAACATAAAAAGGTTAAGGTTGCGGTTGGTTCTTTCACTGGTTATGCTTTGGTTTGGTGGAGTGAATATTGTCGGTTACACCCTGATTATATACCTACTACTTGGGATGATTTGAAACTTGCCATGCGACATACTTTCGTCCCTGCTTATTATACTCGTGACATGATTAAGAAGTTGCAACACTTAAAACAAGGTAGTGAAACTGTAACAAAATATTATGATGATTTACAAACTACCTTGTTGCATTCCTCTTTAGAAGAAAGTGAAGATGATTTTATGGATAGATTTTGGGGAGGATTAAACCGTGATATTCAAGAGATACTAATTCATGAAGAGTGTTATCCTATGGACCACTTGTTTCATCTTGCTTGCAAAGCTGAACAGGAAATAAAACGACGTGTTGGCCACGAGGAGAACAAGCGCACGGTGCACATTCCAAGAGTTGATATGATTGTTCCTTCAACTACTAGGCATACTATGACAACCACATCCGTTGTTGTCAGGACTACATCACCTCCACCATGTGACACATCGCCCCCGAGAGTGGCTACATCATCTGAGTTGATCATAAGAGGTAATGACAAAGGTACTGATCTTCCATCTCTACATGAGAATGATGAATACCTTGTCAATTTGAATGCACCATCTGATGAGCTACCCACTACTTTGATCACACCACCTATTTTAGAGGACTACGTTGATAATTTGACTTTGCCATGTGATCAAACAACTGAAATACCAACAATTTTGAGTGCACCCATTGAATTAACTATTGATGCAAAAGAACCAATGTTTAATCATTTTGATATGACCTCTAATCTTGGTGATGATTCTGTGTTGAATGACTTATTGCATGTTTGCTTATTTAAGCATGTTGTAGCATGTAAATTTGATGCAAGTAAGGTTTATTCACCAATGTTGGGATGGTTTAATGATGACCATTGTCAATCTTTTGAAATGAATAAGAGCTTCACTTATATGTGCAAACTGAGTTGCAATATTTTCATGCCTTCTACTTCTTGTGCTAATTTTTTGGCTTTAGATTTTATGAACTATGCAAGTTACTCATCTATTCATGTGTCATATATGCAAAAATCAAGGGAAGTAAAAATGGATGACATATACATATACAACATGTACACCTTGTCTCTTTTGTTAGCCACATTTCAGATTAAGCAACGCCGAGGACGGCTTTATTTTCAAGAAGGGGAGGATGATGAGGACATGACTACCTTGGATATGACCAAAAATATTGCATATATGCATATTTGTCAGGTGATTTCTTGTGCAAACTATTCAATAATCTATTTATGTTATCCAGAACAAAAATACTTCACACACTTTTGTGTTTTGTCTAATTGCAG
The DNA here is from genome assembly GCF_002162155.2 of Triticum dicoccoides. NCBI lineage: Eukaryota > Viridiplantae > Streptophyta > Magnoliopsida > Poales > Poaceae > Triticum > Triticum dicoccoides. The sequence continues at coordinate 461,097,391 of NC_041388.1, read as the reverse complement.
GTGTATGGGACATTTGTACAATCCACATATGAAGATAAGGAAGAAAGAGATGTTTATTTTCTGTCCGAAAAGTTCTCTCACGTCACTTTTGGCCCAAGAGAAGATAGAGTCCAAGTCTCTCACGTTCTGGATTCAGATTCGGACTGCACAGACATACCTGACTCAAAACGCACACAAGTTTTTCATACGGACTCCGAATTGGGTGATTCTTTTTTTGTTGGAAACTAGATTTCGTGCACTTTCCAACCCAATTGGAATCACCTTCAAATTCGTCCGGAGCGTTGAGTTGTGGACGAAACAATCTGATGCTGCAGCAGAATCCGAGTCAAACTACAAGTCCAAAGGTGTTACATCACCTCCACTTGGGCCCATTGGCCTTGTACGACCTAGATTTAGTTTTAGGCTGCCTTGGGACGTCCTCCCACCTCCTTGGCCGCCACCCCTTACTCCTATATAAGTAGATCCATCTAGTAGCTTTTCCTTGGGATTTGTTTAGTTAAAAGTTAGCCATTGCAACTTCGTGTACTTCATTTGTGTCCAACGACCAGACCAAGACCGCTTACGGATCCCCGCCTTTATCAATACTTCATATATACTCGCAATATTCAGATTGCTTTTATCATATTCTTGCTTGTTCTTCGATTGCTTGCAGGAATAGACCTTCGTGGTCAGGTTGATTGTGCTCCAGCGTGGTCAATAACCTCTCGGAGTTGGTTTAGCGATTGCTAAGGCGCAACGTCGTGCACGTTTGTAGTCGGATCGTCAAAGTCATCTTCACCAAATCGATAGTTATCATCTCATCGAAAGATCGGGACACCCCGCCTCTATCAGAGTGCCTCCATGATGAGCGAAAACAAGAACGTAGTTCTATTTGCCACCAAACGTGAGATGAGAGAAGTGTGTGAGAACCCATCTAGTGTCCTACACTACGTCCTCGTGTGCAAGGACAATGCATCACAAACTAACACTTCTCACACTTTTCCTCTAGTGTTGTCTTCTCTTTTCCAAGAATTTCAAGATGTTTTTCCCGATGAGCTACCTCCGGGTCTACCTCCTCTACGAGGCATTGACCACCGAATCGACCTCATCCCCGGAGCACCTCTTTCGAACAAAGCTCCATACCGTGTCAACCCCGACGAAGCAAAAGAAATACAAAGGCAAGTAAAGCATCTCATAGACCATGGACATGTGCTTGAAAGTTTGAGCCCTTGTGCCGTTCCGGTCATTCTTGTGCCAGAACGTGATGGTAGTTTTCGCATGTGCTCCGATTGTAGACCTATCAATGCTATCACCATTCGTTATAGGTATCCCATTCCACGCCTAGATGATATGCTTGATGAGCTTAGCGGTGCCACTATATTTTCCAAAATTGATCTTAAGAGTGGTTACTATCAAATCCGCATACAAGAGGGTGATGAATGGAAAACCGCCTTCAAAACCAAGTTCTGTTTGTATGAGCGGTTAGTCATGCCTATGGGTCTTTCGAAAGCACCGGGCACTTTTACGCGCCTCATGAATCATGTCTTTTGCCCTTACATTGGTATATTTGTTGTGGTCTACTTTGATGATATTCTTGTGTTTAGCAAATCTATTAAAGAGCATGTCACCCATGTCCGCACCGTTTTGCGAACTCTTAGAAAAGAGCGCCTCTACGCTAATATGGAGAAATGCCTTTTTGGTGTTGATAAGCTCGTTTCTTCTAAGGGTGTTCATGTTGATGAGTCCAAGATTAATGCTATTAAGACTTGGCCGCAACCAACCAACTTGCATCAAGTGCGTAGTTTTTTTTGCCCTTGCGGGTTTCTATCGTCGCTTTGTGAAGGATTTTAGCACCATTGCTTCGCCTTTGCATGCTTTGAGCAAGAAGAATGCGCCTTTTGTTTGGGGACCATCCCAAGATACCGCATTCAATGAGCTTAAGAATTTGCTTACTCATGCGCCCGTGCTTGCTTTACCCAACTTCGACAAGCCTTTTGAAATTCATTGCGATGCTAATGGTAATGGCATAGGAGGCGTGTCAACGCAAGAGAAGCGCCCCATAGCTTACTTTAGTGAGAAACTTTCCGGAGCGCAAGTCAATTATCCCATCTATGACAAAGAGCTATATGCTTTAGTCCGTGTTTTGCGTGAATGGGAACATTACCTTCGTCCCCATGAGTTTATCATTCATACCGATCATGAGACACTCAAGTATCTTAAGGGACAAACTAAGTTGAACAAGCGTCATCCTAAATGGAGTGAATTTATTGAGTCTTTTCCCCATGTCATCAAGTACATCAAGGGTAAAGAAAACATAGTAGCGGATGCTCTTTCCCGCATATGCATGCTTGTCACGCAACTTGAGTTAGATGTCATTGACTTCGAGCATATCAAAGACTTGTATGAGCATGATGCAACTTTTGCTACTCCCTATGCCAAGTGTTTGTCGAATACATCTTGGGAACCCTATTACATTAAAGACGACTATCTTATGAGAGCTAACAAACTTTGTATCCCCGAGTCGTCTCTTCGTTTGTTGCTTTTGCGGGAATCGCATGGAGGAGGCTTAATGGGACACTTCGGACGTGACAAGACGTTCGCCACGCTCTCGAAGAGCTACTTTTGGCCAAAGATGTTTTGGGACGTCAATCACTTCACCAACCGGTGTTCTACATGTCGCAAAGATAAGTCCAAAGCTCAATCTCATGGTCTCTATATGCCTTTACCAATTTCATACCAACCATGGGAAGACATTAGCATGGACTTTGTACTTGGTTTGCCTAGAACTCAAAATGGGAAAGATTCCATATTTGTCGTTGTGGACCATTTCTCAAAAATGGCACATTTTATTCCTTGCCACAAGATAGACGATGCTTCACATGTTGCTAATCTCTTTTGTAGGGAAATTTTGCGTCTCCATGGTGTGCCAAAAACCATCGTCTCGGACCGTGACGTCAAGTTCCTTAGCTACTTTTGGAAGACCCTATGCGCCAAGCTCGGAATCAAGCTACTCTTCTCCACGTCGTACCATCCTCAAACCGATGGCAAAATGGAGGTGACAAACCGCACACTCTCCGCTCTACTTCGAGTACTCATCAAGAAGAACATCAAGGAGTGGGAGGAGTGTCTACCCATCGCCGAGTTTGCCTACAACCAGGCAAGACACTCAACAACCGGCAAGTCCCCTTTCGAGGTCGTCTACGGATTCAACCCTTTGTCACCATTGGATATTCTACCCCTACCACTCCAAGAGCGAATCAATTTGGGCGCAAGTGCAAGAGCGACCCATATCAAGAAGGTGCATGAAGATACAAGAAACACCATCGAGCGCCAAGTACAACGCCTTGCGACCAAGCTCAACGTCAACAAGCACCCTATGATTTTCAACATTGGAGACCTCGTGTGGCTACACCTTCGCAAGGACCGTTTTCCCAAAGAACGCAAGTCCAAACTTCGACCATGCGCAGATGGACCATTCAAGGTGCTTGCACGCTACAACAACAACGCTTACTAGATCAGCATTCCTCGTGACAAGTACTCCATGAGCGACATCTTCAACATCAAAGATCTCTCGCCCTACCATGGTGATGAGGATTTCGATCCGAGGACGAATGTTCCCCAAGGGAGGGGAGATGATGTGGAGCATCCCAAGATCATCCCCATGGACGCACCTACACCTCCAACGACACCACTTGGACCAATGACACGAGCCCGAGCCAAGGCTATCGAAGATAAGGTGAACTCACTTGATGTAGGGTAGGAACCCTATAGCCCGATCTTTCACGAAAGGAGCGAATCCCGCGATGAACACGAAGAACACGAAGAACACGAGGAGGGAAACGAGGGGAAAATCACGAGGGGAACACAAGAGAACACTCAAACCAACAAGAATGATCACACATGCGCTAGATCCATGAACACAAAGGGAATTACAAGATCCAAAGTCAACAACAGACGATACAAAGGGTAGCCGGTTCTTCTCCGTGAGGAGGTCTTGAATCCACGGGGGGATCTTCCTTTAGAAAGGTGATAGAGGCGAGGGTCCCGATCTTTCAATGAGATGATAACTATCGATTTGGTGGAGACGACTTTGACGATCCGACTACAAACGTGCACGACGTTGCGCCTTAGCGATCGCTAAACCAACTCCGGGAGGTTATTGACCACGTTGGAGCACGATCAACCTGACCACGAAGGTCTATTCCTGCAAGCAATCGAAGAACAAGCAAGAATATGATTAAGCAATCTGAATACTGCGAGTATGGATGAAGTATTGATAAAAGTGGGGTTTCATAAGCGGTCTTAGTCTGGTCGTTGGACACAAACGAAGTACACGAAGTTGCAGCGATGGCTAGCTTTTAACTAAATAAAACCCCAGTCTAAACGATGCCTTAAGGGCTATATTTATAGGGAAAAGAGAGGGGATTTTGTCCACCCTTGGCAAGGTGGGACTAAAACACCTCCTAAGTCGTTTTCCCTACAATATGGACTCTAAAAATAGATTACATGGGCCTGGCCCAAAATAAGGTGGCGCAACACCAATAATAAGCTATGGACGAAATTTATGAAAGGCCATCTTGTATATTTCGTCCACCATCTTGTATGTCATCATGGTGGCTTTAAAGTCCGGAAATCTCCACTTGAACCTCCGGTCTTGTTCTGTTCGCATGCACCTTCATCTCCGTGCTTGACCATGCTCCAATGTCCAACCTTCTTGTCCATGCTAGACTGATAGAGGCGAGGGTGTCCCGATCTTTCGATGAGATGATAACTATCAATTTGGTGGAGACGACTTTGACGATCCGACTACAAACGTGCACGACGTTGCGCCTTAGCAATCGCTAAACCAATCTCCTGAGGTTACTGACGATGCCGGAAGCACGGTCAGCCTGACCATGAAGGTCTATTCGTGCAAGCAATCGAAGAACGAGCAAGAATATGATAAAGCAATCTGAATATTGCAAATATATATGAGGTATTGATAATGGTGGGGATCCGTAAGCGGTCTTGGTCTGGTCGTTGGACACAAACGAAGTACACGAAGTTGCAATGGCTAACTTTTAACTAAACAAATCCCAAGGAAAAGCTACTAGATGGATCTACTTGTGTGAAGTATTTTTGTTCTGGATAACATAAATAGATTATTGAATAGTTTGCACTAGAAATCACCTGACAAATATGCATATATGCAATATTTTTGGTCATATCCAAGGTAGTCATGTCCTCATCATAGACACTTCAAATGCAAGCAGCACAAATGTATCTAAGTTAGGCAGCATCATATTCTCATGAACATTAGAAACATTACCAAGAAACGAAAGTACCTGATAATTTAATTGGCGTATCTGAGCTCTAGCAACTGTTCCAAGAGGTAAAACAGTAGGGGATATGGGTGTAACTGTGGTAGCCATGTCCTCATCAAAAGGGGGCTTGAATCTAGATGGATCTTCTCCGAAGAGGCCGCAGTCTCTCGCACGGAGGAGATCTGATATGGATGAGCATAGCTCTATCTCTCAAATGAGCTAAACCAACGCTACCCCTAACTAGGAGGAGGTGGAGGAGTATATATAGTCTAGGCGAATGAAAGGGTAAGTGGCTTCGGCCCAACACACGGGAGGGCGTTGATGAGGACATGACTACCTTGGATACGACCAAAAATATTGCATACATGCATATTTGTCAGGTGATTTCTAATGCAAACTATTCAGAACAAAAATACTTCACACACTTGTGTGTTTTGTCTAATTGCAGGTGTATGGGACATTTGTACAATCCACATATGAAGACAAGGGAAAAGGAGAATTTTAGGTTGTGTTCAAAAAGTCCTCTCACGTCACTTTTGGGCCAAGAGAAGATAGAGTCCAAGTCTCTCACGTTCTGGATTCAGATTCGGACTGGACAGACATACCTGACTCAAAACGCCAACAACTTTTTCATACGGACTCCGAATTGGGTGATTCTTTTTTTGTTGGAAATTAGATTTCATGCTCTTTCCAACCCAATTGGATTCACCTTCAAATTCGTCCGGAGCGTTGAGTTACGGACGAAACAATCTGACGTTGCAGCAGAATCCGAGTCAAACTACAAGCCCAAAGGTGTTGCATCACCTCCACTTCGTAGTCGGATCGTCAAAGTCCTGAAATCATCACTTGTAACTCCGTTCTTGTTCCCCTTGCGCATGGCATCATCTCCATGCTTGTTCTTGCTCCGATGTTCATCCTTCTCCAAGCTAGGCCCTTCATTTGTAAGCAAAACAAATGTATCCAATTTAGGCAGCATCATATTCTCATGAATATTAGAATCATTACCAAGAAACGAAAGTACCTGATAATTTAATTGGCGTGCGCGAGCTCTAGTAATTGGTCCTGTATATGTAGCAGTAGGGGCTGTGGGTGTAACAATGGTATTGATGTCCTCATCATCCTCCCCTTCTTGAAATGAAGTCGTCCTCGACGGAAACTCATCTTCCTCACCCAAATAAGGCTTCAAATCTACAATGTTAAAAGTGGGACTAACCCCAAAATCTGCAGGCAGCTCAAGTTTATATGCATTATCATTTATTTTCTCTAACACCTTAAAGGGACCATCAGCACGTGGCATTAGCTTTGATTTGCGCAAATCAGGAAATCTATCCTTACGCAAATGTAACCAAACAAGATCTCCAGGTGCAAACACAACATGTTTTCTACCCTTATCTCCAGCAAGTTTATATTTAGCATTCATACGCTCAATGTTTTCCTTAGTTAACTCATGCATTTTTAAAATCAATTCAGCACGTTGTTTAGCATCAAAATTAACCTTCTCCGATGATGGAAGAGGCAACAAATCAATAGGTGCACGAGGTAGGAAACCATACACAACTTCAAAAGGGCACATCTTAGTAGTAGAATGCAATGAACGATTATAAGAAAATTCAATATGAGGCAAGCATTCCTCCCATATTTTCTTATTATTCTTCAAAACAGCCCTAAGCATAGTAGACAACGTTCTATTGACTACTTCAGTTTGTCCATCAGTTTGGGGGTGACAAGTAGTACTTAAAAGTAGTTTAGTCCCCAACTTAGCCCATAAACATCTCCAAAAGTGGCTAAGAAATTTAGTATCACGATCTGAAACAATAGTATTTGGCACACCATGCAAGCGAATAATTTCACAAAAGAACAAATCAGCAACATTAACAACATCATCGCTTTTATGACATGGTATAAAGTGTGCCATTTTCGAGAATCTATCCACGACAACAAATATGCTATCCCTCCCCTTCTTTGTTCGAGGTAAACCTAAAACAAAGTCCATATATATATCCTCCCAAGGAACACTAGGTACAGGCAAAGGCATATATAAACCATGAGGATTGAGTCTTGACTTAGCTTTTTAACATGTAGTGCATCGAGCAATAAAACGCTCAACATCCTGTCTCATCTTTGGCCAAAAGAAATGTGTAGCAAGTACGTCCTCCGTCTTCTTCACGCCAAAGTGTCCCATTAATCCTCCTCCATGCGCCTCCTGCAACAACAAAAGACGAACGGAGCTAGCTGGAATGCATAGCTTGTTAGCACGAAACACAAATCCATCGTTAACGACGAACTTGTTCCACATTCTTCCTTCTTTACAATTCTGCATTATATCTTTAAAATCAGCATCATGCACATATTGATCTTTGATGGTCTCCAAACAAAATATTTTGAAGTCAAGTTGTGAAAGCATAGTATAGCGGTGAGACAATGCATCAGCAATAACATTTTCTTTTCCCTTCTTGTGTTTAATGACATAAGGAAAAGTCTCAATGAATTCAACCCATTTAGCATGTCTACGATTCAGTTTAGCTTGACTTTTAATATGTTTCAAAGATTCATGATCAGAATGTATAACAAATTCTTTGGGCCATAAATAATGTTGCCATGTTTCTAAAGTCCGAACAAGAGCATATAATTCTTTATCATAAGTAGAATAATTCAGACTAGGCCCACTCAGTTTTTCAGAAAAGTATGCAACAGGTTTGCCATCTTGTAATAACACACCGCCTAATCCAATTCCACTAGCATCACATTCAAGCTCAAAAGTCTTATTAAAATCAGGAAGTTGGAGTAAAGGAGCATGTGTCAACTTATCTTTCAATACCGAGAAGGCTTCTTCCTGTGCGGTACCCCAAAGAAAAGTCACATCTTTCTTTGTAATAAGATGGTGGTGCAGGCCTACCATTACGAATATATACCTGAGGTCGACCTGCTGGTGGTGGTACAGGTGGCTGCACGTAGTGCTGATTTTGATCATGAGACGCAATACATGGCTCCTGAAGACGCTGACAGGTATGAATGTTTAGTTGCTCAACGTGTTTTGAGTGTGCAGGTCACACAAGCTGAGCAAAATCAGAGGCACAATTTGTTCCATACCAAGGGAGTTGTGAAGGAACGTTCTGTGCGCGTCATAATAGACGGAGGGAGCTGCAACAACTTGGCTAGCATTGATAGAGGCGGGGTGTCCCGATCTTTCGATGAGATGATAACTATCAATTTGGTGGAGATGACTTTGACGATCCGACTACAAACGTGCACGACGTTGCGCCTTAGCAATCGCTAAACCAATCTCCTGAGGTTACTGACGATGCCGGAAGCACGGTCAGCCTGACCACGAAGGTCTATTCCTGCAAGCAATCAAAGAATGAGCAAGAGTATGATAAAGCAATCTGAATATTGCAAATATATATGAGGTATTGATAATGGTGGGGATCCGTAAGCGGTCTTGGTCTGGTCGTTGGACACAAACGAAGTACACGAAGTTGCAATGGCTAACTTTTAACTAAACAAATCCCAAGGAAAAGTTACTAGATGGATCTACTTATATAGGAGGAAGGGGTGGAGGCCAAGGAGGTGGGAGGACGTCCCAAGGCAGCCTAAAACTAAATCTAGGTCGTACAAGGCCAATGGGCCCAAGTGGAGGTGATGTAACACCTTTGGACTTGTAGTTTGACTCGGATTCTGCTGCAGCATCAGATTGTTTCGTCCACAACTCAACGCTCCGGACGAATTTGAAGGTGATTCCAATTGGGTTGGAAAGTGCACGAAATCTAGTTTCCAACAAAAAAAGAATCACCCAATTCGGAGTCCGTATGAAAAACTTGTGTGCGTTTTGAGTCAGGTATGTCTGTGCAGTCCGAATCTGAATCCAGAACGTGAGAGACTTGGACTCTATCTTCTCTTGGGCCAAAAGTGACGTGAGAGAACTTTTCGGACAGCAAATAAACATCTCTTTCTTCCTTATCTTCATATGTGGATTGTACAAATGTCCCATACACCTGCAATTAGACAAAACACAAAAGTGTGTGAAGTATTTTTGTTCTGGATAACATAAATAGATTATTGAATAGTTTGCACAAGAAATCACCTGACAAATATGCATATATGCAATATTTTTGGTCATATCCAAGGTAGTCATGTCCTCATCATCCTCCCCTTCTTGAAAATAAAGCCGTCCTCGGCGTTGCTTAATCTGAAATGTGGCTAACAAAAGAGACAAGGTGTACATGTTGTATATGTATATGTCATCCATTTTTACTTCCCTTGATTTTTGCATATATGACACATGAATAGATGAGTAACTTGCATAGTTCATAAAATCTAAAGCCAAAAAATTAGCACAAGAAGTAGAAGGCATGAAAATATTGCAATTCAGTTTGCACATATAAGTGAAGCTCTTATTCATTTCAAAATATTGACAATGTTCATCATTAAACCATCCCAACATTGGTGAATAAACCTTACTTGCATCAAATTTACATGCTACAACATGCTTAAATAAGCAAACATGCAATAAGTCATTCAACACAGAATCATCACCAAGATTAGAGGTCATATCAAAATGATTAAACATTGGTTCTTTTGCATCAATAGTTAATTCAATGGGTGCACTCAAAATTGTTGGTATTTCAGTTGTTTGATCACATGGCAAAGTCAAATTATCAACGTAGTCCTCTAAAATAGGTGGTGTGATCAAAGTAGTGGGTAGCTCATCAGATGGTGCATTCAAATTGACAAGGCATTCATCATTCTCATGTAGAGATGGAAGATCAGTACCTTTGTCATTACCTCGTATGATCAACTCAGATGATGTAGCCACTCTCGGGGGCGATGTGTCACATGGTGGAGGTGATGTAGTCCTGACAACAACGGATGTGGTTGTCATAGTATGCCTAGTAGTTGAAATAGGATATAATCTACAATGTTCAGACCACCATACACATGCAAAACTAGTGAAAGCACAAACAGCAGCAGCAACTCGTCTCTCCTCAGGATATTGTAAACATGTAAATCGTTGTTCAGTTTCTAACTCCCAAGTAAGATATATATCAGGAACATATCTACCCTCAAATGGTGGAATATTCAATTTCAGTTTAGGAATATGGACATCATCTCGTACCTGAGGTGGTGGTGCAGGCCTACCATTACGAATATATACCTGAGGTCGACCTGCTGGTGGTGGTACAGGTGGCTGCACGTAGTGTTGATTTTGATCAACCTCATCCTCATAATCTCCCACATAATCATCCTCCTCCGCATCAGCAGCAGGAGCCACAGAAGTATCAACAGCAGCACCAACAGTTTGGCCAAACGCAAGAGGAACACGGCTTGCTCGGCGGAGGTCTGCTTCGCGACGTGGAGGTAGTCGTTGTTGTTGCTGTTGGAGAGGTGCGTTAGCTGCAGCGGATGGTGGTGGTGGAAGACGCGCGAGCAATTCATTAAACTTGTTATCGAGCTTTGTTTCGAATGTCTTCTCAAAGCCAGTGATCTTCTCCATGGCCTCTTCAAAATTGTTCAGCACATCTTGCACCTGTTCAGTCATCATTTGCTGAAACTTATCATGAAGCTCCTTGTTCGATAAATTCTCCCAGTCAATCTCGTCGGCTTGTGATCCTGGCATGGTTAGCAGCAATAGAAACACACAAGAATATGATCCTACAGACTACGAACAAGTGGTGGTGGTGGGTGTCACAAATCCGTCAAGCAAATCTCAAATTCTTACCAGTTCTTACCCACCAGCAGGCGGTGATCGGCAACCGTTGTAGTCAAAAACTCTCAAAGCTTGGATAGAGCGATTACCAGGGAGAGTCAAACGCACGACGTAGATGTATGTGGAGCTGGGAAGGCTTATAATATGGTAGCAAAAAGGGTCAGCAATAATCAATTCAGAGATGCAAAGTTGAATAAACGCTCAACGACGGTACTGTGCTGGTCCTAGGCTAGACTGTGCTAGAGACGCGAGCCTAGAACACTAACAAAATCACGGCGCGGCACGTAAACAAGGGAAAAGCACACTCTGGAATTTTTTTTTCGCTCTTTTTTTTTTCTTTTTTTTTGCGCTGTTTTTTTTTTGCGAAAAATCACTATAATGGCGAGTGTCTCAAAACTCTTCTTAACTCAAACTGACAGGATGGGCACGAAATTTTTTTGACCAATTTTTTTTTTGACTGCCCGGACCCAAAAACTGGAAACGGGTCAAAAAAAACTTCCTATAATGGCACCTGTCTCAAAACACTCAGAAACACCTAAAAATAGGATAGCCAGAAATTTTTTCGAAAAATGCGTTTTCGAAAAATTTTGGGCCTAAACGGAGCGTGGCTACCCGACTCTTTTTTTTTTCCGAAACCTACTCCGGCAAGGAAACACGAATCGGAATCTAGATGGATCCCGAAAACAAACCTAATAAGCAAAGAACTCGGATTGGTGGTGGATATATGGTGGTGGTATATGGCAGCGGTGGTGGTATATGACAGTTGTGGTGGTATATGGATACGGATTCGAAGTGGTGGCGGATAAGCGGTGGTGGTAGATGGCAGGGGTGATGATGATGGTGCGGCGGCGGCGTGACAACTTATGACCAGAACTCGAAACTCTAAAAGACTAGACTCTAAGACCAGCAACTAGACACGACGATGCAACCGCAAATTCAACAAAGCAAAACCCTAAAAAGATTATGCAAAGGCTCAGATTGGTTCGGATATGATGAACTAACCCTAATTTTTTTTTTGTGGCTTTTTCGTGGACTGTAGGTATGAAGAACAGACTCGATCTAAACTACGAAAAACTGTAAAAGCTCACCGAGCAACCTTCAAATCTGATACCACTTGATAGAGGCGAGGGTCCCGATCTTTCGATGAGATGATGGATATCGCTTTGGTGGAAGTCGACTTTGACGATCCGACTACGAACGTGCGAGGACGTCGCGCCTTAGCAATCGCTAAACCAACTCTGAGAGGTTATTGACCACGCCGGAGCACGATCAACCTGACCACGAGGGTCTGTTTCCTGCGAGCAAACGAAGAACAAGCAAGAAACTAAGATTGCAATCTGGATATTGCGAATATAAGATGAAAGCTTTATTGATCAAGGTGGGGTTCTGTGACGCCTTTGTCTGGTCGTTGAACACAAACGAAGTACGCGAAGTTGCAGCTATGGCGAACTTTTAATCTAAACAAAACCCAAAGTCTAAACGATGCCCTAAGGGCTGTATATATGGAGGAAGAGGGGGGAATTTCGTGGCCCTTGGTGGAGGGGTCCGAAATCAACCCTATCTCTTGTTTCCCCACACATACGGTGATGAGGACATCAATACAATTGTTACACCCACAGCCCCTGCTGCTATACATACTGGACCAATTACTAGAGCTCGTGCACGCCAACTAAATTATCAGGTACTTTCGTTTCTTGGTAATGATTCTAATGTTCATGAGAATATGATGCTGCCTAAATTGGATACATTTGTTTTGCTTACAAATGAAGGGCCTAGCTTGGAGAAGGATGAACATTGGAGCAAGAACAAGCATGGAGATGATGGCATGCGCAAGGGGAACAAGAACGGAGTTACAAGTGATGATTTCAGGACTTTGAAGCCACCATAATGTGTGCATGAAGCCTTGGACGAAATATACAAGATGCCACTTCATAAATTTCGTCCCGAGGCTATTTTAGGTGCTGCGTCACCTTATTATTGGGCCAGGCCCATGTAATTTCGAAATACATAAGTATAGGCTATTTTTAGAGTCCGTATGTGTGGGGAAACAAGAGATAGGGTTGATTTCGGACCCCTCCACCAAGGGCCACGAAATCCACCCCCTCTTCCTCCATATATACAGCCCTTAGGGCATCGTTTAGACCTTGGGTTTTGTTTAGATTAAAAGTTCGCCATCGCTGCAACTTCGCGTACTTCGTTTGTGTTCAACGACCAGACAAAGGCGTCACAGAACCCCACCTTGATCAATAAAGCTTTCATCTTATATTCGCAATATCCAGATTGCAATCTCAGTTTCTTGCTTGTTCTTCGTTTGCTCGCAGGAAACAGACCCTCGTGGTCAGGTTGATCATGCTCCGGCGTGGTCAATAACCTCTCGGAGTTGGTTTAGCGATTGCTAAGGCGCGACGTCCTCGCACGTTCGTAGTCGGATCGTCAAAGTCGACTTCCACCAAAGCGAAATCCACCATCTCATCGAAAGACGGGACACCTTTGCCTCTATCAAGTGGTATCAGATTTCCAGGTTGCTCGGTGAGATTTTACAGTTTTTCGTAGTTTAGATCGAGTCTGTTCTTCATACCTACAGTCCACGAAAAAGCCACCAAAAAAAAAATTTAGGGTTAGTTCATCATATCCGAACCAATCTGAGCCTTTGCATAATCTTTTTAGGGTTTTGCTTTGTTGAATTTGCGGTTGCATCGTCGTGTCTAGTTGCTGGTCTTAGAGTCTAGTCTTTTAGAGTTTCGAGTTCTGGTCATAAGTTGTCACGCCGCCGCCGCACCATCATCATCGCCCCTGCCGTCTACCACCACCGCTCCGAATCCGTATCCATATACCACCACCAATCCGTGTCCATATACCACCACCGATCCATATCCATATACTACCACCGCTACCACCACCGCTGCCATATACCACCACCATATATCCACCACCAATCCGAGTCCTTGCTTATTAGGGTTGTTTTCGAGATCCATCTAGATTCCGATTCGTGTTTCCTTGCCGGAGTCGGGTAGCCACGCTCCGTTTAGGCCCAAAATTTTTCGAAAACGCATTTTTCGAAAAATTGTCTGGCTATCCTATTTTTAGGTGTTTCTGAGTGTTTTGAGACAGGTGCCATTATAGGAAGTTTTTTTTGACCCGTTTCTAGTTTTTGGGTCCGGGCAGTCAAAAAAAAAAATTGGTCAAAAAAATTTCGTGCCCATCCTGTCAGTTTGAGTTAAGAAGAGTTTTGAGACACTCGCCATTATAGTGATTTTTCGCAAAAAAAAAAAGAGAGCGAAAAAAAGAATTCCAGAGTGTGCTTTTCCCTTGTTTACGTGTCGCGCCGTGATTTTGTTAGTGTTCTAGGCTCGCGTCTCTAGCATAGTCTAGCCTAGGACCAGCTCAGTACCGTCGTTGAGCGTTTATTCAACTTTGCATCTCTGAATTGATTATTGCTGACCCTTTTTGCTACCATATTATAAGCCTTCCCAGCTCCACATACATCTACGTCGTGCGTTTGACTCTCCCTGGTAATCGCTCTATCCAAGCTTTGAGAGTTTTTGACTACAACGGTTGCCGATCACCGCCTGCTGGTGGGTAAGAACTGGTAAGAATTTGAGATTTGCTTGACGGATTTGTGACACCCACCACCACCACTTGTTCGTAGTCTGTAGGATCATATTCTTGTGTGTTTCTATTGCTGCTAACCATGCCAGGATCACAAGCCGACGAGATTGACTGGGAGAATTTATCGAACAAGGAGCTTCATGATAAGTTTCAGCAAATGATGACTGAACAGGTGCAAGATGTGCTGAACAATTTTGAAGAGGCCATGGAGAAGATCACTGGCTTTGAGAAGACATTCGAAACAAAGCTCGATAACAAGTTTAATGAATTGCTCGCGCGTCTTCCACCACCACCATCCGCTGCAGCTAACGCACCTCTCCAACAGCAACAACAACGACTACCTCCACGTCGCGAAGCAGACCTCCGCCGAGCAAGCCGTGTTCCTCTTGCGTTTGGCCAAACTGTTGGTGCTGCTGTTGATACTTCTGTGGCTCCTGCTGCTGATGCGGAGGAGGATGATTATGTGGGAGATTATGAGGATGAGGTTGATCAAAATCAACACTACGTGCAGCCACCTGTACCACCACCAGCAGGTCGACCTCAGGTATATATTCGTAATGGTAGGCCTGCACCACCACCTCAGGTACGAGATGATGTCCATATTCCTAAACTGAAATTGAATATTCCACCATTTGAGGGTAGATATGTTCCTGATATATATCTTACTTGGGAGTTAGAAACTGAACAACGATTTACATGTTTACAATATCCTGAGGAGAGACGAGTTGCTGCTGCTGTTTGTGCTTTCACTAGTTTTGCATGTGTATGGTGGTCTGAACATTGTAGATTATATCCTATTTCAACTACTAGGCATACTATGACAACCACATCCGTTGTTGTCAGGACTACATCACCTCCACCATGTGACACATCGCCCCCGAGAGTGGCTACATCATCTGAGTTGATCATACGAGGTAATGACAAAGGTACTGATCTTCCATCTCTACATGAGAATGATGAATGCCTTGTCAATTTGAATGCACCATCTGATGAGCTACCCACTACTTTGATCACACCACCTATTTTAGAGGACTACGTTGATAATTTGACTTTGCCATGTGATCAAACAACTGAAATACCAACAATTTTGAGTGCACCCATTGAATTAACTATTGATGCAAAAGAACCAATGTTTAATCATTTTGATATGACCTCTAATCTTGGTGATGATTCTGTGTTGAATGACTTATTGCATGTTTGCTTATTTAAGCATGTTGTAGCATGTAAATTTGATGCAAGTAAGGTTTATTCACCAATGTTGGGATGGTTTAATGATGAACATTGTCAATATTTTGAAATGAATAAGAGCTTCACTTATATGTGCAAACTGAATTGCAATATTTTCATGCCTTCTACTTCTTGTGCTAATTTTTTGGCTTTAGATTTTATGAACTATGCAAGTTACTCATCTATTCATGTGTCATATATGCAAAAATCAAGGGAAGTAAAAATGGATGACATATACATATACAACATGTACACCTTGTCTCTTTTGTTAGCCACATTTCAGATTAAGCAACGCCGAGGACGGCTTTATTTTCAAGAAGGGGAGGATGATGAGGACATGACTACCTTGGATATGACCAAAAATATTGCATATATGCATATTTGTCAGGTGATTTCTTGTGCAAACTATTCAATAATCTATTTATGTTATCCAGAACAAAAATACTTCACACACTTTTGTGTTTTGTCTAATTGCAGGTGTATGGGACATTTGTACAATCCACATATGAAGATAAGGAAGAAAGAGATGTTTATTTGCTGTCCGAAAAGTTCTCTCACGTCACTTTTGGCCCAAGAGAAGATAGAGTCCAAGTCTCTCACGTTCTGGATTCAGATTCGGACTGCACAGACATACCTGACTCAAAACGCACACAAGTTTTTCATACGGACTCCGAATTGGGTGATTCTTTTTTTGTTGGAAACTAGATTTCGTGCACTTTCCAACCCAATTGGAATCACCTTCAAATTCGTCCGGAGCGTTGAGTTGTGGACGAAACAATCTGATGCTGCAGCAGAATCCGAGTCAAACTACAAGTCCAAAGGTGTTACATCACCTCCACTTGGGCCCATGAGCCTTGTACGACCTAGGGTTAGTTTTAGGCTGCCTTGGGACGTCCTCCCACCTCCTTGGCCGCCACCCCTTGCTCCTATATAAGTAGATCCATCTAGTAGCTTTTTCCTGGGGGATTTGTTTAGTTAAAAGTTAGCCATTGCAACTTCGTGTACTTCGTTTGTGTCCAACGACCAGACCAAGACCGCTTACGGATCCCCACCATTATCAATACCTCATATATATTTGCAATATTCAGATTGCTTTATCATATTCTTGCTCGTTCTTCGATTGCTTGCAGGAATAGACCTTCGTGGTCAGGCTGACCGTGCTTCCGGCATCGTCAGTAACCTCAGGAGATTGGTTTAGCGATTGCTAAGGCGGAACGTCGTGCACGTTTGTAGTCGGATCGTCAAAGTCGTCTCCACCAAATCGATAGTTATCATCTCATCGAAAGATCGGGACACCCTCGCCTCTATCAGGAAGAGGGGGGGAATTTCGTGGCCCTTGGTGGAGGGGTCCGAAATCAAGCCTATCTCTTGTTTCCCCACACATACGGACTCTAAAAATAGCCTATACTTATGTATTTCGAAATTACATGGGCCTGGCCCAATAATAAGGTGACGCAGCACCTAAAATAGCCTCGGGACGAAATTTATGAAGTGGCATCTTGTATATTTCGTCCAAGGCTTCATGCACCCATTATGGTGGCTTCAAAGTCCTGAAATCATCACTTGTAACTCCGTTCTTGTTCCCCTTGCGCATGCCATCATCTCCATGCTTGTTCTTGCTCCAATGTTCATCCTTCTCCAAGCTAGGCCCTTCATTTGTAAGCAAAACAAATGTATCCAATTTAGGCAGCATCATATTCTCATGAACATTAGAATCATTACCAAGAAACGAAAGTACCTGGTAATTTAGTTGGCGTGCACGAGCTCTAGTAATTGGTCCAGTATGTATAGCAGCAGGGGCTGTGGGTGTAACAATTGTATTGATGTCCTCATCACGTAGTCCTCTAAAATAGGTGGTGTGATCAAAGTAGTGGGTAGCTCATCAGATGGTGCATTCAAATTGACAAGGCATTCATCATTCTCATGTAGAGATGGAAGATCAGTACCTTTGTCATTACCTCTTATGATCAACTCAGATGATGTAGCCACTCTCGGGGGCGATGTGTCACATGGTGGAGGTGATGTAGTCCTGACAACAACGGATGTGGTTGTCATAGTATGCCTAGTAGTTGAAGGAACAATCATATCAACTCTTGGAATGTGCACCGTGCGCTTGTTCTCCTCGTGGCCAACACGTCGTTTTATTTCCTGTTCAGCTTTGCAAGCAAGATGAAACAAATGGTCCATAGGATAACACTCTTCATGAATTAGTATCTCTTGAATATCACGGTTTAATCCTCCCCAAAATCTATCCATAAAATCATCTTCACTTTCTTCTAAAGAGGAATGCAACAAGGTAGTTTGTAAATCATCATAATATTTTGGTACAGTTTCACTACCTTGTTTTAAGTGTTGCAACTTCTTAATCATGTCACGAGTATAATAAGCAGGGATGAAAGTATGTCGCATGGCAAGTTTCAAATCATCCCAAGTAGTAGGTATATAATCAGGGTGTAACCGACAATATTCACTGATGAGGACATCAATACAATTGTTACACCCACAGCCCCTGCTGCTATACATACTGGACCAATTACTAGAGCTCGTGCACGCCAACTAAATTACCAGGTACTTTCGTTTCTTGGTAATGATTCTAATGTTCATGAGAATATGATGCTGCCTAAATTGGATACATTTGTTTTGCTTACAAATGAAGGGCATAGCTTGGAGAAGGATGAACATTGGAGCAAGAACAAGCATGGAGATGATGGCATGCGCAAGGGGAACAAGAACGGAGTTACAAGTGATGATTTCAGGACTTTGAAGCCACCATAATGGGTGCATGAAGCCTTGGACGAAATATACAAGATGCCACTTCATAAATTTCGTCCCGAGGCTATTTTAGGTGCTGCGTCACCTTATTATTGGGCCAGGCCCATGTAATTTCGAAATACATAAGTATAGGCTATTTTTAGAGTCC
>NC_041388.1:460931125-461077649 GCF_002162155.2 Triticum dicoccoides | reverse complement strand
AAACCTTACTTGCATCAAATTTACATGCTACAACATGCTTAAATAAGCAAACATGCAATAAGTCATTCAACACAGAATCATCACCAAGATTAGAGGTCATATCAAAATGATTAAACATTGGTTCTTTTGCATCAATAGTTAATTCAATGGGTGCACTCAAAATTGTTGGTATTTCAGTTGTTTGATCACATGGCAAAGTCAAATTATCAACGTAGTCCTCTAAAATAGGTGGTGTGATCAAAGTAGTGGGTAGCTCATCAGATGGTGCATTCAAATTGACAAGGCATTCATCATTCTCATGTAGAGATGAAAGATCAGTACCTTTGTCATTACCTCTTATGATCAACTCAGATGATGTAGCCACTCTCGGGGGCGATGTGTCACATGGTGGAGGTGATGTAGTCCTGACAACAACGGATGTGGTTGTCAGAGTATGCCTGGTAATTGAAGGAACAATCATATCAACTCTTGGAATGTGCATCGTGCGCTTGTTCTCCTCGTGGCCAACACGTCGTTTTATTTCCTGTTCAGCTTTGCAAGCAAGATGAAACAAATGGTCCATAGGATAACACTCTTCATGAATTAGTATCTCTTGAATATAATAGTTTAATCCTCCCCAAAATCTATCCATAAAATCATCTTCACTTTCTTCTAAAGAGGAATGCAACAAGGTAGTTTGTAAATCATCATAATATTTTGTTACAGTTTCACTACCTTGTTTTAAGTGTTGCAACTTCTTAATCATGTCACGAGTATAATAAGCAGGGACGGAAGTATGTCGCATGGCAAGTTTCAAATCATCCCAAGTAGTAGGTATATAATCAGGGTGTAACCGACAATATTCACTCCACCAAACCAAAGCATAACCAGTGAAAGAACCAACCGCAACCTTAACCTTTTTATGTTCATCGAAATTATGGGAAGCAAATATATTTTTTATGTCGAACTCCCATTCAATATATAAAGCAGGTTTAAAACGGCCATTAAATGGTGGTATAGATACATTAACCTGATCATGTGCATTTGGATGTTTGTGCACCTCTCGTGACGGTTGTGGTTTTTGCAAAGGTGGTGGCACGTCTCCCGCGATCGACAAAGCCCATGAATTGACTCTGGATCCTGTCATGATTAGTAGAACAAGAAACAAAACCCAAAAATAATGTTCCTATAACTACTAGGATGTGGTGGTAAAACGCTCACAGTAAAGCAAATATCAATGTCTTACAAGTTCTTACCATGCAGCAGGCGGTGATCGGCAACCAGCGGTGTCAAGTAACTCCGAATATTGAGTAAAGCGATTGCCAGGGGAGCGGACGTATACACGGTGTAGAAATATGTGGAGCTGGGTTGGCTATATATGGTAGCAAAAGATTAGCAATAATCAATTCAAAGATGCAATGTTGAATAAACGCTCAACGACGGTACTGTGCTGGTCCTAGGCTAGACTGGACTAGAGACGCGAGCCTAGAACACTAATGAGGTCACGGCGTAGCACAACTAGCATCAATGAAGGATACTAAGTAGCTCTTGACAGCAAGATATAAGTGAAGATCACAACGGCAGTGAAGATAATGATGAAAAACAACTGCCAAACAGGATATACAACAACTCTCTCTCAAACTTTCCTCTTGAAAAGTTTGAGACAATTTTCTGATAAATTCTTTCAAAGAATGCTACTAACTCAAGCTTTCCAATGCAAAAAGAATCACTCAATTCCGAGTTGATATGAGGAGTCAAAGAATTCTAAAACTGGCCTGAAAAATTGGAACAAGTTGTGTTCACGAACTTCGGAGGGCAAAAAGACCTATTTAGAAGCCGATTTTGATGTGTCAAATATTGAACTTGCTTCTGCAACTATTTAGATGCGGCTCGTCGCTATCTTCAATTTGAGTACTCACGGAGCCAAAACTGACTTCGTATGAGGAAGATACACCTGTTTTACTGAACAGCGCGCAAAACAGATTCCAATCCGAATTCAGGTACGAGATTGATTCTAGATAGATCCAATTTTTTTTTCTTCTCTCTTTTTTTTCTCACGCTTTTTTTTTCTTTTTCTTCTCCTTTTTTTCTCTGACTTTTTTTTTCTCTCGTTTTTTTTCTCTCTTTTTTTCTCCCTCTTTCCAAAACAAACTAGATCTCAACTATTATTATGACAATGAATGGTGGGTAGCACGTGGTGGAAATTGATGGATGGGTGGTGGACAGCAGAAGAGATAATGATGCAGCGGTGGCGTGACTAATGTGAACAGAACTCGAAACTCTAAACGAACTAGACACTAAGACCAGCAACTCGACACGACGATGCAACCGATAATTCAACTATGCAAGCAATGAAAAGAAAATTGCAAAGGCTCAGACTGGCTTGGACCAAGGATGAATAGATCTAACTCTTTTTTGTGGCTTTTTCTTGGACAATAGGTAAGAAAATAAATCTAATCTAGGAAAACTGGAAATTCTCACCGAGCAACCTGAAAACTGATACCACTTGATAGAGGCGGGGGTGTCCCGATCTTTCGATGAGATGGTAACAATCGATTTGGTGGAGACGACTTTGACGATCCGACTACAAACGTGCACGACGTTGCGCCTTAGCAATCGCTAAACCAATCTACAGAGGTTATTGACCATGCCGGTGCACGATCAACCTGACCACGAAGGTCTATTCCTGCAAGCAATCGAAGAACGAGCAAGAATATGATAAAAGCAATCTAAATATTGCAAATATGTATGAAGTATTGATAAAGGTGGGGATCCGTAAGCGGTCTTGGTCTGGTCGTTGGACACAAACGAAGTACACGAAGTTGCAATGGCTAACTTTTAACTAAACAAATCCCGAGGAAAAGCTACTAGATGGATCTACTTATATAGGAGCAAGGGGTGGCGGCCAAGGAGGTGGGAGGACGTCCCAAGGCAGCCTAAAACTAAATCTAGGTCGTACAAGGCCAATGGGCCCAAGTGAAGGTGATGTAACACCTTTGGACTTGTAGTTTGACTCGGATTCTGCTGCAGCATCAGATTGTTTCGTCCACAACTCAACGCTCCGGACGAATTTGAAGGTGATTCCAATTGGGTTGGAAAGTGCACGAAATCTAGTTTCCAACAAAAAAAGAATCACCCAATTCGGAGTCCGTATGAAAAACTTGTGTCCGTTTTGAGTCAGGTGTGTCTGTGCAGTCCGAATCTGAATCCAGAACGTGAGAGACTTGGACTCTATCTTCTCTTGGGCCAAAAGTGACGTGAGAGAACTTTTTGGACAGCAAATAAACATCTCTTTCTTCCTTATCTTCATATGTGGATTGTACAAATGTCCCATACACCTGCAATTAGACAAAACACAAAAGTGTGTGAAGTATTTTTGTTCTGGATAACATAAATAGATTATTGAATAGTTTGCACTAGAAATCACCTGACAAATATGCATATATGCAATATTTTTGGTCATATCCAAGGTAGTCATGTCCTCATCATGCATGTTTTATGGGTGTATTAAATAGAGAGATTCAGACCATTCTAGAGTATAAGGAGTATACCAATACCACTCGTTTATTCCATCTTGCTTGTAAACCTGAACGTGAAGTGCAGGATCGACAGGCATTGGCGCGAACTAACTTTTCTGCAGGTCGATCTTAATCATGGACACCACGTGCATCCTCTATTTCCACTACACCAACACGTCCATCAGGTGCCACCTCCAGCCGTGATACAATAAAGCAGGCACAACCACCACTATCTGCCAAGAGCACACTTGTCGGGCCTGCGCAATAGCTCTTCTTATTCCATGGCATCAATAGGGCACACAAGTGATATTATTTGTCGTCGTTGTAAGGGAAGAGGACATTTTGCGAGAGAATGCAAATCTGAGCATGTGATGATTGCTACTAAGGATGGTGAGTATGAGTCCGCTAGTGACTATGATGAGGAGACTTTGGCTCTTATTACACGTGAAGAACACGGTGGAGATGATTCTGATCATGAGATGTACTACATGGCTCCTGAAGATGCTAACATGTATGAATGTTTAGTTGCTTAACGTGTTTTGAGTGTGCAGGTCACAGAAGCTGAGCAAAATTAGAGGCATAATTTGTTCCATACAAAGGGAGTTGTGAAGGAACGTTCTGGTCGTGTCATCATAGATGGAGGGAGGTGCAACAACTTGGCTAGCATGGAGATGGTGGAGAAGCTATCTCTCACCACAAGACCACATCCACATCCTTACTACATCCAATGGTTCAACAACAGCGGCAAGGTTAAGGTAACACGTACTGTTCGTGTGCATTTTAGTATCTCTACATATGATGATTATGTTGATTGTGGTGTGGTACCCATGCAAGCATGTTCCTTATTACTTGGTAGACCATGGCAATTTGATAAAAATTCTGTACACCATGGTAGAAATAATCAGTATAATGTTGTTCATAAGGATAGCCATATTACTCTGCTTCCTATGACTCCTGAATCCATTTTGAAAGATGATATTAATAGAGTTAATAAAGCAAAACAGGAGAAAAATAAGAGTGAAAATCAGATTGTGGCAAAATAATTTGAGCAACAAATGAAACCTAATAATAAACCATCTAGTGTTGCTTCTGAAATTAAATTGAAAATTGCATGTTTACTTGCCACAAAATTGTAGCGACCAGACCTCAAACGATCTGATCTCTGTGCTCAGGTGTCATCCCTGGATCAGTAATGCTGACACCACACAATACTTGAAGGATTTATAACAGAGTAGCAATCACACACTTATTACATCGAGTGTCCCAATAGAGAACTTATTACAATAAATATGGCTTAAGGCCATCTAATAACGATAACAACGGAAGGCTTGGAAGATAAGTGAGTCCATCAACTCCAACGGCATCACTGGGTATAGAACCACGACCTAAAAACTCCATAATCATCGTCTGAAAAGTCCGCAACATTAATGTTGCAGCCCGAAACGGGTCAGCACATGGAATATGCTGGCAAGGTAACACATCGAGAGTAATGGAATGAAACAGCTATACTATATGAATATTTGGCTGGTGGAAAGCTCTATGGTTATAGTTTTGCGTAAAGCCAATTTTTCCCTACTGCAAAGGAATAAATTTTATTTAACTATCATGGTAGTTGTTAAACATTGAGAATGGTTGACAGCATCCTCAATCCCAATTAAGCATCATCATTAACAAAACCCAACAAAATTAATTTAGAGTAACATGTTGAGATTCACATGATAATCCAAGTACTAGATACTCAAGATGTCCATAACCGGGGACACGGCTAACCATGATTAGTTTATACACTCTACAGAGGTACTGACGATGCCGGAAGCACGGTCAGCCTGACCACGAAGGTCTATTCCTGCAAGCAATCGAAGAACGAGCAAGAATATGATAAAGCAATCTGAATATTGCAAATATATATGAGGTATTGATAATGGTGGGGATCCGTAAGCGGTCTTGGTCTGGTCGTTGGACACAAACGAAGTACACGAAGTTGCAATGGCTAACTTTTAACTAAACAAATCCCAAGGAAAAGCTACTAGATGGATCTACTTATATAGGAGCAAGGGGCGGCGGCCAAGGAGGTGGGAGGACGTCCCAAGGCAGCCTAAAACTAAATCTAGGTCGTACAAGGCCAATGGGCCCAAGTGGAGGTGATTGTAGTTTGACTCGGATTCTGCTGCAGCATCAGATTGTTTCGTCCACAACTCAACACTCCGGACGAATTTGAAGGTGATTCCAATTGGGTTGGAAAGTGCACGAAATCTAGTTTCCAATGCAAAAAGAATCACCCAATTCGGAGTCCGTATGAAAAACTTGTGTGCGTTTTGAGTCAGGTGTGTCTCTGCAGTCCGAATCTGAATCCAGAACGTGAGATACTTGGACTCTATCTTCTCTTGGGCCAAAAGTGACGTGAGAGAACTTTTTGGACAGCAAATAAACATCTCTTTCTTCCTTATCTTCATATGTGGATTGTACAAATGTCCCATACACCTGCAATTAGACAAAACACAAAAGTGTGTGAAGTATTTTTGTTCTGGATAACATAAATAGATTATTGAATAGTTTGCACTAGAAATCACCTGACAAATATGCATATATGCAATATTTTTGATCATATCCAAGGTAGTCATGTCCTCATCAAGAGGTTTGCGCACTTTTCCCCACAAGACTCGATCGCCTCCGTTTGGTTTCTCGCACTTCATGGTGTTTGAGAAGACGGATTACCGAGACATAGTCTTTCAGAAGCGCTAGCACCTTACGATGGATAGACCGTTACACCTACTTTCCCCTACATCTGCTAGTCTACCCTGTAAGAGTTCGCACGACTTAATCAACTATGCTAGAGCCCATAATAGCTTGTGGCTGCACACGGAAGTTTCTAGTATGAAAAATCTCATGATCCCTTTGGGCCTGGGTGGCGGTCCATAAAGAGAAACATGCAATCCTGGAATACCCAGGTACCTTAATCCACCTAGATGTGTGTTTAATTGCCACCTTAGATAAACCATTAATTAACAAACTCACATCTGTCATGGATATCACTCACCCAATCCACGTCTACTAGCATAGCATGGCATAATAGGCAAACGTAGAAGTAACTCCCAAAGGTTTGAAAATAAACAGGTAATAGGTACTACCTCAACTACTTCCCATCCCACAATTTAATTAGATCCTAATCATGCAATGTTTGAGGATTGATCTAATGCAATAAAACTGGGTAGTAGGAGGTATGATCAAAGTGTTACTTGCCTTGCTGATGATCCGCGAAACCTAGAGATTCAAAGTACCAGGGGGCGCACTCCGGGTATTCTATCGCAGACAAACAAACAAGCATACAATAAGTATTCATCTAATGCACATGTAAAACTCAAATAAGAGATCTAACCATAAGGTTCAACTTAAGAACTCCGGTTTGCAAAAAGAATCAAATCAAACGAACCAACGAAAGTCAAACGGCAAAAGAAATAGGCTTCGTTTACTATTCTGGATCTAGGGCAATTTTTACAGTGGAAAAAACTTGTTTAAGTTGGTTAAACGGATAGAGGGTTTCGAGACGAAACTCCAAGCGCTTGAATCGCCTGATTCCGATAAACGAGCGAAAAGTTATACTAAAACGAAAATCGGATCAGGAATCGCGATCAGAAAAATCGCGGATTTAATCCGAGAAAAAGAAAAACGACGAATGTTCGCTAGAACGGACGAACGGACGAACGCTCGCTATTTAAATAAATCGCAAAAACCAATCTATTTAAAAAAACCAAAACTAAAAAACGAACAAAACCGTTGGAAAAACCAAACGGTTTTTGGGAAAAAAAACCGATGTCTATAAAAAAACTACCGGCAACTCCGGCGGCGGCGGCGATCGGCGGTGGGGCGGCGGCGATCGGCGGCGAGTCGGCGACGGTGGCGGTCGGCGGCGGGGCGGCGGCTAGGGTTTTTGGGGAGGCTCCGAGCTGGGCTCCCCGGCTTATAAAGCTCGATCGGGCCTTGTGTCCAGGTCAGACACGGCCCGTAGGTCGGTTGCATTTTTTTAAAAAAATATTCCGTGCAGTAAAACAAATAAAAGAAATACTAAACGGACTCCAAAAATCCTGAAATAAATTTTCCCGGGCTTCTAAAATCAAGCCGCAAAAGGTGAACATTTATTTGGGGCCTAAATGCAATTTTGAAAAACGCACATTTTTCCTAAATTCAAATAAAATACCGAAAAACTCCAAAATAAAATCTTATTTGATTTTATTATTAAATCCTCTATATTTCTTTATTTTGGGAAAGTCATTTTATTCCCTCTCTCATATTTTTGTAATAGAAATAATTGATGATAAAATAATTAAAATCAAATGATTCTATTCTCGAAATTTGAGAAAACTCAAATATGAAAATAACGAAATCCCCAACTCTCTCCGTGGGTCCTTGAGTTGCGTAGAATTTCTAGGATCAAAACCAAAAGTAAATAAAATATAATATGCAATGATGATCTAGTGTATAACATTCCAAATTGAAAATTTGGGATGTTACAAACCTACCCCCCTTAAGATGAATCTCGCCCTCGAGATTCTGGTTGGCTAGAAAATAGGTGAGGGTGGTCCTTCAGCAAATCTTCCTCTCGCTCCCTGGTGGCTTCATCCTCCGTGTGGTGACTCCACTGAACCTTGCAAAACTTGATAACCTTGCTGCGGGTGACTCGACTGGCATACTCTAGAATCTTAACTGGTTTCTCCTCATAAGTCAAATCGTTATCCAACTGAATTGCTTTCAATGGCACAGTGTCTCTCAAGGGTATGTTAGCCATCTTCGCGTGGCACTTCTTCAACTGAGAAACGTGGAACACATCATGAACTCCTGACAATCCTTCGGGCAATTCTAACTTGTAGGCCACTTCTCCCATACGTGCCAATACTCGGTATGGTCCTACAAACCGTGGCGCTAACTTTGAAGTGGGGATACTCGAAGATAAACTCTGTCTCCGACTTCGTAAACTGTCTCCTTGCGTTTAGAATCTGCGTAGCTCTTCTGTCTGGACTGGGCTACCTTAAGCCTATCGCGAATCAATTTCACCTTCTGTTCAGACTCCTTAATCAAATCAGGTCCAAACAACTGGCGGTCTCCAACTTCATCCCATTACAACGGTGTCCTGCACCTCCTTCCATACAAGGCTTCGAAAGGGGCCATCTTTATACTGGATTGATAGCTGTTGTTGTAAGAGAACTCTGCATACGGCAAATTCTCGTCCCAGCTAGATCCATAATCTAGCGCACAACCTCTCAGCATGTCCTCCAAAATCTGATTGACTCTCTCGGTCTGTCCATCTGTCTGTGGATGAAAAGCTGTGCTGAACTCTAGCCTGGTACCCAAAGTTTCGTGCAACTGATTCCAGAACTTTGAGGTAAACTGGGTTCCTCTATCTGATACTATACTCCTCGGAACTCCATGTAAGCATACAATCCTGGTCATGTATATCTTTGCCAACTTAGCACTGGTGTAAGTGGTCTTTACCGGGATGAAATGAGCTACTTTTGTCAACCGATCAACTACAACCCAAATCAACTCATAGCCGGAACGAGTCCTGGGTAATCCCGTGATAAAGTCCATGCCTAACTTATCCCACTTCCATTCGGGTATCGGCAATGGTTGTGGCAATCCTGCTGGCTTCTGATGCTCTGCCTTTACTCTTTGACATACATCACATACTGCTACGTACTCCGCAATATCCTTCTTCATTCCGGTCCGCCAGAAAATATCCTTTAAATCCAAATACATCTTGGTATTTCCTAGGTGAATCGAATATGGTGAATCGTGTGCCTCTTGCAGAATCAACTTCCTGATCTTCGGGTCATTGGGCACATAAACACGGTCTTCAGACCATAGGGTGTCGTGCTCATCCTCACGAAATCCTTTAGCCTTTCCTTCGCTCATTTTCTCCTTTATAGAGGCAATATCCTTGCCAGTCTTTTGAGCTTCTCTGATTCTATCCATCAAAGTTGACTGAATCTCCAATGCTGCTACATAGCCTCTCGGTACTATTTCCAAACATAGTTCACGAAGATCCTCGGCTAACTCCTTTGGTATTTCTCCCGTTATTAGTGTATTGACATGGCTTTTACGGCTCAATGCGTCAGGTACTACATTAGCCTTTCCGGGATGGTAATGCAATCTCATATCATAATCCTTGATGAGCTCCAACCATCTACTTTGTCTGAGGTTTAACTCCTTCTACGTGAAAATGTATTTCAAACTCTTGTGGTCCGTGTACACCTCACAATGATTTCCAATGAGGAAATGTCCCCATGTTTTTAATGCATGCACTATGGCTGCTAACTCCAAATCATGCGTAGCATAATTCAATTCACGGGGTTTCAGTTGTCATGAGGCATATGAAACAACTCTCCCTTCCTGCATAAGCATTGCTCCAAGTCCTCGTCGTGAAGCGTCGCAATACACCTCATAATCCTTGGTCTGATCTGGCAAAATCAACACTGGTGAAGTAACCAAGCGTTTCTTCTTCTCCTGGAAACTAGCCTCACACTCCTAAGTCCATATGAACTTGGTATCCTTCTTTAACAACTCCGTCATAGGCTTTGCAATCTTGGAGAAATTCTCAATAAATCTCCGGTAGTATCCTGCGAGCCCAAGAAAACTCCAGATCTCTCCAACTATGGTTGGTGCTTCCCACTTGGTCACGGTATCAACTTTAGTGGGGTCAACTGCTATTCCTTCTCCGGATATAACGTGTCCGAGGAATCCTACTTCCTTCAACCAAAACTCACATTTGCGGAACTTGGCATACAACTGATGTTCTCTGAGCTTCTCAAGTACCAAACGCAAATGTTTCTTATGCTCCTCTTCATTCTTCGAGTAAACCTGGATATCATCAATGAACACCACGACGGACTTATCCAAGTACTCCATAAGCACTTTGTTCATCATGTTCATAAAATAGGCAGGTGCGTTAGTCAGACCAAATGACATAACGGTATACTCGTACAGCCCATACCTGGTGGTAAAAGCCGTCTTAGGTATATCCTGTTCGAATCTTCAACTGGTGGTACCCTGATCGCAGATCGATCTTGGGAAATACCTTAGCTCCTTGCAATCGATCAAATAGATCATTGATCATTGGTAGTGGGTACTTGTTCTTGATCATTACTTCATTCAACCCACGATAATCAACAACCATCCTTAACGATCCATCCTTTTTCTCCACTAGAAGTACTGGTGATCCCCAAGGCGACGAACTTGGGCGAATGTAACCTTTATCCAGTAACTCCTTAATCTGCTTCTTAATCTCTACCAAATCCTTTGCAGGCATCCTATATGGTCTCTTTGATATTGGCCCGGTGCCTGGCAAAAGCTCAATCAAAAACTCAATATCTCTATCCGGTGGCATGCCTGGCAACTCCTCTGGAAATACTTCAGGGAAATCCCTTACCACTGGTACTTCCTCCTGCACAACTCCTGTTAAACAATTTACTTGAGTCCCTTTTGGCATATGTCGGGATACATACTTGATCCTTCTTCCTTCCGGGGTGGTAAGCAAAATTGTCTTACTGGCGCAATCGATGTTTCCTCCATACATCGACAGCCAATGCATACCCAGAATTACATCCAATCCTTGTGATTCCAAAATGATTAAATCCGAGGGAAACACATGCCTACCTATACTCAATGGCACTTACATCCTTGACTGGCCATATACTCCGCTCCTGGTGAGCTTACTAGCATAGGTGTTCTAAGAACCTTAGTGGGCAGGTTATACTTATCCACAAATCCCCTTGATAAGTATGAATGCGATGCACCAGTATCAAAAAGAACGAGTGCAGTAAATGACTTAACCAAAAACTTACCGATTACGGCATCCGGCTGCTCTTCAACCTCCTCCACGTTAACGTGGTTCACCTGTCCCCTGTTGAAAGGGTTCGGCTTCTTCCCAGAGCTTCCATTGCCATTTTGGCCTTCAGGACATTCATTGGCATAATGTCCGGTCTTCTGACACTTAAAGCAAGTGACTTGGCTCAGGTCTTTCTTGGCTGGGGTTGATGGGTTGGTACGGTTCTGGCCGCTGCTTCCTCCATTGCCATTACCATTCTTGGTGCCGTTGTGATTGTGCGAGCTACCTCCTCCATGTGTATGCTGAAAATGTCCTCCCGATCTAGGGGTAAAACGTGGCTTCTGCTGAGCTCCAGAATTGTACTTCCCTTGTCCATACTTCCTCTTGCGGTTCTCAATTTGCTGCTGCTTGCCTTCAATCATAAGAGCAC
Source organism: Triticum dicoccoides (assembly GCF_002162155.2). Taxonomy (NCBI): domain Eukaryota; kingdom Viridiplantae; phylum Streptophyta; class Magnoliopsida; order Poales; family Poaceae; genus Triticum; species Triticum dicoccoides. Next base: position 461,065,903 of record NC_041388.1, on the reverse strand, counting down.
GATCTACCAACTCCTGGTAGTTGTTGAAGGTTGCTATCATCAACTGCATGCTCAACTCATCATTCAGTCCTTCCAGAAACTTCTCCTGCTTAGCTGCATCCGTAGCAACGTCATCTGGGGCATAACGTGCTAATTTACTAAAGTCTTCCACATACTGGCCAACTGTTCGTCCTCGTTGGCGCAAGTTGCGAAACTCACACTTCTTCATGGCCATAGCATCCTGCTGAAACATGGGTAGTACGAAAAGCCTGCTGAAACTGGTCCCATGTGACAGTGTCGACAGGGAAAGTGGCTGTGAAATTCTCCCACCATGATGTTGCGGGTCCTTCAAGCTGATGTGCGGCAAACTTCACCTTCTCCGCATCTGTGCATCCTGCTGTGGTCAACTCTCTAGCTGTCTTGCGGAGCCAATCATCTGCTACTATCGGCTCGGTGCTACTGGAAAACACCGGCGGATTCAGCCTAAGAAAACGGGCTAAGTGATCAACAGGTGGTGGTGGTGGTGGTGGGTTGTTGTTGGTGTTCCCCTGATTCTGATTCTGGACTAGCAACTGCAACAATGTGTTCTGCTACTGGATCAACTGGATGAGCTCCGGTGGAAAGGTAAATCCGGGGACATGTCTCGGAGGCATCTGAGGGTTTAGAAAAGACGAGATTTAAGAATAGAGGGGGTCTAAAGAGAAAACACTACCCATATGCACATGAGGCAAAAGCAAACAATTCACTTTATTCAATCAATCAAACAAGGGCATACAATCGATCTAACTATCGCAAAAGTGCTCGGACTACTGTATTTACATGGGGGACTACTACTACTGATGAGGTGGTCTACTAGAAATATTCTTCGGTTGCAGACTCCATGATATCTGCTCCGGCTTCATCAACATAGTCATCATTGCTATCATCTGGGTCCGAGTCGGTGTCGTCGATGATGATGTAGTCTTCCGGGCGAATCCCCTTGGGTTCTTCGTCTTCATCTACTGGGGTAGGGCCTCCCATAAATATTCCGATCTTCTTCATCAGATCGTCATTCTTCTCCACCAATACTTTAATTTCTTCTTCATAATCTTCACGTGTAGCCTTGAGTTCTTCCTCCAGTTCCTTGATTCTTGTCCTTGCCTTCTTCAGGTCTATCATGTCGGCGCACATCTGGTTCTCCTGTCGTCGAATGTGCTGGTTTAATTCCTGGATAAAAGCTGCAATTGATCTATCCTTTCTGGTGCTGATCATCTCTCAGTGCTCATCTTGGCGCCCACAAATTTGGTAGATAGTATCCTTGAGATCATTGCAGTAGACTTCTCCAATGCGTCCCATGGCGATGTGAGCTGCCATGCTCTTCCCTAGACTCTAAGTTGGTGCATCAAAAGAAAACTCTATGGGCTCAGTGACTGGCATGAACGTCCTTCCTGGAACTTGAACTTGAATTATCCAGCGCTCTTCTTCAGGTAAGGTGGCGTTGTAGGTTCCGGTGAAGCTTGGTACTCCTATGCTCAGGTATCTAGTGACTTCCTTCAAGTGGCGTCCAAAGGGTGTATCTTCATCCGGTTGCGTGAACTTGTTCCTTGCATCCGCCATCCTAAAGAGTAGAAAATATGAGAGGTCAGAAGAGAAGAGAGTGATGAGGACATGACTACCTTGGATATGACCAAAAATATTGCATATATGCATATTTGTCAGGTGATTTCTAGTGCAAACTATTCAATAATCTATTTATGTTATCTAGAACAAAAATACTTCACACACTTTTGTCTTTTGTCTAATTGCAGGTGTATGGGACATTTGTACAATCCACATATGAAGATAAGGAAGAAAGAGATGTTTATTTGTTGTCCAAAAAGTTCTCTCACGTCACTTTTGGCCTAAGAGAAGATAGAGTCCAAGTCTCTCACGTTCTGGATTCAGATTCGGACTGCACAGACACACCTGACTCAAAACGCACACAAGTTTTTCATACGGACTCCGAATTGGATGATTCGTTTTTTGTTGGAAACTAGATTTCGTGCACTTTCCAACCCAATTGGAATCACCTTCAAATTCGTCCGAAGCGTTGAGTTGTGGACGAAACAATCTGATGCTGCAGCAGAATCCGAGTCAAACTACAAGTCCAAAGGTGTTACATCACCTCCACTTGGGCCCATTGGCCTTGTACGACCTAGATTCAGTTTTAGGCTGCCTTGGGACGTCCTCCCACCTTCTTGGCCGCCACCCCTTGCTCCTATATAAGAAGATCCATCTAGTAGCTTTTCCTGGGGGATTTGTTTAGTTAAAAGTTAGCCATTGCAACTTCGTGTACTTCGTTTGTGTCCAACGACCAGACCAAGACCGCTTACGGATCCCCACCTTTATCAATACTTCATATATATTCGCAATATTCAGATTGCTTTTATCATATTCTTGCTCGTTCTTCGATTGCTTGCAGGAATAGACCTTCGTGGTCAGGTTGATCGTGCTCCGGCGTGGTCAATAACCTCAGGAGATTGGTTTAGCGATTGCTAAGGCGCAACGTCGTGCACGTTTGTAGTCGGATCGTCAAAGTCGTCTCCACCAAATCGGTAGTATCATCTCATCGAAAGATCGGGACACCCCGCCTCTATCAAGTGGTATCAGTTTTCAGGTTGCTCGGTGAGAATTTCCAGTTTTTCTTAGATTAGATTTATTTTCTTACCTATTGTCCAAGAAAAAGCCACAAAAAAAAGCTAGATCTGTTCATCCTTTATCCAAGCCAGTCTGAGCCTTTGCAATTTTCTATTCATTGCTTGCATAGTTGAATTATCGGTTGCATCGTCGTGTCAGTTGCTGGTCTTAGTGTCTAGTTCCTTTAGAGTTTCGAGTTCTGTTCACATTAGTCACGCCGCCGCTGCATCATTATCCGTTCCGCTGTCCACCATCCCATCTATTAATTTCCACCACGTGCTATGCACTGTTCATTGTCATAATCATAGTTGAGGTCATTCACATCTTCGCCTGATCCAATCTGCATCTTATCTAGTTTGTCTTGGAAAGAGGGAGAAAAAAAAGATAGAGAAAAAAAAAGAGAAAAAAAGGAAAGTAAAAGAGAGAGAAGAAAAAAAGCGTGAGAAAAAAAAAGAGAAGAAAAAAGTTGGATCTATCTAGAATCAATCTCGTACCTGAATTCGGATTGGAATCTGTTTTGCGCACTATTCAGTAAAACAGGTGTATCTTCCTCATACGAAGTCCGTTTTGGCTCCGTGAGTACTCAAATTGAAGATAGTGACGAGCCGCATCTAAATAGTTGCAGAAGCTAGTTCAATATTTGACACCTCAAAATCGGCTTCTAAATAGGTCGTTTTGCCCTCCGAAGTTCGTGAATACAGCTTGTTCCAATTTTTCAGGCCAGTTTTAGAATTCTTTGACTCCTCATATCAACTCGGAATTGAGTGATTCATTTTGCATTGGAAAGCTTGAGTTAGTAGCATTCTTTGAAAGAATTTATCAGAAAATTGTCTCAAACTTTTCAAGAGGAAAGTTGGAGAGAGAGTTGTTGTATATCCTGCTTGGCAGTTGTTTTTCATCATTATGTTCACTGCCGTTGTGATCTTCACTTATATCTTGCTGTCAAGAGCTACTTAGTATCCTTCATTGATGCTAGTTGTGCTACGCCGTGACCTCATTAGTGTTCTAGGCTCGCGTCTCTAGTCCGGTCTAGCCTAGGACTAGCACAGTACCGTCGTTGAGCGTTTATTCAACATTGCATCTTTGAATTGATTATTGCTAATCTTTTGCTACCATATATAGCCAACACAGCTCCACATATTTCTACACCGTGTATACGTACGCTCCCCTGGCAATCATTTTACTCAATATTCGGAGTTACTTGACACCGCTGGTTGCCGATCACCGCCTGCTGCATGGTAAGAATTTGTAAGACATTGATATTTGCTTTACTGTGAGCGTTTTACCACCACATCCTAGTAGTTATAGGAACAATATTTTTGGGTTTTGTTTCTTGTTCTACTAATCATGACAGGATCCAGAGTCAATTCATGGGCTTTGTCGATCGCGGGAGACGTGCCACCACCTTTGCAAATACCACAACCGTCACGAGAGGTGCACAAACATCCAAATGCACATGATCAGGTTAATGTATCTATACCACCATTTAATGGCCGTTTTAAACCTTCTTTATATATTGAATGGTAGTTCGACATAAAAAATATATTTGCTTCCCATAATTTCAATGAACATAAAAAGGTTAAGGTTGCGGTTGGTTCTTTCACTGGTTATGCTTTGGTTTGGTGGAGTGAATATTGTCGGTTACACCCTGATTATATACCTACTACTTGGGATGATTTGAAACTTGCCATGCGACATACTTTCGTCCCTGCTTATTATACTCGTGACATGATTAAGAAGTTGCAACACTTAAAACAAGGTAGTGAAACTGTAACAAAATATTATGATGATTTACAAACTACCTTGTTGCATTCCTCTTTAGAAGAAAGTGAAGATGATTTTATGGATAGATTTTGGGGAGGATTAAACCGTGATATTCAAGAGATACTAATTCATGAAGAGTGTTATCCTATGGACCATTTGTTTCATCTTGCTTGCAAAGCTGAACAGGAAATAAAACGACGCGTTGGCCACGAGGAGAACAAGCGCACGATGCACATTCCAAGAGTTGATATGATTGTTCCTTCAACTACTAGGCATACTATGACAACCACACCCATTGTTGTCAGGACTACATCACCTCCACCATGTGACACATCGCCCCCGAGAGTGGCTACATCATCTGAGTTGATCATAAGAGGTAATGACAAAGGTACCGATCTTCCATCTCTACATGAGAATGATGAATGCTTTGTCAATTTGAATGCACCATCTGATGAGCTACCCACTACTTTGATCGCACCACCTATTTTAGAGGACTACGTTGATAATTTGACTTTGCCATGTGATCAAACAACTGAAATACCAACAATTTTGAGTGCACCCATTGAATTAACTATTGATGCAAAAGAACCAATGTTTAATCATTTTGATATGACCTCTAATCTTGGTGATGATTCTGTGTTGAATGACTTATTGCATGTTTGCTTATTTAAGCATGTTGTAGCATGTAAATTTGATGCAAGTAAGGTTTATTCACCAATGTTGGGATGGTTTAATGATGAACATTGTCAATCTTTTGAAATGAATAAGAGCTTCACTTATATGTGCAAACTGAGTTGCAATATTTTCATGCCTTCTACTTCTTGTGCTAATTTTTTGGCTTTAGATTTTATGAACTATGCAAGTTACTCATCTATTCATGTGTCATATATGCAAAAATCAAGGGAAGTAAAAATGGATGACATTTACATATACAACATGTACACCTTGTCTCTTTTGTTAGCCACATTTCAGATTAAGCAACGCCGAGGACGGCTTTATTTTCAAGAAGGGGAGGATGATGAGGACATGACTACCTTGGATATGACCAAAAATATTGCATATATGCATATTTGTCAGGTGATTTCTAGTGCAAACTATTCAATAATCTATTTATGTTATCCAGAACAAAAATACTTCACACACTTTTGTGTTTTGTCTAATTGCAGGTGTATGGGACATTTGTACAATCCACATATGAAGATAAGGAAGAAAGAGATGTTTATTTGCTGTCCAAAAAGTTCTCTCACGTCACTTTTGGCCCAAGAGAAGATAGAGTCCAAGTCTCTCACGTTCTGGATTCAGATTCGGACTGCACAGACACACCTGACTCAAAACGCACATAAGTTTTTCATACGGACTCCGAATTGGATGATTCTTTTTTTGTTGGAAACTAGATTTCGTGCACTTTCCAACCCAGTTGGAATCACCTTCAAATTCGTCCGGAGCGTTGAGTTGTGGACGAAACAATCTGATGCTGCAGCAGAATCCGAGTCAAACTACAAGTCCAAAGGTGTTACATCACCTCCACTTGGGCCCATTGGCCTTGTACGACCTAGATTTAGTTTTAGGCTGCCTTGGAACGTCCTCTCACCTCCTTGGCCGCCACCCCTTGCTCCTATATAAGTAGATCCATCTAGTAGCTTTTCCTGGGGGATTTGTTTAGTTAAAAGTTAGCCATTGCAACTTCGTGTACTTCGTTTGTGTCCAACGACCAGACCAAGACCGCTTACGGATCCCCACCTTTATCAATACTTTATATATATTCGCAATATTCAGATTGCTTTTATCATATTCTTGCTCGTTCTTCGATTGCTTGCAGGAATAGACCTTCGTGGTCAGGTTGATCGTGCTCCGGCGTGGTCAATAACCTCAGGAGATTGGTTTAGCGATTGCTAAGGCGCAACGTCGTGCACGTTTGTAGTCGGATCGTCAAAGTCGTCTCCACCAAATCGGTAGTATCATCTCATCGAAAGATCGGGACACCCCGCCTCTATCAGAGAGTGAATAGTGATCTAGGTCTTTAGCTTAGTGGTCGTGTCCTACAGTCAGCGTGTGCTCTGATACCATCTTTGTAGCGACCAGATCTCAAACGATCCGCTGACACCACACAGTACTTGAAGGATTTATAACAGAGTAGCAATCACACACTTATTACATCGAGTGTCTCAATAGAGAACTTCTTACAATAAATATGGCTTAAGGCCATCTAATAACGATAACAATGGAAGGCTTGGAAGATAAGTGAGTCCATCAACTCCAACGGCATCACTGGGTATAGAACCACGACCTAAAAACTCCTTAATTGTCGTCTGAAAAGTCTGCAACATTAACGTTGCAGCCCGAAACGGGTCAGCACATGGAATATGCTGGCAAGGTAACACATCGAGAGTAATGGAATGAAACAGCTATACTATATGCATATTTGGCTGGTGGAAAGCTCTATGGTTACAGTTTTGCGTAAAGCCAATTTTTCCCTACTACAAAGGAATAAATTTTATTTAACTATCATGGTAGTTGTTAAACATTGAGAATGGTTGATAGCATCCTCAATCCCAATTAAGCATCATCATTAACAAAACCCAACAAAATTAATTTAGAGTAACATGTTGAGATTCACATGATAATCCAAGTACTAGATACTCAAGATGTCCGTAACCGGGGACACGGCTAACCATGATTAGTTTATACACTCTACAGAGGTTTGCGCACTTTTCCCCACAAGACTCGATCGCCTCCGTTTGGTTTCTCGCACTTCATGGTGTTTGAGAAGACGGATTACCGAGACATAGTCTTTCAGAAGCGCTAGCACCTTACGATGGATAGACCGTTACACCTACTTTCCCCTACATCTGCTAGTCTACCCTGTAAGAGTTCGCACGACTTAATCAACTATGCTAGAGCCCATAATAGCTTGTGGGTGCACACGGAAGTTTCTAGTATGAAAAATCTCATGATCCCTTTGGGCCTGGGTGGCGGTCCATAAAGAGAAACAGGCAATCCTGGAATACCCAGGTACCTTAATCCACCTAGATGTGTGTTTAATTGCCACCTTAGATAAACCATTAATTAACAAACTCACATCTGTCATGGATATCACTCACCCAATCCACGTCTACTAGCATAGCATGGCATAATAGGCAAACGTAGAAGTAACTCCCAAAGGTTTGAAAATAAACAGGTAATAGGTACTACCTCAACTACTTCCCATCCCACAATTTAATTAGATCCTAATCATGCAATGTTTGAGGATTGATCTAATGCAATAAAACTGGGTAGTAGGAGGTATGATCAAAGTGTTACTTGCCTTGCTGATGATCCGTGAAACCTAGAGATTCAAAGTACCAGGGGGCGCACTCCGGGTATTCTATCGCAGACAAACAAACAAGCATACAATAAGTATTCATCTAATGCACATGTAAAACTCAAATAAGAGATCTAACCAGAAGGTTCAACTTAAGAACTCCGGTTTGCAAAAAGAATCAAATCAAACGAAGCAACGAAAGTAAAACGGCAAAAGAAACAGGCTTCATTTACTATTATGGATCTAGGGCAATTTTTACAGTGGCAAAAACTTGTTTAAGTTGGTTAAACGGATAGAGGGTTTTGAGACGAAACTCCAAGCGCTTGAATCGCCTGATTCCAATAAACGAGCGAAAAGTTATACTAAAACAAAAATCGGATCAGGAATCGCGATCAGAAAAATCGCGGATTTAATCCGAAAAAAAGAAAAACGATGAACGTTCGCTAGAACGGACGAACGGACGAACGCTCGCTATTTAGATAAATCAGAAAAACCGATCTATTTTAAAAAAAAATGAAATTAAGAAAAAGAACAAAACTGTCGGAAAAACCGAACAGCTTCTCGGAAAAAAAACCGGTGTCTATAAAGAAAACTACCGGCAACTCCGGCGGCGTCGGCGGGGCGGCGGCGGTCGGCGGCGGTGGCGGTCGGCGGCGAGGCGGCGGCGGGGCGGCGGCTAGGGTTTTTGGGGAGGCTCCGGGCTGGGCTCCCCGGCTTATAAAGCTCGATCGGGCCTGGTGTCTAGGTCGGACACGGCCTGTAGGTCGGTTGCGTTTTTTTTAAAAAATATTCCACGCAGAAAAACAAATAAAAGAAATACTAAACGGACTCCAAAAATCCCGAAATAAATTTTCTCGGGCTTCTAAAATCAAGCCGCACAAGGTGACCATTTATTTGGGGCCTAAATGCAATTTTGAAAAACGCACATTTTTCCTAAATTCAAATAAAATACCGAAAAACTCCAAAATAAAATCTTATTTGATTTTATTATTAAATCCTCTATATTTCTTTATTTTGGGAAAGTCATTTTATTCCCTCTCTCATATTTTTGTAATAGAAATAATTGATGATAAAATAATTAAAATCAAATGATTCTATTCTCGAAATTTGAGAAAACTCAAATATGAAAATAACGAAATCCCCAACTCTCTCCGTGGGTCCTTGAGTTGCGTAGAATTTCTAGGATCAAAACCAAAAGCAAATAAAATATAATATGCAATGATGATCTAGTGTATAACATTCCAAATTGAAAATTTGGGATGTTACAAACCTACCCCCCTTAAGATGAATCTCACCCTCGAGATTCTGGTTGGCTAGAAAATTGGTGAGGGTGGTCCTTGAGCAAATCTTCCTCTCGCTCCCAGGTGGCTTCATCCTTCGTGTGGTGGCTCCACTGAACCTTGCAAAACTTGATAACCTTGCTGCGGATGACTCGACTGACATACTCTAGAATCTTAACTGGTTTGTCCTCATAAGTCAAATCGTTATCCAACTGAATTGCTTCCAATGGCACAGTGTCTCTCAAGGGTATGTGATGAGGACATCAATACAATTGTTACACCCACAGCCCCTGCTGCTATACATACTGGACCAATTACTAGAGCTCATGCACGCCAACTAAATTACCAGGTACTTTCGTTTCTTGGTAATGATTCTAATGTTCATGAGAATATGATGCTGCCTAAATTGGATACATTTATTTTGCTTACAAATGAAGGGTCTAGCTTGGAGAAGGATGAACATTGGAGCAAGAACAAGCATGGAGATGATGGCATGCGCAAGGGGAACAAGAACGGAGTTACAAGTGATGATTTCAGGACTTTGAAGCCACCATAATGGGTGCATGAAGCCTTGGACGAAATATACAAGATGCCACTTCATAAATTTTGTCCCGAGGCTATTTTAGGTGCTGCGTCACCTTATTATTGGGCCAGGCCCATGTAATTTCGAAATACATAAGTATAGGCTATTTTTAGAGTCCGTATGTGTGGGGAAACAAGAGATAGGGTTGATTTCGGACCCCTCCACCAAGGGCCACGAAATTCCCCCCTCTTCCTCCATATATACAGCCCTTAGGGCATCGTTTAGACTTTGGGTTTTGTTTAGATTAAAAGTTCGCCATAGCTGCAACTTCGCGTACTTCGTTTGTGTTCAACGACCAGACAAAGGCGTCACAGAACCCCACCTTGATCAATAAAGCTTTCATCTTATATTCGCAATATCCAGATTGCAATCTTAGTTTCTTGCTTGTTCTTCGTTTGCTCGCAGGAAACAGACCCTCGTGGTCAGGTTGATCGTGCTCCAGCGTGGTCAATAACCTCTCAGAGTTGGTTTAGCGATTGCTAAGGCGCGATGTCCTCGCACGTTCGTAGTCGGATCGTCAAAGTCGACTTCCACCAAAGCGATATCCATCATCTCATCGAAAGACGGGACACCTTTGCCTCTATCAAGTGGTATCAGATTTCCAGGTTGCTCGGTGAGATTTTACAGTTTTTCGTAGTTTAGATCGAGTCTGTTCTTCATACCTACAGTCCACGAAAAAGCCACAAAAAAAATAGGGTTAGTTCATCATATCCGAACCAATCTGAGCCTTTGCATAATCTTTTTAGGGTTTTGCTTTGTTGAATTTGCGGTTGCATCGTCGTGTCTAGTTGCTGGTCTTAGAGTCTAGTCTTTTAGAGTTTCGAGTTCTGGTCATAAGTTGTCACGCCACCGCCGCACCATCATCATCACCCCTGCCATCTACCACCACCGCTTATCCGCCACCGCTTCGAATCCGTATCCATATACCACCACAGCTGTCATATACCACCACCGCTGCCATCTACCACCATATATCCACCACCAATCCGAGTTCTTGTCATATTAGGTTTGTTTTCGAGATCCATCTAGATTCCGATTCGTGTTTCCTTGCCGGAGTAGGTTTCGGAAAAAAAAAAGAGTCGGGTAGCCACGCTCCGTTTAGGCCCAAAATTTTTCGAAAACGCATTTTTCGAAAAAATTTCTGGCTATCCTATTTTTAGGTGTTTCTGAGTGTTTTGAGACAGGTGCCATTATAGGAAGTTTTTTTGACCCGTTTCCAGTTTTTGGGTCCGGGCAGTCGAAAAAAAAAAATTGGTCGAAAAAATCTGCACAGCGTTCTTCTTCTTCCATGGCATCAACAGGGCACACAAGTGATATTATTTGTCGTCGTTGTAAGGGAGGAGGTCATTATGCGAGAGAATGCAAATCTCCGCGTGTGATGATTGCTACCGCGGATGGTGGATATGAGTCCGCTAGTGACTATGATGAGGAGACTTTGGCTCTTATTACACGTGAAGAACATGGTGGAGATGATTCTGATCATGAGACGCAATACATGGCTCCTGAAGACGCTGACAGGTATGAATGTTTAGTTGCTCAACGTGTTTTGAGTGTGCAGGTCACACAAGCTGAGCAAAATCAGAGGCACAATTTGTTCCATACCAAGGGAGTTGTGAAGGAACGTTCTGTGCGCGTCATCATAGACGGAGGGAGCTGCAACAACTTGGCTAGCATGGAGATGGTGGAGAAGCTTTCTCTCACCACAAGACCACATCCACATCCTTACTACATCCAATGGTTCAACAACAGCGACAAGGTTAAGGTAACACGTACTGTTCGTGTGCATTTTAGTATCTCTACATATGCTGATTATGTTGATTGTGATGTGGTACCTATGCAAGCATGTTCCTTATTACTTGGTAGACCATGGCAATTTGATAAAAATTCTGTACACCATGGTAGAAACAATCACTATACTCTGGTTCATAAGGATAAAAATATTACTTTGCTTCCTATGACTCCTGATTCCATTTTGAAAGATGATATTAATAGAGCTAATAAAGCACAACAGGAGAAGAATAAGAGTGAAAATCAGATTGTGGCAAAAGAATTTGAGCAACAAATGAAGCCTAATAATAAGCCATCTAGTGTTGCTTCTCAAATTAAATTGAAAAGTGCATGTTTATTTGCCACCAAATCTGATATTGATGAGTTAGATTTCAGCAAATCTGTTTGCTATGCTTTTGTGTGCAAAGAGGCATTATTTTCATTCGAGGACGTGCCTTCCTCTTTGCCTCCTGCTGTCACTAACATTTTGCAGGAGTTCGCTGACGTTTTTCCACAAGACGTGCCACCGGGATTACCGCCTATTCGAGGGATTGAGCATCAGATTGACTTAATTCCCGGTGCTTCACTGCCAAACCGTGCACCATACCGTACCAATCCAGAGGAGACGAAGGAGATTATGCGTCAAGTACAAGAGCTTCTCGACAAAGGTTATATACGCGAATCCCTTAGTCCTTGTGCTGTTCCTATTATTCTAGTGCCGAAAAAGGATGGTACATCACGTATGTGTGTTGATTGTAGAGGCATTAATAATATTACTATTCGTTATCGTCATCCTATTCCTAGGCTAGATGATATGCTTGATGAATTGAGTGGCTCTACAATATTCTCCAAAGTTGATTTGCGTAGTGGCTATGATGAGGACATCAATACAATTGTTATACCCACAGCCCCTGCTGCTATACATACTGGACCAATTACTAGAGCTCGTGCACGCCAACTAAATTATCAGGTACTTTCGTTTCTTGGTAATGATTCTAATGTTCATGAGAATATGATGCTGCCTAAATTGGATACATTTGTTTTGCTTACAAATGAAGGGCCTAGCTTGGAGAAGGATGAACATTGGAGCAAGAACAAGCATGGAGATGATGGCATGCGCAAGGGGAACAAGAACGGAGTTACAAGTGATGATTTCAGGACTTTGAAGCCACCATAATGTGTGCATGAAGCCTTGGACGAAATATACAAGATGCCACTTCATAAATTTCGTCCCGAGGCTATTTTAGGTGCTGCGTCACCTTATTATTGGGCCAGGCCCATGTAATTTCGAAATACATAAGTATAGGCTATTTTTAGAGTCCGTATGTGTGGGGAAACAAGAGATAGGGTTGATTTCGGACCCCTCCACCAAGGGCCACGAAATCCACCCCTCTTCCTCCATATATACAGCCCTTAGGGCATCGTTTAGACCTTGGGTTTTGTTTAGATTAAAAGTTCGCCATAGCTGCAACTTCGCGTACTTCGTTTGTGTTCAACGACCAGACAAAGGCGTCACAGAACCCCACCTTGATCAATAAAGCTTTCATCTTATATTCGCAATATCCAGATTGCAATCTCAGTTTCTTGCTTGTTCTTCGTTTGCTCGCAGGAAACAGACCCTCGTGGTCAGGTTGATCGTGCTCCGGCGTGGTCAATAACCTCTCGGAGTTGGTTTAGCGATTGCTAAGGCGCGACGTCCTCGCACGTTCGTAGTAGGATCGTCAAAATCGACTTCCACCAAAGCGAAATCCACCATCTCATCGAAAGACGGGACACCTTAGCCTCTATCAAGATTGACTGGGAGAATTTATCGAACAAGGAGCTTCATGATAAGTTTCAGCAAATGATGACTGAACAGGTGCAAGATGTGCTGAACAATTTTGAAGAGGCCATGGAGAAGATCACTGGCTTTGAGAAGACGTTCGAAACAAAGCTCGATAACAAGTTTAATGAATTGCTCGCGCGTCTTCCACCACCACCACCCGCTGCAGCTAACGCACCTCTCCAACAACAACAACAACAACAACGACTACCTCCACGTCGCGAAGCAGACCTCCGCCGAGCAAGCCGTGTTCCTCTTGCGTTTGGCCAAACTGTTGGTGCTGCTGTTGATACTTCTGTGGCTCCTGCTGCTGATGCGGAGGAGGATGATTATGTGGGAGACTATGAGGATGAGGTTGATCAAAATCAACACTACGTGCAGCCACCTGTACCACCACCAGCAGGTCGACCTCAGGTATATATTCGTAATGGTAGGCCTGCACCACCACCTCAGGTACGAGATGATGTCCATATTCCTAAACTGAAATTGAATATTCCACCATTTGAGGGTAGATATGTTCCTGATATATATCTTACCTTGGAGTTAGAAACTGAACAACGATTTACATGTTTACAATATCCTGAGGAGAGACGAGTTGCTGCTGCTGTTTGTGCTTTCACTAGTTTTGCATGTGTATGGTGGTCTGAACATTGTAGATTATATCCTATTCCAACTACTTGGGCTGCTTTGAAAACTGCTATGCGTACGCGTTGGGTTCCACCATATTATCAACGTGAATTGCTTCAAAAATTGCAGCGTTTAAGACAAGGGAAAAATTCTGTAGAAGAATATTATCAGGAATTACAAACTGGCATGATTAGATGTGGTATTGTTGAGGAGAATGAAGCTATGCTTGCACGTTTTCTGGGTGGATTAAATAGAGAGATTCAGACCATTCTAGACTATAAGGAGTATACTAATATCACTCGTTTATTCCATCTTGCTTGTAAAGCTGAACGTGAAGTGCAGGATCGACAAGCATTGGGGGGAACTAACTTTTCTGCAGGCCGACCTTCATCATGGACACCACGTGCATCTTCTACTTCAACTGCACCAGCACCTCCATCCGGTGCCACCTCCAGCCGTGATACAAGAAAACAGGCACAACCACCATTATCTGCCAAGAGCGCACCTGCGGGGCCTGCACAGCGTTCTTCTTCTTCCATGGCATCAACAGGGCACACAAGTGATATTATTTGTCGTCGTTGTAAGGGAGGAGGTCATTATGCGAGAGAATGCAAATCTCCGCGTGTGATGATTGCTACCGCGGATGGTGGATATGAGTCCGCTAGTGACTATGATTAGGAGACTTTGGCTCTTATTACACGTGAAGAACATGGTGGAGATGATTCTGATCATGAGACGCAATACATGGCTCCTGAAGACGCTGACAGGTATGAATGTTTAGTTGCTCAACGTGTTTTGAGTGTGCAGGTCACACAAGCTGAGCAAAATCAGAGGCACAATTTGTTCCATACCAAGGGAGTTGTGAAGGAACGTTCTGTGCGCGTCATCATAGACGGAGGGAGCTGCAACAACTTGGCTAGCATGGAGATGGTGGAGAAGCTTTCTCTCACCACAAGACCACATCCACATCCTTACTACATCCAATGGTTCAACAACAGCGACAAGGTTAAGGTAACACGTACTGTTCGTGTGCATTTTAGTATCTCTACATATGCTGATTATGTTGATTGTGATGTGGTACCTATGCAAGCATGTTCCTTATTACTTGGTAGACCATGGCAATTTGATAAAAATTCTGTACACCATGGTAGAAACAATCACTATACTCTGGTTCATAAGGATAAAAATATTACTTTGCTTCCTATGACTCCTGATTCCATTTTGAAAGATGATATTAATAGAGCTAATAAAGCACAACAGGAGAAGAATAAGAGTGAAAATCAGATTGTGGCAAAAGAATTTGAGCAACAAATGAAGCCTAATAATAAGCCATCTAGTGTTGCTTCTCAAATTAAATTGAAAAGTGCATGTTTATTTGCCACCAAATCTGATATTGATGAGTTAGATTTCAGCAAATCTGTTTGCTATGCTTTTGTGTGCAAAGAGGCATTATTTTCATTCGAGGACGTGCCTTCCTCTTTGCCTCCTGCTGTCACTAACATTTTGCAGGAGTTCGCTGACGTTTTTCCACAAGACGTGCCACCGGGATTACCGCCTATTCGAGGGATTGAGCATCAGATTGACTTAATTCCCGGTGCTTCACTGCCAAACCGTGCACCATACCGTACCAATCCAGAGGAGACGAAGGAGATTATGCGTCAAGTACAAGAGCTTCTCGACAAAGGTTATATACGCGAATCCCTTAGTCCTTGTGCTGTTCCTATTATTCTAGTGCCGAAAAAGGATGGTACATCACGTATGTGTGTTGATTGTAGAGGCATTAATAATATTACTATTCGTTATCGTCATCCTATTCCTAGGCTAGATGATATGCTTGATGAATTGAGTGGCTCTACAATATTCTCCAAAGTTGATTTGCGTAGTGGCTACCATCAAATTCGTATGAAATTGGGAGATGAATGGAAAATAGCATTTAAAACTAAGTTTGGATTATACGAGTGGTTAGTCATGCCTTTTGGGTTAACTAATGCACCTAGTACTTTCAGGAGATTAATGAACGAAGTTTTACGTGCTTTCATGGGACGATTTGTGGTAGTTTACTTTGATGACATATTGATTTATAGCAGATCTTTGGAGGAACATTTGGAACATTTACGTGCTGTTTTTATTGCTCTACGTGATGCACGTTTGTTTGGTAACCTTGGGAAGTGCACCTTTTGCACCGACCGAGTATCTTTTCTTGGCTATGTTGTTACTCCACAGGGAATTGAAGTTGATAAAGCCAAGATTGAAGCTATTGAGAGTTGGCCGCAGCCCAAAACGGTCACACAAGTGAGGAGTTTTCTTGGCCTCGCTGGATTCTATAGGCGTTTTGTGAGAGATTTCAGCACCATTGCTGCACCTCTCAATGAGCTTACAAAGAAAGATGTGCCTTTTCTTTGGGGTACCGCACAGGAAGAAGCCTTCACGGTATTGAAAGATAAGTTGACACATGCTCCTTTACTCCAACTTCCTGATTTTAATAAGATTTTTGAGCTTGAATGTGATGCTAGTGGAATTGGATTAGGAGGTGTGTTATTACAAGATGGCAAACCCGTTGCATACTTTTCTGAAAAATGGCACGACTCAATCCTCATGGTTTATATATGCCTTTGCCTGTACCTAGTGTTCCTTGGGAGGATATATCTATGGATTTTGTTTTAGGTTTACCTCGAACAAAGAAGGGGAGGGATAGCATATTTGTTGTCGTGGATAGATTCTCGAAAATGGCACACTTTATACCATGTCATAAAAGCGATGATGCTGTTAATGTTGCTGATTTGTTCTTTCGTGAAATTATTCGCTTGCATGGTGTGCCAAATACTATTGTTTCAGATCGTGATACTAAATTTCTTAGCCACTTTTGGAGATGTTTATGGGCTAAGTTGGGGACTAAACTGCTTTTTAGTACTACTTGTCACCCCCAAACTGATGGACAAACTGAAGTAGTCAATAGAACGTTATCTACTATGCTTAGGGCTGTTTTGAAGAATAATAAGAAAATGTGGGAGGAATGCTTGCCTCATATTGAATTTGCTTATAATCGTTCATTGCATTCTACTACTAAGATGTGCCCTCTTGAAGTTGTGTATGGTTTCCTACCTCGTGCACCTATTGATTTGTTGCCTCTTCCATCTTCGGAGAAGGTTAATTTTGATGCTAAACAACGTGCTGAATTGATTTTAAAAATGCATGAGTTAACTAAGGAAAACATTGAGCGCATGAATGCTAAATATAAACTTGCTGGAGATAAGGGTAGAAAACATGTTGTGTTTGCACCTGGAGATCTTGTTTGGTTACATTTGCGTAAGGATAGATTTCCTGATTTGCGCAAATCAAAGTTAATGCCAAGTGCTGATGGTCCTTTTAAGGTGTTAGAGAAAATAAATGATAATGCATATAAACTTGAGCTGCCTGCAGATTTTGGGGTTAGTCCCACTTTTAACATTGCAGATTTGAAGCCTTATTTGGGTGAGGAAGATGAACTTCCGTCGAGGACGACTTCATTTCAAGAAGGGGAGGATGATGAGGACATCAATACAATTGTTACACCCACAGCCCCTGCTGCTATACATACTGGACCAATTACTAGAGCTCGTGCACGCCAACTAAATTACCAGGTACTTTCGTTTCTTGGTAATGATTCTAATGTTCATGAGAATATGATGCTGCCTAAATTGGATACATTTGTTTTGCTTACAAATGAAGGGCCTAGCTTGGAGAAGGATGAACATTGGAGCAAGAACAAGCATGGAGATGATGGCATGCGCAAGGGGAACAAGAACGGGATTTATAGCAGATCTTTGGAAGAACATTTGGAACATTTACGTGCTGTTTTTATTGCTCTACGTGATGCACGTTTGTTTGGTAACCTTGGGAAGTGCACCTTTTGCACCGACCGAGTATCTTTTCTTGGCTATGTTGTTACTCCACAGGGAATTGAAGTTGACAAAGCCAAGATTGAAGCTATTGAGAGTTGGCCGCAGCCCAAAACAGTCACACAAGTGAGGAGTTTTCTTGGCCTCGCTGGATTCTATAGGCGTTTTGTGAGAGATTTCAGCACCATTGCTGCACCTCTCAATGAGCTTACAAAGAAAGATGTGCCTTTTCTTTGGGGTACCGCACAGGAAGAAGCCTTCACGGTATTGAAAGATAAGTTGACACATGCTCCTTTACTCCAACTTCCTGATTTTAATAAGACTTTTGAGCTTGAATGTGATGCTAGTGGAATTGGATTAGGAGGTGTGTTATTACAAGATGGCAAACCTGTTGCATACTTTTCTGAAAAATTGAGTGGGCCTAGTCTGAATTATTCTACTTATGATAAAGAATTATATGCTCTTGTTCGGACTTTAGAAACATGGCAACATTATTTATGGCCCAAAGAATTTGTTATACATTCTGATCATGAATCTTTGAAACATATTAAAAGTCAAGCTAAACTGAATCGTAGACATGCTAAATGGATTGAATTCATTAAGACTTTCCCTTATGTCATTAAACACAAGGGAAAAGAAAATGTTATTGCTGATGCATTGTCTCGTCGCTATACTATGCTTTCACAACTTGACTTCAAAATATTTGGTTTGGAGACCATCAAAGATCAATATGTGCATGATGCTGATTTTAAAGATGTAATGCAGAATTGTAAAGAAGGAAGAATGTGGAACAAGTTTGTTGTTAACGATGGATTTGTGTTTCGTGCTAACAAGCTATGCATTCCAGCTAGCTCCGTTCGTCTTTTGTTGTTGCAGGAGGCGCATGGAGGAGGATTAATGGGACACTTTGGCGTGAAGAAGACGGAGGACGTACTTGCTACACATTTCTTTTGGCCAAAGATGAGACGGGATGTTGAGCGTTTTATTGCTCGCTGCACTACATGTCAAAAAGCTAAGTCACGACTCAATCCTCATGGTTTATATATGCCTTTGCCTGTACCTAGTGTTCCTTGGGAGGATATATCTATGGACTTTGTTTTAGGTTTACCTCGAACAAAGAAGGGGAGGGATAGCATATTTTTTGTCGTGGATAGATTCTCGAAAATGGCACACTTTATACCATGTCATAAAAGTGATGATGCTGTTAATGTTGCTGATTTGTTCTTCCGTGAAATTATTCGCTTGCATGGTGTGCCAAATACTATTGTTTCAGATCGTGATACTCAATTTCTTAGCCACTTTTGGAGAAATTTATGGGCTAAGTTGGGGACTAAACTGCTTTTTAGTACTACTTGTCACCCCCAAACTGATGGACAAAGTGAAGTAGTCAATAGAACATTGTCTACTATGCTTAGGGCTGTTTTGAAGAATAATAAGAAAATGTGGGAGGAATGCTTGCCTCATATTGAATTTGCTTATAATCGTTCATTGCATTCTACTACTAAGATGTGCCCTTTTGAAGTTGTGTATGGTTTCCTACCTCGTGCACCTATTGATTTGTTGCCTCTTCCATCTTCGGAGAAGGTTAATTTTGATGCTAAACAACGTGCTGAATTGATTTTAAAAATGCATGAGTTAACTAAGGAAAACATTGAGCGCATGAATGCTAAATATAAACTTGCTGGAGATAAGGGTAGAAAACATGTTGTGTTTGCACCTGGAGATCTTGTTTGGTTACATTTGCGTAAGGATAGATTTCCTGATTTGCGCAAATCAAAGCTAATGCCACGTGCTGATGGTCCCTTTAAGGTGTTAGAGAAAATAAATGATAATGCATATAAACTTGAGCTGCCTGTGGATTTTGGGGTTAGTCCCACTTTTAACATTGCAGATTTGAAGCCTTATTTGGGTGAGGAAGATGAACTTCCGTCGAGGACGACTTCATTTCAAGAAGGGGAGGATGATGAGGACATCAATACAATTGTTACACCCACAGCCCCTGCTGCTATACATACTGGACCAATTACTAGAGCTCGTGCACGCCAACTAAATTACCAGGTACTTTCGTTTCTTGGTAATGATTCTAATGTTCATGAGAATATGATGCTGCCTAAATTGGATACATTTGTTTTGCTTACAAATGAAGGGTCTAGCTTGGAGAAGGATGAACATTGGAGCAAGAACAAGCATGGAGATGATGGCATGCGCAAGGGGAACAAGAACGGAGTTACAAGTGATGATTTCAGGACTTTGAAGCCACCATAATGGGTGCATGAAGCCTTGGACGAAATATACAAGATGCCACTTCCTAAATTTCGTCCCGAGGCTATTTTAGGTGCTGCGTCACCTTATTATTGGGCCAGGCCCATGTAATTTCGAAATACATAAGTATAGGCTATTTTTAGAGTCCGTATGTGTGGGGAAACAAGAGATAGGGTTGATTTTGGACCCCTCCACCAAGGGCCACGAAATTCCCCCCTCTTCCTCCATATATACAGCCCTTAGGGCATCGTTTAGACTTTGGGTTTTGTTTAGATTAAAAGTTCGCCATAGCTGCAACTTCGCGTACTTCGTTTGTGTTCAACGACCAGACAAAGGCGTCACAGAACCCCACCTTGATCAATAAAGCTTTCATCTTATATTCGCAATATCCAGATTGCAATCTTAGTTTCTTGCTTGTTCTTCGTTTGCTCGCAGGAAACAGACCCTCGTGGTCAGGTTGATCGTGCTCCGGCGTGGTCAATAACCTCTCGGAGTTGGTTTAGCGATTGCTAAGGCGCGACGTCCTCGCACGTTCGTAGTCGGATCGTCAAAGTCGACTTCCACCAAAGCGAAATCCACCATCACATCGAAAGACGGGACACCTTTGCCTCTATCAGTATGTCAGCCATCTCCACGTGGCACTTCTTCAACTGAGAAACGTGGAACACATCATGAAATCCTGACAATCCTTCGGGCAATTCTAACTTGTAGGCCACTTCTCCCATACGTTCCAATACTCGGTATGGTCCTACAAACCGTGGCGCTAACTTTCCCTTAACACCAAAACGCTTTATTCCCCGAAGTGGGGATACTCGAAGATAAACTCTGTCTCCGACTTCGTAAACTGTCTCCTTGCGTTTAGAATCTGTGTAACTCTTCTGTCTGGACCGGGCTACCTTAAGCCTATCGCGAATCAATTTCACCTTCTGTTCAGACTCCTTAATCAAATCAGGTCCAAACAACTGGCGGTCTCCAACTTCATCCCATTACAACGGTGTCCTGTACCTCCTTCCATACAAGGCTTCGAAAGGGGCCATCTTTATACTGGATTGATAGCTGTTGTTGTAAGAGAACTCTGCATATGGCAAATTCTTGTCCCAACTAGATCCATAATCTAGCGCACAACCTCTCAGCATGTCCTCCAAAATCTGATTGACTCTCTCGGTCTGTCCATCTGTCTGTGGATGAAAAGCTGTGCTGAACTCTAGCCTGGTACCCAAAGTTTCGTGCAACTGATTCCAGAACTTTCAGGTAAACTGGGTTCCTCTATCTGATACTATACTCCTCGGAACTCCATGTAAGCATACAATCCTGGTCATGTATATCTTTGTCAACTTAGCACTGGTGTAAGTGATCTTTACCGAGATGAAATGAGCTACTTTCGTCAACCGATCAACTACAACCCAAATCAAGTCATAGCCGGAACGAGTCTTGGGTAATCCCGTGATAAAGTCCATGCCTAACTTATTCCACTTCCATTCGGGTATCGGCAATGGTTGTAGCAATCCTGCTGGCTTCTGATGCTCTGCCTTTACTCTTTGACATACATCACATACTGATACGTACTCCGCAATATCCTTCTTCATTCCGGTCCACCAGAAAATATCCTTCAAATCCAAATACATCTTGGTAATTCCTAGGTGAATCGAATATGGTGAATCGTGTGCCTCTTGCAGAATCAACTTCCTGATCTTTGGGTCATTGGGCACATAAACACGGTCTTCAAACCATAGGGTGTCGTGCTCATCCTCATGAAATCCTTTAGCCTTTCCTTCGCTCATTTTCTCCTTTATAGAGGCAATATCCTTGTCTGTCTTCTGAGCTTCTCTGATTCAATCCATCAAAGTTGACTGAATCTCCAATGCTGCTACATAGCCTCTCGGTTCTATTTCCAAACATAGTTCACGAAGATCCTCGGCTAACTCCTTTGGTATTTCTCCCATCATTAGTGTATTGACATGGCTTTTACGGCTCAATGCGTCAGCTACTACATTAGCCTTTCCGGGATGGTAATGCAATCTCATATCATAATCCTTGATGAGCTCCAACCATCTCCTTTGTCTGAGGTTTAACTCCTTCTGCGTGAAAATGTATTTCAAACTCTTGTGGTCCGTGTACACCTCACAATGATTTCCAATGAGGAAATGTCTCCATGTTTTCAATGCATGCACTATGGCTGCTAACTCCAAATCATGCGTAGCATAATTCAATTCATGGGATTTCAGTTGTCTTGAGGCATATGAAACAACTCTCCCTTCCTGCATAAGCATTGCTCCAAGTCCTCGTCGTGAAGCGTCGCAATACACCTCATAGTCCTTGGTCTGATCTGGCAAAATCAACACTGGTGAAGTAACCAAGCGTTTCTTCATCTCCTGGAAACTAGCCTCACACTCCTTAGTCCATATGAACTTGGTATCCTTCTTTAACAACTCCGTCATAGGCTTTGCAATCTTGGAGAAATTCTCAATAAATCTCCGGTAGTATCCTGCGAGCCCAAGAAAACTCCAGATCTCTCCAACTGTGGTTGGTGCTTCCCACTTGGTCACGGTATCAACTTTAGTGGGGTCAACTGCTATTCCTTCTCCGGATATAACGTGTCCGAGGAATCCTACTTCCTTCAACCAAAACTCACATTTGCGGAACATGGCATACAACTGATGTTCTCTGAGCTTCTCAAGTACCAAACGCAAATGTTTCTTATGCTCCTCTTCATTCTTCGAGTAAACCTGGATATCATCAATGAACACCACGACGAACTTATCCAAGTACTCCATAAGCACTTTGTTCATCATGTTCATAAAATAGGCAGGTGCGTTAGTCAGACCAAATGACATAACGGTATACTCGTACAGCCCATACCTGGTGGTAAAAGCCGTCTTAGGTATATCCTGTTCGAATCTTCAACTGGTGGTATCTTGATCGCAGATCGATCTTGGGAAATACCTTAGCTCCTTGCAATCGATCAAATAGATCATTTATCATTGGTAGTGGGTACTTGTTCTTGATCGTTACTTCATTCAACCCACGATAATCAACAACCATCCTTAACGATCCATCCTTTTTCTCCACTAGAAGTACTGGTGATCCCCAAGGCGACGAACTTGGGCGAATGTAACCTTTATCCAGTAACTCCTTAATCTGCTTCTTAATCTCTACCAAATCCTTTGCAGGCATCCTATATGGTCTCTTTGATATTAGCCCGGTGCCTGGCAAAAGCTCAATCAAAAACTCAATATCTCTATCCGGTGGCATGCCTGGCAACTCCTCTGGAAATACTTCAGGGAAATCCCTTACCACTGGTACTTCCTCCTGCACAACTCCTGTTAAACAATTTACTTGAGTCCCTTTTGGCATATGTCGAGATACATACTTGATCCTTCTTCCTTCCGGGGTGGTAAGCAAAATTGTCTTACTGGCGCAATCGATGTTTCCTCCATACATCGACAGCCAATCCATACCCAGAATTACATCCAATCCTTGTGATTCCAAAATGATTAAATCCGAGGGAAACACATGCCTACCTATACTCAATGGCACTTACATCCTTGACTGGCCATATACTCCGCTCCTGGTGAGCTTACTAGCATAGGTGTTCTAAGAACCTTAGTGGGCAGGTTATATTTATCCACAAATCCCCTTGATATGTATGAATGTGATGCACCAGTATTAAAAAGAACGAGTGCAGTAAATGACTTAACCAAAAACTTACCGATTACAGCATCCGGCTGCTCTTCAACCTCCTCCACGTTAACGTGGTTCACCTGTCCCCTGTTGAAAGGGTTCGGCTTCTTCCCAGAGCTTCCATTGCCATTTTGGCCTTTAGGACATTCATTGGCATAATGTCCGGTCTTCTGACACTTAAAGCAAGTGACTTGGCTCAGGTCTTTCTTGGCTGGGGTTGATGGGTTGGTACGGTTCTGGCCGCTGCTTCCTCCATTGCCATTACCATTCTTGGTGCCGTTGTGATTGTGCCAACTACCTCCTCCATGTGTATGCTGAAAATGTCCTCCCGATCTAGGGGTAAAACGTGGCTTCTGCTGAGCTCCAGAATTGTACTTCCCTTGTCCATACTTCCTCTTGCGGTTCTCAATTTGTTGCTGCTTGCCTTCAATCATAAGAGCACGATCTACCAACTCCTGGTAGTTGTTGAAGGTTGCTATCATCAACTGCATGATCAACTTATCATTCAGTCCTTCCAAAAACTTCTCCTGCTTAGCTGCATCCGTAGCAACGTCATCTGGGGCATAACGTGCTAATTTACTAAAGTCTTCCACATACTGGCCAACTGTTCGTCCTCCTTGGCGCAAGTTGCGAAACTCACACTTCTTCATGGCCATAGCATCCTGCTGAAACATGGGCAGTACGAAAAGCCTGCTGAAACTGGTCCCATGTGACAGTGTCGACAGGGAAAGTGGCTGTGAAATTCTCCCACCATGATGTTACGGGTCCTTCAAGCTGATGTGCGGCAAACTTCACCTTCTCCGCATCTGTGCATCCTGCTGTGGTCAACTCTCTAGCTGTCTTGCGGAGCCAATCATCTGCTACTATCAGCTCGGTGCTACTGGAAAACACCGGCGGATTCAGCCTAAGAAAACGGGCTAAGTGATCAACAGGTGGTGGTGGTGGTGGTGGTGGTGGGTTGTTGTTGGTGTTCCCCTGATTCTGATTCTGGACTAGCAACTGCATCAATGTGTTCTGCTACTGGATCAACTGGGTGAGCTCCGGTGGAAAGGTAAATCCGGGGTCATGTCTCGGAGGCATCTGAGGATTTAGAATCCATATACGCCACCACATATCCGCCACCATCACGCCAATCCGAGTTCACCTGCAACATATATCCGCCACCTGTCCGTGTTCCACCAGATTCATCTCCGCCACCAGTCCGAGTTCCACTAGATTCATCTCCGCCACCAGTCCTAGTCCGAGTCCAGTTATTGTTGCATTGTTCTCGATTTCCAGATCACGCGACACTCTGAGTCGTGACAGAGAAGGACTCCCCAACTTCCGAGCCATCCGCAGAAGAAAAATAGTTCCAATTTCAAAAAAAAAACTAAGTCTGGAAAATTCTGGCTAGGCAGGTTTTAGACCATTTGTAGACTTTTTCGAAAAAAATTTGTTGCGGAGGAAAAAAAAGAGGAAAAAAAAGTGCAAAAAAAAAGAGAAAAAAAATTCAGTGTGCTCCTCCCTTGTTTACGTGCCGCGCCGTGATTTTGTTGGTGTTCTAGGCTCGCATCTCTAGCACAGTCTAGCCTAGGACCAGCACAGTACCGTCGTTGAGCGTTTATTCAACTTTGCATCTCTGAATTGATTATTGCTGACCCTTTTTGCTACCATATTATAAGCCTTCCCAGCTCCACATACATCTACGTCGTGCGTTTGACTCTCCCTGGTAATCGCTCTATCCAAGCTTTGAGAGTTTTGACTACAACGGTTGCCGATCACCGCCTGTTGCTGGGTAAGAACTGGTAAGAATTTGAGTTTTGCTTGACGGATTTGTGACACCCACCACCACCACTTGTTCGTAGTCTGTAGGATCATATTCTTGTGTGTTTCTATTGCTGCTAACCATGCCAGGATCACAAGCCGACGAGATTGACTGGGAGAATTTATCGAACAAGGAGCTTCATAATAAGTTTCAGCAAATGATGACTGAACAGGTGCAAGATGTGCTGAACAATTTTGAAGAGGCCATGGAGAAGATCACTGGCCTTGAGAAGACGTTCGAAACAAAGCTCGGTAACAAGTTTAATGAATTGCTCGCGCGTCTTCCACCACCACCACCCGCTGCACCTAACGCACCTCTCCAACAACAACAACAACGACTACCTCCACGTCGCGAAACAGACCTCCGCCGAGCAAGCCGTGTTCCTCTTGCGTTTGGCCAAACTGTTGGTGCTGCTGTTGATACTTCTGTGGCTCCTGCTGCTGATGCGGAGGAGGATGATTATGTGGGAGATTATGAGGATGAGGTTGATCAAAATCAGCACTACGTGCAGCCACCTGTACCACCACCAGCAGGTCGACCTCAGGTATATATTCGTAATGGTAGGCCTGCACCACCACCTCAGGTACGAGATGATGTCCATATTCCTAAACTGAAATTGAATATTCCACCATTTGAGGGTAGATATGTTCCTGATATATATCTTACTTGGGAGTTAGAAACTGAACAACGATTTACATGTTTACAATATCCTGAGGAGAGACGAGTTGCTGCCGCTGTTTGTGCTTTCATTAGTTTTGCATGTGTATGGTGGTCTGAACATTGTAGATTATATCCTATTCCAACTACTTGGGCTGCTTTGAAAACTGCTATGCGTACGCATTGGGTTCCACCATATTATCAACGTGAATAGCTTCAAAAATTGCAGCGTTTAAGACAAGGGAAAAATTCTGTAGAAGAATATTATCAGGAATTACAAACTGGCATGATTAGATGTGGTATTGTTGAGGAGAATGAAGCTATGCTTGCATGTTTTCTGGGTGGATTAAATAGAGAGATTCAGACCATTCTAGACTATAAGGAGTATACTAATATCACTCGTTTATTCCATCTTGCTTGTAAAGCTGAATGTGAAGTGCAGGATCGACAAGCATTGGGGCGAACTAACTTTTCTGCAGGCCGACCTTCATCATGGACACCACGTGCATCTTCTACTTCAACTGCACCAGCACTTCCATCCGGTGCCACCTCCAGCCATGATACAAGAAAACAGGCACAACCACCATTATCTGCCAAGAGCGCACCTGCGGGGCCTGCACAGCGTTCTTCTTCTTCCATGGCATCAACAGGGCACACAAGTGATATTATTTGTCGTCGTTGTAAGGGAGGAGGTCATTATGCGAGAGAATGCAAATCTCCGCGTGTGATGATTGCTACCGCGGATGGTGGATATGAGTCTGCTAGTGACTATGATGAGGAGACTTTGGCTCTTATTACACGTGAAGAACATGGTGGAGATGATTCTGATCATGAGACGCAATACATGGCTCCTGAAGACGCTGACAGGTATGAATGTTTAGTTGCTCAACGTGTTTTGAGTGTGCAGATCACACAAGCTGAGCAAAATCAGAGGCAGAATTTGTTCCATACCAAGGGAGTTGTGAAGGAACGTTCTGTGCGCGTCATCATAGACGGAGGGAGCTGCAACAACTTGGCTAGCATGGAGATGGTGGAGAAGCTTTCTCTCTCCACAAGACCACATCCACATCCTTACTACATCCAATGGTTCAACAACAGCGGCAAGGTTAAGGTAACACGTACTGTTCGTGTGCATTTTAGTATCTCTACATATGCTGATTATGTTGATGAGGACATGACTACCTTGGATATGACCAAAAATATTGCATATATGCATATTTGTCAGGTGATTTCTAGTGCAAACTATTCAATAATCTATTTATGTTATCCAGAACAAAAATACTTCACACACTTTTGTGTTTTGTCTAATTGCAGGTGTATGGGACATTTGTACAATCCACATATGAAGATAAGGAAGAAAGAGATGTTTATTTGCTGTCCAAAAAGTTCTCTCACGTCACTTTTGGCCCAAGAGAAGATAGAGTCCAAGTCTCTCACGTTCCGGATTCAGATTCGGACTGCACAGACACACCTGACTCAAAACGGACACAAGTTTTTCATACGGACTCCGAATTGGTCGATTCTTTTTTTGTTGGAAACTAGATTTCGTGCACTTTCCAACCCAATTGGAATCACCTTCAAATTCGTCCGGAGCGTTGAGTTGTGGACGAAACAATCTGATGCTGCAGCAGAATCCGAGTCAAACTACAAGTCCAAAGGTGTTACATCACCTCCACTTGGGCCCATTGGCCTTGTACGACCTAGATTTAGTTTTAGGCTGCCTTGGGACGTCCTCCCACCTCCTTGGCCGCCACCCCTTGCTCCTATATAAGTAGATCCATCTAGTAGCTTTTCCTTGGGATTTGTTTAGTTAAAAGTTAGCCATTGCAACTTCGTGTACTTCGTTTGTGTCCAACGACCAGACCAAGACCGCTTCCGGATCCCCACCATTATCAATACTTCATATTTATTTGCAATATTCAGATTGCTTTATCATATTCTTGCTCGTTCTTCGATTGCTTGCAGGAATAGACCTTCGTGGTCAGGCTGACCGTGCTTTCAGCATCGTCAGTAACCTCAGGAGATTGGTTTAGCGATTGCTAAGGCGCAACGTCGTGCACGTTTGTAGTCGGATCGTCAAAGTCTTCTCCACCAAATCGATAGTTATCATCTCATCGAAAGATCGGGACACCCCGCCTCTATCAAGTGGTATCAGTTTTCAGGTTGCTCGGTGAGAATTTCCAGTTTTCCTAGATTAGATTTACTTTCTTACCTATTGTCCAAGAAAAAGCCACAAAAAAGAGTTAGATCTATTCATCCTTGGTCCAAGCCAGTCTGAGCCTTTGCAATTTTCTTTTCATTGATTGCATAGTTGAATTATCGATTGCATCGTCGTGTTGAGTTGCTGGCTTAGTGTCTAGTTCGTTTAGAGTTTCGAGTTCTGTTCACATTAGTCACGCCACCGCTGCATCATTATCTCTTCCGCTGTCCACCACCCATCCATCAATTTCCACCACGTGCTACCCATCATTCATTGTCATAATAATAGTTGAGATCGTTCACATCTTCACTTGATCCAATCTGCATCTTATCTAGTTTGTTTTGGAAAGAGGGAGAAAAAAAGAGAGAAAAAAAGGAGAGAAAAAAAAAGGAAAAAAAGTCAGAGAAAAAAAAAGGAGAGAAAAAAAGTGTGAGGAAAAAAAGAGAGAGAAGAAAAAAAAATCGGCACAAACTTTTTCGGAGGAAAGTTGGAGACAAAGTTGTTGATATATCCTGCTTGGCTGTTGTTTCACCTCATTATCTTCACTGCTGTTGTGATCTTCACTTATATCTTGCTGTCAAGAGCTACTTAGTATCCTTCATTGATGCTAGTTGTGCTACGCCGTGACCTCATTAGTGTTCTAGGCTCGCGTCTCTAGTCCGGTCTAGCCTAGGACCAGCACAGTACCGTCGTTGAGCGTTAATTCAACATTGCATCTTTGAATTGATTATTGCTAATCTTTTGCTACCATATATAGCCAACCCAGCTCCACATATTTCTACACCGTGTATACGTACGCTCCCCTGGCAATCGCTTTACTCAATATTCGGAGTTACTTGACACCGCTGGTTGCCGATCACCGCCTGCTGCATGGTAAGAACTTGTAAGACATTGATATTTGCTTTACTGTGAGCGTTTTACCACCACATCCTAGTAGTTATAGGAACATTATTTTTGGGTTTTGTTTCTTGTTCTACTAATCATGACAGGATCCAGAGTCAATTCATGGGCTTTGTCGATCGCGGGAGACGTGCCACCACCTTTGCAAATACCACAACCGTCACGAGAGGTGCACAAACATCCAAATGCACATGATCAGGTTAATGTATCTATACCACCATTTAATGGCCGTTTTAAACTTGCTTTATATATTGAATGGGAGTTCAACATAAAAAATATATTTGCTTCCCATAATTTCAATGAACATAAAAAGGTTAAGGTTGCGGTTGGTTCTTTCACTGGTTATGCTTTGGTTTGGTGGAGTGAATATTGTCGGTTACACCCTGATTATATACCTACTACTTGGGATGATTTGAAACTTGCCATGCGACATACTTTCGTCCCTGCTTATTATACTCGTGACATGATTAAGAAGTTGCAACACTTAAAACAAGGTAGTGAAACTGTAACAAAATATTATGATGATTTACAAACTACCTTGTTGCATTCCTCTTTAGAAGAAAGTGAAGATGATTTTATGGATAGATTTTGGGGAGGATTAAACCGTGATATTCAAGAGATACTAATTCATGAAGAGTGTTATCCTATGGACCATTTGTTTCATCTTGCTTGCAAAGCTGAACAGGAAATAAAACGACGTGTTGGCCACGAGGAGAACAAGCGCACGGTGCACATTCCAAGAGTTGATATGATTGTTCCTTCAACTACTAGGCATACTATGACAACCACATCCGTTGATGTCAGGACTACATCACCTCCACCATGTGACACATCGCCCCTGAGAGTGGCTACATCATCTGAGTTGATCATAAGAGGTAATGACAAAGGTACTGATCTTCCATCTCTACATGAGAATGATGAATGCCTTGTCAATTTGAATGCACCATCTGATGAGCTACCCACTACTTTGATCACACCACCTATTTTAGAGGACTATGTTGATAATTTGACTTTGCCATGTGATCAAACAACTGAAATACCAACAATTTTGAGTGCACCCATTGAATTAACTATTGATGCAAAAGAACCAATGTTTAATCATTTTGATATGACCTCTAATCTTGGTGATGATTCTGTGTTGAATGACTTATTGCATGTTTGCTTATTTAAGCATGTTGTAGCATGTAAATTTGATGCAAGTAAGGTTTATTCACCAATGTTGGGATGGTTTAATGATGAACATTGTCAATCTTTTGAAATGAATAAGAGCTTCACTTATATGTGCAACCTGAGTTGCAATATTTTCATGCCTTCTACTTCTTGTGCTAATTTTTTGGCTTTAGATTTTATGAACTATGCAAGTTACTCATCTATTCATGTGTCATATATGCAAAAATCAAGGGAAGTAAAAATGGATGACATATACATATACAACATGTACACCTTGTCTTTTTTGTTAGCCACATTTCAGATTAAGCAACGCCGAGGACGGCTTTATTTTCAAGAAGGGGAGGATGATGAGGACATGACTACCTTGGATATGACCAAAAATATTGCATATATGCATATTTGTCAGGTGATTTCTAGTGCAAACTATTCAATAATCTATTTATGTTATCCAGAACAAAAATACTTCACACACTTTTGTGTTTTGTCTAATTGCAGGTGTATGGGACATTTGTACAATCCACATATGAAGATAAGGAAGAAAGAGATGTTTATTTGCTGTCCAAAAAGTTCTCTCACGTCACTTTCGGCCCAAGAGAAGATAGAGTCCAAGTCTCTCACGTTCCGGATTCAGATTCGGACTGCACAGACACACCTGACTCAAAACGGACACAAGTTTTTCATACGGACTCCGAATTGGTCGATTCTTTTTTTGTTGGAAACTAGATTTCGTGCACTTTCCAACCCAATTGGAATCACCTTCAAATTCGTCCGGAGCGTTGAGTTGTGGACGAAACAATCTGATGCTGCAGCAGAATCCGAGTCAAACTACAAGTCCAAAGGTGTTACATCACCTCCACTTGGGCCCATTGGCCTTGTACGACCTAGATTTAGTTTTAGGCTGCCTTGGGACGTCCTCCCACCTCCTTGGCCGCCACCCCTTGCTCCTATATAAGTAGATCCATCTAGTAGCTTTTCCTTGGGATTTGTTTAGTTAAAAGTTAGCCATTGCAACTTCGTGTACTTCGTTTGTGTCCAACGACCAGACCAAGACCGCTTACGGATCCCCACCTTTATCAATACTTCATATATACTCGCAATATTCAGATTGCTTTTATCATATTCTTGCTTGTTCTTCGATTGCTTGCAGGAATAGACCTTCGTGATCGGGACACCCTTTGCCTCTATCAAGTGGTATCAGTTTTCAGGTTGCTCGGTGAGGATACAAAGGACAGTTCATCTCCGTACGGAGGCCTTGATGGTCTTCCCTAGAAAGGTGATGAGGACATGACTACCTTGGATATGACCAAAAATATTGCATATATGCATATTTGTCAGGTGATTTCTAGTGCAAACTATTCAATAATCTATTTATGTTATCCAGAACAAAAATACTTCACACACTTTTGTGTTTTGTCTAATTGCAGGTGTATGGGACATTTGTACAATCCACATATGAAGATAAGGAAGAAAGAGATGTTTATTTGCTGTCCAAAAAGTTCTCTCACGTCACTTTTGGCCCAAGAGAAGATAGAGTCCAAGTCTCTCACGTTCTGGATTCAGATTCGGACTGCACAGACACACCTGACTCAAAACGCACACAAGTTTTTCATACGGACTCCGAATTGGGTGATTCTTTTTTTGTTGGAAACTAGATTTCGTGCACTTTCCAACCCAATTGGAATCACCTTCAAATTCGTCCGGAGCGTTGAGTTGTGGACGAAACAATCTGATGCTACAGCAGAATCCGAGTCAAACTACAAGTCGAAAGGTGTTACGTCACCTCCACTTGGGCCCATTGGCCTTGTACGACCTAGATTTAGTTTTAGGCTGCCTTGGGACGTCCTCCCACCTCCTTGGCCGCCACCCCTTGCTCCTATATAAGTAGATCCATCTAGTAGCTTTTCCTTGGGATTTGTTTAGTTAAAAGTTAGCCATTGCAACTTCGTGTACTTCGTTTGTGTCCAACGACCAGACCAAGACCGCTTACGGATCCCCACCATTATCAATACCTCATATATATTTGCAATATTCAGATTGCTTTATCATATTCTTGCTCGTTCTTCGATTGCTTGCAGGAATAGACCTTCGTGGTCAGGCTGACCGTGCTTCCGGCATCGTCAGTAACCTCAGGAGATTGGTTTAGCGATTGCTAAGGCGCAACGTCGTGCACGTTTGTAGTCGGATCGTCAAAGTCGTCTCCACCAAATCGATAGTTATCATCTCATCGAAAGATCGGGACACCCCGCCTCTATCATATGTTGATTGTGATGTGGTACCTATGCAAGCATGTTCCTTATTACTTGGTAGACCATGGCAATTTGATAAAAATTCTGTACACCATGGTAGAAACAATCACTATACTCTTGTTCATAA
This sequence comes from Triticum dicoccoides, assembly GCF_002162155.2. NCBI lineage: Eukaryota > Viridiplantae > Streptophyta > Magnoliopsida > Poales > Poaceae > Triticum > Triticum dicoccoides. Next base: position 461,033,200 of record NC_041388.1, on the reverse strand, counting down.
CGATAAAAATATTACTTTGCTTCCTATGACTCCTGATTCCATTTTGAAAGATGATATTAATAGAGCTAATAAAGCAAAACAGGAGACGAATAAGAGTGAAAATCAGATTGTGGCAAAAGAATTTGAGCAACAAATGAAGCCTAATAATAAACCATCTAGTGTTGCTTCTGAAATTAAATTGAAAAGTGCATGTTTATTTGCCACCAAATCTGATATTGATGAGCTAGATTTCAGCAAATCTGTTTGCTATGCTTTTGTGTGCAAAGAGGCATTATTTTCATTCGAGGACGTGCCTTCCTCTGTGCCTCCTGCTGTCACTAACATTTTGCAGGAGTTCGCTGACGTCTTTCCACAAGAGGTGCCACCGGGATTACCGCCTATTCGAGGGATTGAGCATCAGATTGACTTAATTCCCGGTGCTTCACTGCCAAACTGTGCACCATACCGTACCAATCCAGAGGAGACGAAGGAGATTATGCGTCAAGTACAAGAGCTTCTCGACAAAGGTTATATACGCGAATCCCTTAGTCCCTGTGTTGTTCCTATTATTCTAGTGCCGAAAAAGGATGGTACATCACGTATGTGTGTTGATTGTAGAGGCATTAATAATATTACTATTCGTTATCGTCATCCTATTCCTAGGCTAGATGATATGCTTGATGAATTGAGTGGCTCTACAATATTCTCCAAAGTTGATTTGCGTAGTGGATACCATCAAATTCGTATGAAATTGGGAGATGAATGGAAAACAGCATTCAAAACTAAGTTTGGATTATATGAGTGGTTAGTCATGCCTTTTGGGTTAACTAATGCACCTAGTACTTTCATGAGATTAATGAACGACGTTTTACGTGCTTTCATTGGACGATTTGTGGTAGTTTACTTTGATGACATATTGATTTATAGCAGATCTTTGGAAGAACATTTGGAACATTTACGTGCTGTTTTTATTGCTCTACGTGATGCACGTGTGTTTGGTAACCTTGGGAAGTGCACCTTTTGCACCGACCGAGTATCTTTTCTTGGCTATGTTGTTACTCCATAGGGAATTGAAGTTGATAAAGCCAAGATTGAAGCTATTGAGAGTTGGCCGCAACCCAAAACGGTCACACAAGTGAGGAGTTTTCTTGGCCTCGCTGGATTCTATAGGCGGTTTGTGAGAGATTTCAGCACCATTGCTGCACCTCTCAATGAGCTTACAAAGAAAGATGTGCCTTTTCTTTGGGGTACCGCACAGGAAGAAGCCTTCTCGGTATTGAAAGATAAGTTGACACATGCTCCTTTAGTCCAACTTCCTAATTTTAATAAGACTTTTGAGCTTGAATGTGATGCTAGTGGAATTGGATTAGGCGGTGTGTTATTACAAGATGGCAAACCTGTTGCATACTTTTCTAAAAATTGAGTGGGCCTAGTCTGAATTATTCTACTTATGATAAAGAATTATATGCTCTAGTTCGGACTTTAGAAACATGGCAACATTATTTATGGCCCAAAGAATTTGTTATACATTCTGATCATGAATCTTTGAAACATATTAAAAGTCAAGCTAAACTGAATCGTAGACATGCTAAATGGGTTGAATTCTTTGAGACTTTTCCTTATGTCATTAAACACAAGAAGGGAAAAGAAAATGTTATTGCTGATGCATTGTCTCGCCGCTATACTATGCTTTCACAACTTGACATCAAAATATTTGGTTTGGAGACCATCAAAGATCAATATGTGCATGATGCTGATTTTAAAGATGTAATGCAGAATTGTAAAGAAGGAAGAATGTGGAACAAGTTCGTCGTTAACGATGGATTTGTGTTTCGTGCTAACAAGCTATGCATTCCAGCTAGCTCCGTTCGTCTTTTGTTGTTGCAGGAGGCGCATGGAGGAGGATTAATGGGACACTTTGGCGTGAAGAAGACGGAGGACGTACTTGCTACACATTTCTTTTGGCCAAAGATGAGATGGGATGTTGAGCGTTTTATTGCTCGATGCACTACATGTCAAAAAGCTAAGTCACGACTCAATCCTCATGGTTTATATATGCCTTTGCCTGTACCTAGTGTTCCTTGGGAGGATATATCTATGGACTTTGTTTTAGGTTTACCTCGAACAAAGAAGGGGAAGGATAGCATATTTGTTGTCGTGGATAGGTTCTCGGAAATGGCACACTTTATACCATGTCATAAAAGCGATGATGCTGTTAATGTTGCTGATTTGTTCTTTCGTGAAATTATTCGCTTGCATGGTGTGCCAAATACTATTGTTTCAGATCGTGATACTAAATTTCTTAGCCACTTTTGGAGATGTTTATGGGCTAAGTTGGGGACTAAACTGCTTTTTAGTACTACTTGTCACCCCCAAACTGATGGACAAACTGAAGTAGTCAATAGAACGTTGTCTACTATGCTTAGGACTGTTTTGAAGAATAATAAGAAAATGTGGGAGGAATGCTTGCCTCATATTGAATTTGCTTATAATTGTTCATTGCATTCTACTACTAAGATGTGCCCTTTTGAAGTTGTGTATGGTTTCCTACCTCGTGCACCTATTGATTTGTTGCCTCTTCCATCTTCGGAGAAGGTTAATTTTGATGCTAAACAACGTGCTGAATTGATTTTAAAAATGCATGAGTTAACTAAGGAAAACATTGAGCGTATGAATGCTAAACATAAACTTGCTAGAGATAAGGGTAGAAAACATGTTGTGTTTGCACCTGGAGATCTTGTTTGGTTACATTTGCGTAAGGATAGATTTCCTGATTTGCGCAAATCAAAGCTAATGCCACGTGCTGATAGTCCCTTTAAGGTGTTAGAGAAAATAAATGATAATGCATATAAACTTGAGCTGCCTGCAGATTTTGGGGTTAGTCCCACTTTTAACATTGCAGATTTGAAGCCTTATTTGGGTGAGGAAGACGAGCTTCCGTCGAGGATGACTTCATTTCAAGATGGGCAGGATGATGAGGACATCAATACCATTGTTACACCCACAGCCCCTGCTGCTATACATACTGGACCAACTACTAGAGCTCGCACACACCAATTAAATTACCAGGTACTTTCGTTTCTTGCTAATGATTCTATTGTTCATGAGAATATGATGCTGCCTAAATTGGATAGATTTGTTTTGCTTACAAATGAAGGGCCTAGCTTGGACAAGAAAGATGAAGCTTGGAGCAAGTTCATATATGGAGATGATGGCGTTCGCAAGGGGAACAAGAACGGACTTACAAGTGATGATTCTAGGACTTTGAAGCTACCATAATGAGTGCATGAAACCTTGGACGAAATATACAAGATGCCTCTTCATAAATTTCGTCCAGAGGCTATGCTAGGTGCTGCGTCACCTTATTGTTGGGCCAGGCCCATGTAATTTCGAAATACTTGTTTATAGGCTATTTTTTGAGTCCGTATGTGTGGGAAAAAAGAGTTAGGGTTGGTTTCGGACCCCTCCTCCAAGGGCCACGAAATTCCCCCCTCTCCTCCATATATATAGCCCTTAGGGCATTGTTTAGACTTTGGGTTTTGTTTAGATTAAAGTTCGCCATAGCTGTAACTTCGCATACTTCGTTTGTGTTCAACGACCAGACAAAGGCGTCACAGAACCCCACCTTGATCAATAAAGCTTTCCTCTTATATTCGCAATATCCAGATTGCAATCTTAGTTTCTTGCTTGTTCTTCGTCTTCCTACAGGAAACATACCTTCGTGGTCAGGTCGATCGTGCTCCGGCATGGTCAATAACTTCTCAAAGTTGGTTTAGTGATTTCTAAGGCGCGACGTCCTCGCACGTACGTAGTCGGATCGTCAAAGTCGACTTCTTCCAAAACGATAGCCACTATCTCATCGAAAGACGGGACACCTTCGCCTCTATCATTATTGAAGCTCACTAACAATTGCATCAAATTTTGTGCCACCATCCTAACCAAACTCCACCATAAGATTTTACTTGTGTAGGTGTGAGAAACCAACAAGAATCGGTACCAATTGTGCTGTGGAGAAATAGACACCCGCCAGCCACCTGTGTGCGAAGCACGTCGGTAGAACCAGTCTCATGAATGCGGTCATGTAATGTTGGTCCGGGCCGCTTCATCCAACAATACTGCCGAATCAAAGTAAGATGTTGGTTGTAAGCAGTATGACTATTATCGCCCACAACTCTTTGTGTTCTACTCATGCGTATAACATCTACGCATAGACTTGGCTCAGATGCCACTGTTGGGGAACGCAGTATTTCAAAAAAAAAATCCTACGATCACGCAAGATCTATCTAGCAGATGCATAGCAACGAGAGGGGAGAGTGTGTCCACGTACCCTCATAGACCGAAAGCGGAAGCGTTAAGTAATGCGGTTGATGTAGTCGAACGTCTTCGCAATCCAACTGATCCTAGCACCGAACGTACGGCACCTCCGCGTTCAGCACATGTTCAGCACGATGACGTCCCTCGAGCTCTTGATCCAGTTGAGGACGAGGGAGAGTTTCGTCAGTGTGATGGTGTGTTAATGGTGATGATGAAGTTACCGGAGTAGGGCTTGCCTAAGCACTACGACGATATGACCGATGTGTGTAACTGTGGAGGGGGCCACCGCACACGGCTAAGAGAAGACTTGGTGTGCCTTTGGGGTGCCCCTTCCCACGTATATAAAGGAGGGAGGGAGAGAGGCCGGCCCCCCAGGGGCGCGCCAAGAGTATGGAGTCCTACTAGGACTTCCAAGTCCTAGTAGGAATCCCTTCCCTTTTCGGAGTAGGAGAGAAGGAAAGAGGGAAAGAGAGAGGCAGTAGGAAAAGGCAAGGGGGGCGCCGCCCCTTCCCCTAGTCCAATTCGAACCCATGCGGGGCGCCACTTCCCCTTGGCCTGCCTCCTCTTTTCCTGTATGGCCCAATAAGGCCCATTACTTCTCCCAGTGAATTCCCGTAACTCCCCGGTACTCCAAAAAATACCCGAATCACTCAAAACCTTTTCGATGTCCCAATATAGACTTCCAATATATGAATATTTACCTCTTGACCATTTCGAGACTCGTCATGTCCGTGATCTCATACAGGACATCGAACGAACTTCAGTCATCAAATCACATAACTCATAATACAAATCGTCATCGAACGTTAAGCGTGCGGACCCTATGGGTTCGAGCACTATGTAGACATGACCGAGACACATCTCTGGTCAATAACCAATAGCAAAACCTGGATGCTCATATTGGCACCTACATATTCTACGAAGACCTTTAGAGGTCAAACCGCATAACAACATACGCCATTCCCTTTGTCATTGGTATGTTACTTGCCCGAGATTCGATCGTTGGTATCATCATACCTAGTTCAATCTCGTTACTGGCAAGTCTGTTTACTTGTTCTGTAATGCATCATCCCACAACTAACTCATTAGTTACATTGCTTGCAAGGCTTATAGTGATGTGCATTACCGGGAGGGCCCAGAGATACCTCTCTGATACTCGGAGTGAAATATCCTAATCTTGGTCTATGCCAACCCAATAAAAACCTTTGGAGACACCTGTAGAGCATCTTTATAATCACCCAGTTATGTTGTGACGTTTGATAGCACATAAGGTGTTCCTCCGGTATTCGAGAGTTGCATAATCTCATAGTGCGAGGAACATGTATAAGTCATGAAGAAAGCAACAACAATAAAACTACACGATCATTATGCTAAGCTAACGGATGGGTCTTGTCCATCACATCATTCTCCTAATGATGTGATCCCATTTCATCAAATGACAACACATGTCTATGGTTAGGAAACTTAAACATCTTTGATTAACGAGCTAGTCAAGTAGAGGCATACTAGGGACACTATTTTGTCTATGTATTCACACATGTACTAAGTTTCCGGTTAATACAATTCTAGCATGAATAATAAACATTTATCATGATATAAGGAAATATAAATAGCAACTTTACTATTGCCTCTAGGTCATATTTCCTTCAACTGTGTGGCATTGGTTTTCCATCACACACACACTTTTTATGTGGAAAATGATTGTGCAAGGTGGCCTAACGCAAACAGTTTTCAAGAGGAAGTCGTGTGTGATTATTCATTGATCCAACACATTTTCTTCCAAGAAACTATGTGCATTGTCTGAAGTCATCGCCCACGATGTTATCTCAGTAACCGTTTGCAATAGAAAAACCCAATTAGCAGGCTAATTGGCCTATTATTAATACTCCATTTATTAATCAAATAGACATTACATATTAAGCATGCAATATATTTCATTTTTGTATTAAGGAAGATGGATTTCATAATTGAAATACATCAGAGTACAATATCATATAGCTTCAGCACTCAGCTACCCCATTACACAACTACACCAGCACCAAGTTTCACATGCGACATCTAGAACCTTTTTAAATTAGCATCATAGACGGTACATAGACAAATGAATCTCATCCGGAAAACTGCTGAAGCGGAGGTTCAATATTGAGCCTTCATTGATGTAAAGGTCTTTGTAACATTAGGCCAATGTGTGTGGATGATTGACCGTCCATCCTTCATCCTCTTCAGGAAGACTTCAATATTGAACCGTGGGTGTTGTATTAATACATTCCTCGCCTCCTGACCATAGAGGTGGGTTGAGAGGTAACAATTAGTGAACTGCTTTGGAAAGGCCTGAAAGCAAGGATGTGCATAAATATCTTCTCTATATTGGAAATGGGGCAAAGGAATAAAAAAGGTAGGGTATAATAGTTAGTACCATCCTATAGTGAACTGATGTCTTCTTCATTGTGTAGACAAAGATCTTGTTGTTTTTTGTCGCTAATTTCTTTATCCTAACAATCTTTCCGAGTTTCTTTGATAGAGGCAAAGGTGTCCCGTCTTTCGATGAGATGGTGGCTATCATTTTAGAGGAAGTCGACTTTGACGATCCGACTACGAACGTGCGAGGACGTCGAGCCTTAGCAATCGCTAAACCAACTGCGAGGGGTTATTGACCATGCCGAATCACGATCAACCTGACCACGAGGGCCTGTTTCCTGCGAGCAAACGAAGAACAAGCAAGAAACTGAGATTGGAATCTGGATATTGCAAATATAAGATGAAAGCTTTATTGATCAAGATGGGGTTCTGTGATGTCTTGGTCTGGTCGCTGGACACAAACGAAGTACGCGAAGTTGCAGCTATGGTGAACTTTTAATCTAAACAAAACCCGAAGTCTAAACGACGCCCTAAGGGCTGTATATATGGAGGAAGAGGGGGGAATTTCGTGAACCTTGGAGGAGGGGTCCGAAACCAACCCTAACTCTTGTTTCCCCACACATACGGACTCTAAAAACAACATATACTTAAGTATTTCGAAAATACATGGGCCTGGCCCAATAATAAGGTGACGCAGCACATAAAATAGCCTCTGGACGAAATTTATGAAGTGGCATCTTGTATATTTCGTCCAAGGCTTCATGCACTCCTTATGGTGGCTTCAAAGTCCTGAAATCATCACTTGTAACTCCGTTCTTGATCCCCTTGCGCATGCCATCATCTCCATGCTTGAACTTGCTCCAAGGTTCATCTTTCTTGTCCAAGCTAGGCCATTCATTTGTAAGCAAAACAAATGTATCCAATTTAGGCAGCATCATATTCTCATGAACATTAGAATCGTTACCAAGAAACGAAAGTACCTGATAAGCAGGGGCTGATGGTATAACAATGGTATTGATTTCCTCATCATCCACCCCGTCTTGAAATGAAGTCGTCCTCGATGAAAGTTCATCATCCTCACCCAAATAAGCCTTCAAATCAGCAATGTTAAAAGTGGGACTAACCCCAAAATCTGCAGGCTGCTCAAGTTTATATGCATTATCATTTATTTTCTCTAACACCTTAAAAGGACCATCAGCACGTGGCATCAGCTTTGATTTGCGCAAATTAGGAAATTTATCCTTACACAAATGTAACCAAACAAGATCTCCAGGTGCAAACACAACATGTTTTCTACCCTTATCTCCAGCAAGTTTATATTTAGCATTCATACGCTCAATGTTTTCCTTAGTTAACTCATACATTTTTAAAATCAATTCAGCACGTTCTTTAGCATCAAAATTAACCTTCTCCGAAGATGGAAGAGGCAACAAATCAATAGGTGCATGAGGTAGGAAACCATACACAATTTCAAAAGGGCACATCTTAGTGGTAGAATGCAATGAACGATTATAAGAAAATTCAATATGTGGCAAGCATTCTTCCCAGATTTTCTTGTTATTCTTCAAAACAGCCCTAAGCATAGTAGACAATGTTCTATTGACTACTTCAGTTTGTCCATCAGTTTGGGGGTGACAAGTACTACTAAAAAGCAGTTTAGTCCCCAACTTAGCCCATAAACATCTCCAAAAGTGGCTAAGAAATTTAGTATCATGATCTGAATAATAGTATTTGGCACACCATGCAAGCGAATAATTTCACGAAAGAACAAATCAGCAACATTAACAGCATCATCACTTTTATGACATGGTATAAAGTGTGCCATTTCCGAGAACCTATCCACGACAACAAATATGCTATCCTTCCCGTTCTTTGTTCGAGGTAAACCTAAAACAAAGTCCATAGATATATCCTCCCGAGGAACACTAGGTACAGGCAAAGGCATATATAAACCATGAGGATTGAGTCGTGACTTAGCTTTTTGACATGCAGTGCAGCGAGCAACAAAACGCTCAACATCCTGTCTCATCTTTGGCCAAAAGAAATGTGTAGCAAGTATATCCTCCGTCTTCTTGATGCCAAAGTGTCCCATTAATTGTCCTACATGCGCCTCCTGCAACAACAAAAGACCAACGGAGCTAGCTGGAATGCATAGCTTGTTAGAATGAAACACAAATCCATCGTTAAGAACGAACTTGTTCCAAGTTCTCCCTTCCTTACAATTCTCCAATACATCTTTAAATTCAACATCATGCACATATTGATCTTTTATGGTCTCCAAACCAAATATTTTAAAGTCAAGTTGTGAAAGCGTAGTATAACGACGAGACAATGCATCAGCAATAACATTTTGTTTACCCTTCTTGTGTTTAATGACATAAGGGAAAGTCTCAATGAATTCAACCCATTTAGCATGTCTACGGTTCAGTTTTGCTTGACTTTTATTGTGTTTCAAAGATTCATGATCAGAATGTATAACAAATTCCTTGGGCCATAAATAATGTTGCCATGTTTCTAAGGTCCGAACAAGAGCATATAATACTTTATCATAGGTAGAATAGTTTAGACTAGGCCCACTCAATTTTTCAAAAAAGTATGCAATAGGTTTGCTGATAGAGGCGAAGGTGTCCTAATGTTTCGATGAGATGGTGTCTATCATTTTCTGAGGAAGTCGACCTTGAAGATCCGACTACGAACGTCCGAGACGTAGCGCTTTAGCAATCACTAAACTAACTTCCGAGGTGTTATTGACCACGCCGGAGCACGATCAACCTGACCAGGAGGGTCTGTTTCCTGCAAGCAAACGAAGAACCAGCAAGAAACTGAGATTGCAATCTGGATATTGCGAATATAAGATGAAAACTTTATTGATCAAGGTGGGGTTCTATGACGCCTTGGTCTGGTCGTTGAACACAAACGAAGTACGCGAAGTTGCAACTATGCCGAACTTTTAATCTAAACAAAACCCAAAGTCTAAATGATGCCCTAAGGGCTGTATATATGGAGGAAGAGGGGGGAATTTCGTGGCCCTTGGAGGAGGGGTCCGAAACCAACCCTAACTCTTGTTTCCCCACACATACGGACTCTAAAACAGCCTATACTTAAGTATTTCAAAAATACATGGGCCTGGCCCTATAATAAGGTGACGCAGCACCTAAAATAGCCTCTCGACGAAGTTTATGAAGTGGCATCTTGTATATTTCGTCCAAGGCTTCATGCACTCATTATGGTGGCTTCAAAGTCCTTAAATCATCACTTGTAACTCCGTTCTTGATCCCCTTGCGCATGCCATCATCTCCATGCTTGAACTTGCTCCAAGGTTAATCTTTCTTGTCCAAGCTAGGCCCTTCATTTGTAAGAAAAACAAATGTATCCAATTTAGGCAGCATCATATTCTCATGAACATTAGAATCGTTACCAAGAAACGAAAGTACCTGATAATCAATTGGCGTGCGCGAGCTCTAGTAATTGGTACAGTATGTATAGCAGCAGGGGTTGTGGGTGTAACAATGGTATTGATGTCCTCATCATCCTCCCCTTCTTGAAATGAAGTCGTCCTCGACGGAAGCTCATCTTCCTCACCCAAATAAGGCTTCAAATCTGCAATGTTAAAAGTGGGACTAACCCCAAAATCTGCAGGCAGCTCAAGTTTATATGCATTATCATTTATTTTCTCTAGCACCTTAAAAGGACCATCAGCACGTGGAATTAGCTTTGATTTGCGCAAATTAGGAAATCTATCCTTACGCAAATGTAACCAAACAAGATCTCCAGGTGCAAACACAACATGTTTTCTACCCTTATCTCCAGCAAGTTTATATTTAGCATTCATACGCTCAATGTTTTCCTTAGTTAACTCATACATTTTTAAAATCAATTCAGCATGTTCTTTAGCATCAAAATTAACCTTCTCCGAAGATGGAAGAGGCAACAAATCAATAGGTGCACGAGGTAGGAAACCATACACAATTTCAAAAGGGCACATCTTAGTAGTAGAATGCAATGAACGATTATAAGGAAATTCAATATGAGGCAAGCATTCTTCCCACATTTTCTTATTATTCTTCAAAACAGCCCTAAGCATAGTAGACAATGTTCTATTGACTACTTCCGTTTGTCCATCAGTTTGGGGGTGACAAGTAGTACTAAAAAGCAGTTTAGTCCCCAACTTAGCCCATAAACATCTCCAAAAGTGGCTAAGAAATTTAGTATCACGATCTGAAACAATAGTATTTGGCACACTATGCAAGCAAATAATTTCGCGAAAGAACAAATCAGCAACATTAACAGCATCATCGCTTTTATGACATGGTATAAAGTGTGCTGTTTTCGAGAACCTATCCACGACAACAAATATGCTATCCCTCCCCTTCTTTGTTCGAGGTAAACCTAAAATAAAGTCCATAGATATATCCTCCCAAGGAACACTAGGTACAGGCAAAGGCATATATAAACCACGAATATTGAGTCGTGACTTAGCTTTCTGACATGTAGTGCAACGAGCAACAAAACGCTCAACATCCCGTCTCATCTTTGGCCAAAAGAAATGTGTAGCAAGTATATCCTCCGTCTTCTTGATGCCAAAGTGTCCCATTAATCCTCCTCCATGCGCCTCCAACAACAACAAAAGACGAACGGAGCTAGCTGGAATGCATAGCTTGTTAGCACGAAACACAAATCCATCGTTAAAAACGAACTTGTTCCAAGTTCTCCCTTCGTGACAATTCTGCCATACATCTTTTAATTCAGCATCATGCACATATTGATCTTTGATGGTCTCCAAACCAAATATTTTAAAGTCAAGTTGTGAAAGCATAGTATAATGACGAGATAATGCATTAGCAATAACATTTTCTTTACCCTTCTTGTGTTTAATGACATAAGGGAAAGTCTTAATGAATTCAACCCATTTAGCATGTCTTCGGTTCAGCTTTGCTTGACTTATAATGTGTTTCAAAGATTCATGATCAGAATGTATAACAAATTCCTTGGGCCATAAATAATGTTGCCATGTTTCTAAGGTCCGAACAAGAGCATATAATTCTTTATCATAAGTAGGATAGTTCAGACTAGGCCCACTCAATTTTTCAGAAAAGTATGCAACAAGTTTGCCATCTTGTAATAACACACCTCCTAATCCAATTCCACTAGCTTCACATTCAAGCTCAAAATTCTTATTAAAATCAGGAAGTTGGAGTAAAGGAGCATGTGTCAACTTATCTTTCAATACCGTGAAGGCTTCTTCCTGTGCGATACCCCAAACAAAAGGCACATCCTTCTTTGTAAGCTCATTGAGAGTTGCAACAATGGTGCTGAAATCTCTCACAAAACACCTACAGAAACCAGCGAGGCCAAGGAAACTCCTCACTTGTGTGACCGTTTTGGGCTTCGGCCAACTCTCAATAGCTCCAGTCTTGGCTTTGTCAACTTCAATTCCCCGTGGAGTAACAACATTGCCAAGAAAAGATACTCGGTCGGTGCAAAAGGTGCACTTTCCAGGGTTACCAAACAAACGTGCATCACGTAGAGCAACAAAAACAACACGTAAATGTTCCTCCAAAGATTTGCTATAAATCAATATGTCATCAAAGTAAACTACCACAAATCGTCCAATGAAAGCACGTAAAACTTCATTCATTAACCTCATGAAAGTACTAGGTGCATTAGTTAACCCAAAAGGCATGACTAACCACTCATATAATCCAAACTTAGTTTTAAATGTTGTTTCCATTCATCTCCCAATTTCATACGAATTTGATGGTATCCACTACGCAAATCAACTTTGGAGAATATTGTAGAGCCACTCAATTCATCAAGCATATCATCTAGCCTAGGAATAGGATGACGATAACGAATAGTAATATTATTAATGCCTCTACAATTAATGTGTATACGCGACGTACCATCCTTTTTCAACACTAAAATGATAGGAACAACACAAGGACTAAGGGATTCGCGTATATAACCTTTGTCGAGCAGTTCTTGTAGTTGACGCATAATCTCCTTCGTCTCCTCTGGATTGGTACGGTATGGTGCACGGTTGGGTAATGATGCACCAGGAATTAAGTCAATTTGATGCTCAATCCCTCTAATAGGTGGTAATCCCGGTGGCACGTCTTGTGGAAAGATGTCAGTGAACTCCTGCAAAATGTTAGTGACAGCAGGAGGCAAAGAGGAAGGCACGTCCTCGAATGAAAATAATGCCTCTTTGCACACAAAACATAGCAAACAGATTTGCTAAAATCTAGAGCATCAATATCGGATTTGGTGGCAAGTAAACATGCACATTTCAATTTAATTTCAGAAACAACACTAGATGGTTTATTATTAGGCTTCATATTCTCATGAACATTAGAATCGTTACCAAGAAACGAAAGTACCTGATAATTCAATGGCGTGTGCGAGCTCTAGTAATTGGTCCAGTATGTATAGCAGCAGGGGCTGTGGGTGTAACAATGGTATTGATGTCCTCATCATTCTTTACTTGACTGATATTCATGGACAACTCATTTCGCCATATGCAAAAAGGGTAGAACAGTGGGTCAAAACCTCTGACAGTAGGTCCTACATGTGCAAGACCAAATTGTTAAAAACGTAAATATTAGAATGGTTCCTGCAATTGCACAATAATGTGCTATTAGACAAAGGACCATGCATGTGCAAACCTCGATTTGCAAACCTCAGTTCTTCCCATTGTTTCCCTGCAACACATATAAGGTAGTTAGTGATCAAGTTAAGTGCGGGTTGGCATGCTATCAGTAAAATATGTTGATGAAAAATAAACACATTGTAGATTCATTAGATTAATTCGAGCCACATGGAAAAGCCATTTATCCCAATCAAGCATGATTAAGAACTAGCAAATATAACAATTGTATATGTTTTTCATGTATTAAGTGTAGCCAAATTCGATTTATTCCTGACCTGCATAACAATACAAAAATCTACCCACAACAACTAGACATCGCATTGCAGAATTGAACCAAGAAGTTAACTAAACCAAAAAAACATTAACTGAGCACCAAATTGCACAATATAACATACTCCTAATAGAAGATCAGACAGTTAACCAAACAAAGCATGCGTGACAACTTGGAAATATAGCAATTGTATTTGTTTCTCATGTATTTTGTACAGCCAAAATCGATTTATTTCTCACATGGAAGACAATAAAAAATTGCACCCAGAAGAATTGAACATCACATTGCAGAATTGAACCAAACAGTTAACTGAACATGACAACAAATTAACCAAGCAGTTAATAAGTGAGCACCACATTGGACGACATGTATAACATATACACTAGAGGAACAAATTGCATGGTAAAAGTACATAGGACAATTCACTAGAATTTGTTAAGGAAAGGCAGGAGCACCACATGCAATTGGTAAACCGAGCATGCTTAACCGACATGGCTAGCTAACTGAACATAGGTCCTTATAGTGAGCTAATAAGACAAGCTACTCCTCATCATCGAAAATATCAATGATGATTGGCTCCTTGGACATGGAAGAGGGCAAGGCCTCCACATCATGGGTGCCCTCCTCATAGTGGTGAGTTGCCTGAGCCGCTTCGGGCACCAACCTACTGGCTCTTAAGTTGAGGTAAGCACGGACACGCTGAGAAAACACATCGTAGTCTTCATCGAAGGCACCAACGATGGCCTCGAGAAAACGCCACGAATTGTCATTTAAAGTAGCAAACCGAGTCGAGGTGTCGGCGCATGAGGCGTCTATGGTGGTCTCGACGATGAGGTGCTCCTCCAAGATCTGGGGGTTGGCACGAATGGCAGCCATCACAACCTCATCCACGCATGCAACCGCAATTTGCTTCTCCGTTGCCAAATGATCCTTGAGCTCCTGGCTATACTGCGTGCACCATGGCTTAGGGCGACACTTATTTGGGGTAGGGGTCGGTGATTTGGGTGGAAGGTATTGCGCTGGCGGTCGGGGCATGTGGGATGTAGAAGGAGCAGGATGGGGGTCGGGTGTGGATTAGCTGCCTGGATCGACAAGGCCGAGCAGCGTGAAGGAGGGGCGCCGGCGAGGAGGCGGCGCTGCAAGCAAGGAGTGAAGGTTTGAACTTGGAAAGAAAGGCGGAAATAGGGAAAATGTGGCTTTTGGTAAGGGGGCAAGGAGGTAGATATTTTCGTGGAAGCCAAAATTTTTGGATCGGTGCAACGAAAAAATTGGCACGCAAAGTGTCATCAGACACGGTCCCTTATTCAGCACTGTGTATGATATGTGAACATCACAAATGATTCATATAGCTTACCCCATGTGTGATGAGTTTGAACGTGCAAATTTTGGTCAAAATTTCCCTGGTTATAGTGGTCATCCACGCCATTGCATAATTTGGGTACAAAAAGGAGCCTACATCACACCCACACTTCTTAATCAAGCAAGTTCAGCAATTAAACAGAGCTAGGTGACCTAAACATTACTCTAACAAATTAAAGACTGATGTCTACTATACAACTTTATTCTTGTAGACATGTGTTGGGCCTCGAAACGCAGAGTTTTGTAGGACAGTAGCAATTCTCCCTCAAGTGGATGACCTAAGGTTTATCAATCCGTGAGAGGTGTAGGATGAAGATGGTCTCTCTCAAATGACCCTGCAACCAAATACAAGAACTCTCTTGTGTCCCCAACACACCGAATACAATGGAAAATTGTATAGGTCCACCAGTTCGGCGAAGAGATGGTGATAAAAGTGTAATATGGATGGTAGACATATATTTTTATAATCTGAATATATAAAAAACAGCAAGGTAGCAAATAGTAAACGGGCACAAAAACGGTATTGCCATGCTTAAAAACAAGGCCTAGGGTTCGTACTTTTGCTAGTGCAATCTCTCAACGGTGCTAACATAGTTGGATCATATAATTATCCCTCAAAGTGCAACAAAGAATCACTCCCTAGTTCCTATTAGCGGAGAACAAAAGATAGGAATTGTTTGTAGGGTACGAAACCACCTCAAAGCTATTCTTTCCACTCGATCTATTCAAGAGTTCGTGCTAAAATAACGCAAAGCTATTTTTTCTGTTCGATCTATCCTAGAGTTTGTACTAGAATAACACCAAAGCAAATTCATATTCATAATGCTCAATCCACACAAAGAGCTACAAGCAGACACCAAAGTTTCTATCGGAGAAAAGATAATAAAACATGCATCAACTCCTATGCAAAGATTACCCCAATATCACTGCGCGAATCCGCAAGTTGAGTGCCATAACATATGTCAAGTGAATCAATAAGATACCCCAATGTCACCTTAAGTATTCATACCGTAAGACATACATCATGTGTTCTCAAATCTGAATATTCAATCCGACAAGACAAAACTTCAAAGGGTACAAACTCAATTCATCACAACAAGAGTATAGAGGGGAGAAACATCATATGATCCGACTATATTAACAAAGCCCATGATATAGATCACGAGAGAGAGAGAGAGAGAGAGATTAATCACATAGCTATTGGTACAAACCCTCAGCCCCGAGGGTGGACTACTCCCTCCTCATCGTGGTGGCTGGGATGATGAAGATGGCCACCGGAGATGATTCCCCCCCCCCTCCGGTGCCAGAACGGGTCTAGATTGGTTTTCGGTGGCTACGGGGCCCTAGGGCAGCGGAACTTCTGATCTAGGTTAACCCCGAAGAGTTTCGGAATATTTGGGAATTTATAGTGCAAAGAGGGGGTGCGGGTGGCCACCGAGGTGGGCACAACCCACCCGGGCGTGCCAGGGGCCCTGGCGCGCCCTGGTGGGTTGTGCCCCCCTCGGGGCACCCCCAGGTGCAGCTCTGGCCCATTGGGTTCCTTTTTGTCCAAAAACTATCTCCATAAAGTTTCACGGTGTTTGGACTCCGTTTGATATTGATTTCCTGCGATGTAAAAAATAAGCAAAAAACAACAACTAGCACTGGGCACTAGGTTAATAGGTTAGTCCCAAAAAATGATATAAAGTTGCTATAAAATGATTCTAAAATACCCAAGAATGATAAAATAACAGCATGGATACTTCATAAATTATAGATACGAAGGACAAGTCACTGGTGCGAGTCAGTCCTAAACAAACGGTTTTTAGCCCCTTTCCGCGACGACATTTGGAACCGTCGCCAAGTGAGTGTGTGCGATAGGGTGTCCTTCCCACACGACCCAAAAATCGTCGGGGATAGGCCCTCCTAGGACCCAAGCTGGGCCGTGTGCAATCGCGCGAGGCATCGAAACCCAATCATTTTTGTAGGTATGTACATCCCACACGGTAATCCGAGAAAATCATTTCCGTAGGTATGTACATCCCACCCGGTGAATCCCAGAAAATCATTTCCGTTCGTATGTATATCACAGACAGTCAATCCAAAGAATGCATTTCCGTTCTTATGTACATCCAACACAGTCAATCCAAGGAAAACGTTTTCGTTCGGATGTACATCCCACACGGTTTTATGTATACACTTGTGTGTGAAAGGTGTAACTATCACACACGGTCTGCCTTGGTTAACTGTTTGCTTTCGTTAACTATGTCACACATGATTTTATGTAGAAAACCGTGTGGCATTGGGCTATCCATCACAAGCGCTTTTACTGCCAGAACCATTTGCAAAGTTCCATGACCGTCTGTTCTCTTTTTATTTTTGCCTGTAATTTATTATTGTAATTGGAAATTTTGAAATACGAAACGTGTAATTCAAATTCTCAGCACAATGGTTCAACAACGAATCCATAAATAAAGTTGCCAGTACAATATGTTCAGTAATTATAGGATTACACAGCAATTAACTATGATGAACCACGGTATTTAAAGGTGGTAAAGGTGAAGAGACAAGTGTTAATCATTTTGACTGCCGACAGTGCTGAAGAAGCGGAATGCCCATAATGTGCCTTCTTGCATGCCATAGGCACGAACCACTTTTGTCCAACCCCTTGTGACGATCGCCCGCCCATCCTTCACCGCCTTCAGGAAGACTTCTAGAGCATTATCATGGTAGCATGAATTATATACTTTAACCTTGGTTGCCTCCACTCCGGTCATGTAGTTTGCAAGGTAATCATCAGTAGCTTTGGAAACCACTGAAAAGAGAAAAATATCAGATACTGATGTCTAATAGAGTAACTTGTTGAGGGCGGGGGAAAAAGGAAACACATTACTTACCATCCTAAAGTTCACTGTTGTCTTCGACAAAGTGTAAATAAAGAGCTTAATTCCAATCACCCATTTCTTTCGCCTAACAATCTTTCTTAGTTTCCTCACTTGATGCTTGTTCATGAATATCGCATTGCCCCATACGCAAAAGGGATCAAAGTGTGGATCAGTGCCGCTCATATATGTACCTGCAAGCAACCAGTAAATGTTAGAAGCTAAACTGAGATTGCACAAATGATGTAAAATACAACTACCTATGTTCCTAACTACAAGTAATTTTTTTGAGATTTCAATATGAACTACATACGGATGTATATAGAATTATAGATATAGTTTAGATTAGAATCTAGATTCACTCATTTTGCTCCTTGTGTAGTCTATATTGGAATCTCTAAAAAATACTTTTATTTAGGAATAAATGGTGTATAAAACATGGGATGCAGCTAACCTCGACAGCAAACAATAGCATCGCCCATTGCAGCCCTATGTAAGTACATGGAAAGCCAATGTTAACTACAAGAGGGTTAACATCCAGTAAAATAGCAAATGGTAATAAAACGGCAACATCTGTAGTGATATCTTCATTTCGAAAGACTAGCACGGTAGCAAAGGGAAGGATTAAAAAATGGATACAACTGTTAATTGCAATAGGCTTAAGAACATCCTAATTCATGTTTTGTAAGTTTGTAGCCATTTAAATACAACTCTTTAAAAATGGATACAACTGTTAATTGCAACAGGCTTATTGGTCCATTGAAACCGGTACTGATAAAAATGCAATTGGCAGAGTTGAACATCATAGGGTAGGTGCTGCCAGAGCAGATAATGGCCTAGTTGTATATAAAAAGGTATGGAACATAGCTCAAACGTGTTACGCATGTTTACTACAACATGCTTAATAAATCGACGGTACAAAACATAGCCATTAATTGCAACTGGTATTGGTAAGATTGAACTGGTGGGTACATACTTGGTAAGTCCTGAGAGGTAGTTGCGGGGGCACTTCATCTTGGCCAGAGCCCGCCCAAAGTCAGCGGCGGCGTTGGCGAGGTGTTCCTCTGCGTCGAAGTGTGGATCAGTGCTACTGACATGTGTACCTACAGGCAACCAGTAAATGGTAGAAGTTAAACTGCAATTGCACAATTGATGTGAAATACTGTAAGACATGGGATGCAGCTAACCTTGATGGCAAACAACAGCATCGACCGTTATGACCCTACGTAAGTACATGGACAAGCATGTTAAGTAAAACAAGGTTAGCATCCACCAAAAATAGTAAATGGGGCAGCATCTTTAGTATATCTTCATTGCGGAGAGTAGCATGGTAGCAAATGGACAGATTAAATAATGGATACAACTATTAATTGCAACATGCTTAACAACATCCTAAGTCATGTTTTGTAAGTTTGTAGCCATTGAAATACAACTATTCAAAAATGGATTCAACTGTTAATTGCAACACGCTTAACAGAAATTGAAACCAGTACTGATAAAAATGCAATTGGCATATGATAGAGGCAAAGGTGTCCCGTCTTTCGATGAGATGGTGGATTTCGCTTTGATGGAAGTCGACTTTGACGATCCGACTACGAGCGTGCGAGGACGTCGCGCCTTAGCAATCGCTAAACCAACTCCGAGAGGTTATTGACCACGCCGGAGCACGATCAACCTGACCATGAGGGTCTGTTTCCTGCGAGCAAACGAAGAACAAGCAAGAAACTAAGATTGCAATCTGGATATTGCGAATATAAGATGAAAGCTTTATTGATCAAGGTGGGGTTCTGTGACGCCTTTGTCTGGTCGTTGAACACAAACGAAGTACGTGAAGTTGCAGCTATGGCGAACTTTTAATCTAAACAAAACCCAAAGTCTAAACGATGCCCTAAGGGCTGTATATATGGAGGAAGAGGGGGGAATTTCGTGGCCCTTGGTGGAGGGGTCCGAAATCAACCCTATCTCTTGTTTCCCCACTCATACGGACTCTAAAAATAGCCTATACTTATGTATTTCGAAATTACATGGGCCTGGCCCAATAATAAGGTGATGCAGCACCTAAAATAGCCTCGGGACGAAATTTATGAAGTGGCATCTTGTATATTTCGTCCAAGGCTTCATGCACCCATTATGGTGGCTTCAAAGTCCTGAAATCATCACTTGTAACTTCGTTCTTGTTCCCCTTGCGCATGCCATCATCTCCATGCTTGTTCTTGCTCCAATGTTCATCCTTCTCCAAGCTAGGCCCTTCATTTGTAAGCAAAACAAATGAATCCAATTTAGGCAGCATCATATTCTCATGAACATTAGAATCATTACCAAGAAACGAAAGTACCTGGTAATTTAGTTGGCGTGCACGAGCTCTAGTAATTGGTCCAGTATGTATAGCAGCAGGGGCTGTGGGTGTAACAATTGTATTGATGTCCTCATCATCCTCCCCTTCTTGAAATGAAGTCGTCCTCGACGGAAGTTCATCTTCCTCACCCAAATAAGGCTTCAAATCTGCAATGTTAAAAGTGGGACTAACCCCAAAATCTGCAGGCAGCTCAAGTTTATATGCATTATCATTTATTTTCTCTAACACCTTAAAGGGACCATCAGCACGTGATAGAGGCAAAGGTGTCCCGTCTTTCGATGAGATGGTGGATTTCGCTTTGGTGGAAGTCGACTTTGACGATCCGACTACGAACGTGCGAGGACGTCGCGCCTTAGCAATCGCTAAACCAACTCCGAGAGGTTATTGACCATGCCGGAGCACGATCAACCTGACCACGAGGGTCTGTTTCCTGCGAGCAAACGAAGAACAAGCAAGAAACTAAGATTGCAATCTGGATATTGCGAATATATGATGAAAGCTTTATTGATCAAGGTGGGGTTCTGTGACGCCTTTGTCTGGTCGTTGAACACAAACGAAGTACGCGAAGTTGCAGCTATGGCGAACTTTTAATCTAAACAAAACCCAAAGTCTAAACGATGCCCTAAGGGCTGTATATATGGAGGAAGAGGGGGGGAATTTCGTGGCCCTTGGTGGAGGAGTCCGAAATCAACCCTATCTCTTGTTTCCCCACACATACGGACTCTAAAAATAGCCTATACTTATGTATTTCGAAATTACATGGGCCTGGCCCAATAATAAGGTGACGCAGCACCTAAAATAGCCTCGGGACGAAATTTATGAAGTGGCATCTTGTATATTTCGTCCAAGGCTTCATGCACCCATTATGGTGGCTTCAAAGTCCTGAAATCATCACTTGTAACTCCGTTCTTGTTCCCCTTGCGCATGCCATCATCTCCATGCTTGTTCTTGCTCCAATGTTCATCCTTCTCCACGCTAGGCCCTTCATTTGTAAGCAAAACAAATGTATCCAATTTAGGCAGCATCATATTCTCATGAACATTAGAATCATTACCAAGAAACGAAAGTACCTGGTAATTTAGTTGGCGTGCACGAGCTCTAGTAATTGGTCCAGTATGTATAGCAGCAGGGGCTGTGGGTGTAACAATTGTATTGATGTCCTCATCATCCTCCCCTTCTTGAAATGAAGTCGTCCTCGACGGAAGTTCATCTTCCTCACCCAAATAAGGCTTCAAATCTGCAATGTTAAAAGTGGGACTAACCCCAAAATCTGCAGGCAACTCAAGTTTATATGCATTATCATTTATTTTCTCTAACACCTTAAAGGGACCATCAGCACGTGGCATTAGCTTTGATTTGCACAAATCAGGAAATCTATCCTTACGCAAATGTAACCAAACAAGATCTCCAGGTGCAAACACAACATGTTTTCTACCCTTATCTCCAGCAAGTTTATATTTAGCATTCATACGCTCAATGTTTTCCTTAGTTAACTCATGCATTTTTAAAATCAATTCAGCACGTTGTTTAGCATCAAAATTAACCTTCTCCGAAGATGGAAGAGGCAACAAATCAATAGGTGCACGAGGTAGGAAACCATACACAACTTCAAAAGGGCACATCTTAGTAGTAGAATGCAATGAACGATTATAAGCAAATTCAATATGAGGCAAGCATTCCTCCCACATTTTCTTATTATTCTTCAAAACAGCCCTAAGCATAGTAGACAACGTTCTATTGACTACTTCAGTTTGTCCCTCAATTTGGGGGTGACAAGTAGTACTAAAAAGCAGTTTAGTCCTCAACTTAGCCCATAAACATCTCCAAAAGTGGCTAAGAAATTTAGTATCACGATCTGAAACAATAGTATTTGGCACACCATGCAAGCGAATAATTTCACGAAAGAACAAATCAGCAACATTAACAGCATCATCGCTTTTATGACATGGTATAAAGTGTGCCATTTTCGAGAATCTATCCACGACAACAAATATGCTATCCCTCCCCTTCTTTGTTCGAGGTAAACCTAAGACAAAGTCCATAGATATATCCTCCCAAGGAACACTAGGTACAGGCAAAGGCATATATAAACCATGAGGATTGAGTCGTGACTTAGCTTTTTGACATGTAGTGCAGCGAGCAATAAAACGCTCAACATCCCGTCTCATCTTTGGCCAAAAGAAATGTGTAGCAAGTACGTCCTCCGTCTTCTTCACGCCAAAGTGTCCCATTAATCCTCCTCCATGCGCCTCCTGCAACAACAAAAGACGAATGGAGCTAGCTGGAATGCATAGCTTGTTAGCACGAAACACAAATCCATCGTTAACAACAAACTTGTTCCACATTCTTCCTTCTTTACAATTCTGCATTACATCTTTAAAATCAGCATCATGCACATATTGATCTTTGATGGTCTCCAAACCAAATATTTTGAAGTCAAGTTGTGAAAGCATAGTATAGCGACGAGACAATGCATCAGCAATAACATTTTCTTTTCCCTTCTTATGTTTAATGACATAAGGGAAAGTCTCAATGAATTCAACCCATTTAGCATGTCTACGATTCAGTTTAGCTTGACTTTTAATATGTTTCAAAGATTCATGATCAGAATGTATAACAAATTCTTTGGGCCATAAATAATGTTGCCATGTTTCTAAAGTCCGAACAAGAGCATATAATTCTTTATCATAAGTAGAATAATTCAGACTAGGCCCACTCAATTTTTCAGAAAAGTATGCAACAGGTTTGCCATCTTGTAATAACACACCTCCTAATCCAATTCCACTAGCATCACATTCAAGCTCAAAAGTCTTATTAAAATCAGGAAGTTGGAGTAAAGGAGCATGTGTCAACTTATCTTTCAATACCGTGAAGGCTTCTTCCTGTGCGGTACCCCAAACAAAAGGCACATCCTTCTTTGTAAGCTCGTTGAGAGGTTCAGCAATGGTGCTGAAATCTCTCACAAAACGCCTATAGAATCCAGCGAGGCCAAGAAAACTCCTCACCTGTGTGACCGTTTTGGGCTGCGGCCAACTCTCAATAGCTTCAATCTTGGCTTTGTCAACTTCAATTCCCTGTGGAGTAACAACATAGCCAAGAAAAGATACTCGGTCGGTGCAAAAGGTGCACTTCTGATAGAGGCGAGGGTGTCCCGATCTTTCGATGAGATGATAACTATCGATTTGGTGGAGACGACTTTGACGATCCGACTACAAACGTGCACGACGTTGCGCCTTAGCAATCGCTAAACCAACTCCGAGAGGTTATTGACCATGCTGGAGCACGATCAACCTGACCACGAAGGTCTATTCCTGCAAGCAATCGAAGAACGAGCAAGAATATGATAAAGCAATCTGAATATTGCGAATATATATGAAGTATTGATAATGGTGGGGATCCGGAAGCGGTCTTGGTCTGGTCGTTGGACACAAACGAAGTACACGAAGTTGCAATGGCTAACTTTTAACTAAACAAATCCCAAGGAAAAGCTACTAGATGGATCTACTTATATAGGAGCAAGGGGTGGCGGCCAAGGAGGTGGGAAGACGTCCCAAGGCAGCCTAAAACTAAATCTAGGTCGTACAAGGCCAATGGGCCCAAGTGGAGGTGATGTAACACCTTTGGACTTGTAGTTTGACTCGGATTCTGCTGCAGCATCAGATTGTTTCGTCCACAACTCAACGCTCCGGACGAATTTGAAGGTGATTCCAATTGGGTTGGAAAGTGCACGAAATCTAGTTTCCAACAAAAAAATAATCACCCAATTCGGAGTCCGTATGAAAAACTTGTGTGCGTTTTGAGTCAGGTATGTCTGTGCAGTCCGAATCTAAATCCAGAACGTGAGAGACTTGGACTCTATCTTCTCTTGGGCCAAAAGTGACGTGAGAGAACTTTTTGGACAGCAAATAAACATCTCTTTCTTCCTTATCTTCATATGTGGATTGTACAAATGTCCCATACACCTGCAATTAGACAAAACACAAAAGTGTGTGAAGTATTTTTGTTCTGGATAACATAAATAGATTATTGAATAGTTTGCACTAGAAATCACCTGACAAATATGCATATATGCAATATTTTTGGTCATATCCAAGGTAGTCATGTCCTCATCATCCTCCCCTTCTTGAAAATAAAGCCGTCCTCGGCGTTGCTTAATCTGAAATGTGGCTAACAAAAGACACAAGGTGTACATGTTGTATATGTATATGTCATCCATTTTTACTTCCCTTGATTTTTGCATATATGACACATGAATAGATGAGTAACTTGCATAGTTCATAAAATCTAAAGCCAAAAAATTAGCACAAGAAGTAGAAGGCATGAAAATATTGCAACTCAGTTTGCACATATAAGTGAAGCTTTTATTCATTTCAAAAGATTGACAATGTTCATCATTAAACCATCCCAACATTGGTCAATAAACCTTACTTGCATCAAATTTACATGCTACAACATGCTTAAATACGCAAACATGCAATAAGTCATTCAACACAGAATCATCACCAAGATTAGAGGTCATATCAAAATGATTAAACATTGGTTCTTTTGCATCAATAGTTAATTCAATGGGTGCATTCAAAATTGTTGGTATTTCAGTTGTTTGATCACATGGCAAAGTCAAATTATCAACGTAGTCCTCTAAAATAGGTGGTGTGATCAAAGTAGTGGGTAGCTCATCAGATGGTGCATTCAAATTGACAAGGCATTCATCATTCTCATGTAGAGATGGAAGATCAGTACCTTTGTCATTACCTCTTATGATCAACTCAGATGATGTAGCCACTCTCGGGGGCGATGTGTCACACGGTGGAGGTGATGTAGTCCTGACAACAACGGATGTGGTTGTCATAGTATGCCTAGTAGTTGAAGGAACAATCATATCAACTCTTGGAATGTGCACCGTGCGCTTGTTCTCCTCGTGGCCAACACGTCGTTTTATTTCCTGTTCAGCTTTGCAAGCAAGATGAAACAAATGGTCCATAGGATAACACTCTTCATGAATTAGTATCTCTTGAATATCACGGTTTAATCCTCCCCAAAATCTATCCATAAAATCATCTTCACTTTCTTCTAAAGAGGAATGCAACAAGGTAGTTTGTAAATCATCATAATATTTTGTTACAGTTTCACTACCTTGTTTTAAGTGTTGCAACTTCTTAATCATGTCACGAGTATAATAAGCAGGGACGAAAGTATGTCGCATGGCAATTTTCAAATCATCCCAAGTAGTAGGTATATAATCAGGGTGTAACCGACAATATTCACTCCACCAAACCAAAGCATAACCAGTGAAAGAACCAACCGCAACCTTAACCTTTTTATGTTCATTGAAATTATGGGAAGCAAATATATTTTTTATGTCGAACTCCCATTCAATATATAAAGCAGGTTTAAAACGGCCATTAAATGGTGGTATAGATACATTAACCTGATCATGTGCATTTGGATGTTTGTGGACCTCTCGTGACGGTTGTGGTATTTGCAAAGGTGGTGGCACGTCTCCCGCGATCGACAAAGCCCATGAATTGACTCTGGATCCTGTCATGATTAGTAGAACAAGAAACAAAACCCAAAAATAATGTTCCTATAACTACTAGGATGTGGTGGTAAAACGCTCACAGTAAAGCAAATATCAATGTCTTACAAGTTCTTACCATGCAGCAGGCGGTGATCGGCAACCAGCGGTGTCAAGTAACTCCGAATATTGAGTAAAGCGATTGGCAGGGGAGCGTACGTATACACGGTGTAGAAATATGTGGAGCTGGGTTGGCTATATATGGTAGCAAAAGATTAGCAATAATCAATTCAAAGATGCAATGTTGAATAAACGCTCAACGACGGTACTGTGCTGGTCCTAGGCTAGACCGGACTAGAGACGCGAGCCTAGAACACTAATAAGGTCACGGCGTAGCACAACTAGCATCAATGAAGGATACTAAGTAGCTCTTGACAGCAAGATATAAGTGAAGATCACAACGGCAGTGAAGATAATGATGAAAAACAACTGCCAAGCAGGATATACAACAACTCTCTCTCCAACTTTCCTCTTGAAAAGTTTGAGACAATTTTCTGATAAATTCTTTCAAAGAATGCTACTAACTCAAGCTTTCCAATGCAAAAAGAATCACTCAATTCCGAGTTGATATGAGGAGTCAAAGAATTCTAAAACTGGCCTGAAAAATTGGAACAAGTTGTGTTCACGAACTTCGGAGGGCAAAAAGACCTATTTAGAAGCCGATTTTGAGATGTCAAATATTGAACTAGCTTCTGCAACTATTTAGATGCGGCTCGTCGCTATCTTTAATTTGAGTACTCACGGAGCCAAAACTGACTTCGTATGTGATAGAGGCAAAGGTGTCCCGTCTTTCGATGAGATGGTGGATTTCGCTTTGGTGGAAGTCGACTTTGACGATACGACTACGAACGTGCGAGGACGTCGCGCCTTAGCAATCGCTAAACCAACTCCGAGAGGTTATTGACCACGCCGGAGCACGATCAACCTGACCACGAGGGTCTGTTTCCTGCGAGCAAACGAAGAACAAGCAAGAAACTAAGATTGCAATCTGGATATTGCGAATATAAGATGAAAGCTTTATTGATCAAGGTGGGGTTCTGTGACGCCTTTGTCTGGTCGTTGAACACAAACGAAGTACGCGAAGTTGCAGCTATGGCGAACTTTTAATCTAAACAAAACCCAAAGTCTAAACGATGCCCTAAGGGCTGTATATATGGAGGAAGAGGGGGGAATTTCGTGGCCCTTGGTGGAGGAGTCCGAAATCAACCCTATCTCTTGTTTCCCCACACATACGGACTCTAAAAATAGCCTATACTTATGTATTTCGAAATTACATGGGCCTGGCCCAATAATAAGGTGACGCAGCACCTAAAATAGCCTCGGGACGAAATTTATGAAGTGGCATCTTGTATATTTCGTCCAAGGCTTCATGCACCCATTTTGGGCCTAAACGGAGCTTTGATTTGCGCAAATCAGGAAATCTATCCTTACGCAAATGTAACCAAACAAGATCTCCAGGTGCAAACACAACATGTTTTCTACCCTTATCTCCAGCAAGTTTATATTTAGCATTCATACGCTCAATGTTTTCCTTAGTTAACTCATGCATTTTTAAAATCAATTCAGCACGTTGTTTAGCATCAAAATTAACCTTCTCCGAAGATGGAAGAGGCAACAAATCAATAGGTGCACGAGGTAGGAAACCATACACAACTTCAAAAGGGCACATCTTAGTAGTAGAATGCAATGAACGATTATAAGCAAATTCAATATGAGGCAAGCATTCCTCCCACATTTTCTTATTATTCTTCAAAACAGCCCTAAGCATAGTAGACAACGTTCTATTGACTACTTCAGTTTGTCCATCAGTTTGGGGGTGACAAGTAGTACTAAAAAGCAGTTTAGTCCCCAACTTAGCCCATAAACATCTCCAAAAGTGGCTAAGAAATTTTGTATCACGATCTGAAACAATAGTATTTGGCACACCATGCAAGCGAATAATTTCACGAAACAACAAATCAGCAACATTAATAGCATCATCGCTTTTATGACATGGTATAAAGTGTGCCATTTTCGAGAATCTATCCACGACAACAAATATGTTATCCCTCCCCTTCTTTGTTCGAGGTAAACCTAAAACAAAGTCCATAGATATATCCTCCCAAGGAACACTAGGTACAGGCAAAGGCATATATAAACCATGAGGATTGAGTCGTGACTTAGCTTTTTGACATGTAGTGCAGCGAGCAATAAAACGCTCAACATCCCGTCTCATCTTTGGCCAAAAGAAATGTGTAGCAAGTACGTCCTCCGTCTTCTTCACGCCAAAGTGTCCCATTAATCCTCCTCCATGCGCCTCCTGCAACAACAAAAGACGAACGGAGCTAGCTGGAATGCATAGCTTGTTAGCACGAAACACAAATCCATCGTTAACGACAAACTTGTTCCACATTCTTCCTTCTTTGCAATTCTGCATTACATCTTTAAAATCAGCATCATGCACATATTGATCTTTGATGTTCTCCAAACCAAATATTTTGAAGTCAAGTTGTGAAAGCATAGTATAGCGACGAGACAATGCATCAGCAATAACATTTTCTTTTCCCTTCTTGTGTTTAATGACATAAGGGAAAGTCTCAATGAATTCAAGCCATTTAGCATGTCTACGATTCAGTTTAGCTTGACTTTTAATATGTTTCAAAGATTCATGATCAGAATGTATAACAAATTCTTTGGGCCATAAATAATGTTGCCATGTTTCTAAAGTCCGAACAAGAGCATATAATTCTTTATCATAAGTAGAATAATTCAGACTAGGCCCACTCAATTTTTCAGAAAAGTATGCAACAGGTTTGCCATCTTGTAATAACACACCTCCTAATCCAATTCCACTAGCATCACATTCAAGCTCAAAAGTCTTATTAAAATTAGGAAGTTGGAGTAAAGGAGCATGTGTCAACTTATCTTTCAATACCGTGAAAGCTTCTTCCTGTGCGGTACCCCAAAGAAAAGGCACATCTTTCTTTGTAAGCTCATTGAGAGGTGCAGCAATGGTGCTGAAATCTCTCACAAAACGCCTATAGAATCCAGCGAGGCCAAGAAAACTCCTCACTTGTGTGACCGTTTTGGGCTGCGGCCAACTCTCAATAGCTTCAATCTTGGCTTTATCAACTTCAATTCCCTGTGGAGTAACAACATAGCCAAGAAAAGATACTCGGTCGGTGCAAAAGGTGCACTTCCCAAGGTTACCAAACAAACGTGCATCACGTAGAGCAATAAAAACAGCACGTAAATGTTCCAAATGTTCTTCCAAAGATCTGCTATAAATCAATATGTCATCAAAGTAAACTACCACAAATCGTCCAATGAAAGCACGTAAAACTTCGTTCATTAATCTCATGAATGTACTAGGTGCATTAGTTAACCCAAAAGGCATGACTAACCACTCATATAATTCAAACTTAGTTTTAAATGCTGTTTTCCATTCATCTCCCAATTTCATACGAATTTGATGGTAGCCACTACGCAAATCAACTTTGGAGAATATTGTAGAGCCACTCAATTCATCAAGCATATCATCTAGCCTAGGAATAGGATGACGATAACGAATAGTAATATTATTAATGCCTCTACAATCAACACATATACGTGATGTACCATCCTTTTTCGGCACTAGAATAATAGGAACAGCACAAGGACTAAGGGATTCGCGTATATAACCTTTGTCGAGAAGCTCTTGTACTTGACGCATAATCTCCTTCGTCTCCTCTGGATTGGTACGGTATGGTGCACGGTTTGGCAGTGAAGCACTGATAGAGGCGGGGTGTCCCAATCTTTCGATGAGATGATAACTATCGATTTGGTGGAGACGACTTTGACGATCCGACTACAAACGTGCATGACGTTGCGCCTTAGCAATCGCTAAACCAATCTCCTGAGGTTACTGACGATGCTGGAAGCACGGTCAGCCTGACCACGAAGGTCTATTCCTGCAAGCAATCGAAGAACAAGCAAGAATATTGATGAGGACATGACTACCTTGGATATGACCAAAAATATTGCATATATGCATATTTGTCAGGTGATTTCTAGTGCAAACTATTCAATAATCTATTTATGTTATCCAGAACAAAAATACTTCACACACTTTTGTGTTTTGTCTAATTGCAGGTGTATGGGACATTTGTACAATCCACATATGAAGATAAGGAAGCAAGAGATGTTTATTTGCTGTCCAAAAAGTTCTCTCACGTCACTTTTGGCCCAAGAGAAGATAGAGTCCAAGTCTCTCACGTTCTGGATTCAGATTCGGACTGCACAGACACACCTGACTCAAATCGCACACAAGTTTTTCATACGGACTCCGAATTGGGTGATTCTTTTTTTGTTGGAAACTAGATTTCGTGCACTTTCCAACCCAATTGGAATCACCTTCAAATTCGTCCGGAGCGTTGAGTTGTGGACGAAACAATCTGATGCTGCAGCAGAATCCGAGTCAAACTACAAGTCCAAAGGTGTTACATCACCTCCACTTGGGCCCATTGGCCTTGTACGACCTAGATTTAGTTTTAGGCTGCCTTGGGACGTCCTCCCACCTCCTTGGCCCCCACCCCTTGCTCCTATATAAGTAGATCCATCTAGTAGCTTTTCCTTGGGATTTGTTTAGTTAAAAGTTAGTCATTGCAACTTCGTGTACTTCGTTTGTGTCCAACGACCAGACCAAGACCGCTTACGGATCCCCACCTTTATCAATACTTCATATATACTCGCAATATTCAGATTGCTTTTATCATATTCTTGCTTGTTCTTCGATTGCTTGCAGGAATAGACCTTCGTGGTCAGGTTGATTGTGCTCCGGCGTGGTCAATAACCTCTCGGAGTTGGTTTAGCGATTGCTAAGGCGCAACGTCGTGCACGTTTGTAGTCGGATCGTCAAAGTCGTCTCCACCAAATCGATAGTTATCATCTCATCGAAAGATCGGGACACCCCGCCTCTATCAAATATGATAAAAGCAATCTGAATATCACGAATATGTATGAAGTATTTATAATGGTGGGGATCCGAAAAGTGGTCTTGGTCTGGTCGTTGGACACAAACGAAGCACACGAAGTTGCAATGGCTAACTTTTAACTAAACAAATCCCCAGGAAAAGCTACTAGATGGATCTACTTATATAGGAGCAAGGGGTGGCGGCCAAGGAGGTGGGAGGACGTCCCAAGGCAGCCTAAAACTAAATCTTGGTCGTACAAGGCCAATGGGCCCAAGTGGAGGTGATGTAACACCTTTGGACTTGTAGTTTGACTTGGATTCTGCTACAGCATCAGATTGTTTCGTCCACAACTCAACGCTCCGGACGAATTTGAAGGTGATTCCAATTGGGTTGGAAAGTGCACGAAATCTAGTTTCCAGCAAAAAAATAATCACCCAATTCGGAGTCCGTATGAAAAACTTGTGTGCGTTTTGAGTCAGGTATGTCTGTGCAGTCCGAATCTGAATCCAGAACGTGAGAGACTTGGACTCTATCTTCTCTTGGGCCAAGAGTGACGCGAGAGAACTTTTTGGACAGCAAATAAACATCTCTTTCTTCCTATTCTTCATATGTGGATTGTACAAATGTCCCATACACCTGCAATTAGACAAAACACAAAAGTGTGTGAAGTATTTTTGTTCTGGATAACATAAATAGATTATTGAATAGTTTGCACTAGAAATCACCTGACAAATATGCATATATGCAATATTTTTGGTCATATCCAAGGTATTCATGTCCTCATCAAGCACCGGGAATTAAGTCAATCTGATGCTCAATCCCTCGAATAGGCGGTAATCCCGGTGGCACGTCTTGTGGAAAGACGTCAGCGAACTCCTGCAAAATGTTAGTGACAGCAGGAGGCAAAGAGGAAGGCACGTCCTCGAATGAAAATAATGCCTCTTTGCACACAAAAGCATAGCAAACAGATTTGCTGAAATCTAGCTCATCAATATCAGATTTGGTGGCAAATAAACATGCACTTTTCAATTTAATTTCAGAAGCAACACTAGAGGGTTTATTATTAGGCTTCATTTGTTGCTCAAATTCTTTTGCCACAATCTGATTTTCACTCATATTCTTCTCCTGTTTTGCTTTATTAGCTCTATTAATATCATCTTTCAAAATGGAATCAGGAGTCATAGGAAGCAAAGTAATATTTTTATCCTTATGAACAAGAGTATAGTGATTGTTTCTACCATGGTGTACAGAGTTTTTATCAAATTGCCATGGTCTACCAAGTAATAAGGAACATGCTTGCATAGGTACCACATCACAATCAACATAATCAGCATATGTAGAGATACTAAAATGCACACGAACAGTACATGTTACCTTAACCTTGCCGCTGTTGTTGAACCATTGGATGTAGTAAGGATATGGATGTGGTCTTGTGGTGAGAGAAAGCTTCTCCACCATCTCCATGCTAGCCAAGTTGTTGCAGCTCCCTCCGTCTATGATGACGCGCACAGAACGTTCCTTCACAACTCCCTTGGTATGGAACAAATTGTGCCTCTGATTTTTCTCAGCTTGTGTGATCTGCACACTCAAAACACGTTGAGCAACTAAACATTCATACCTGTCAGCGTCTTCAGGAGCCATGTATTGCGTCTCATGATCATAATCATCTCCACCATGTTCTTCACGTGTAATAAGAGCCAAAGTCTCCTCATCATAGTCACTAGCAGACTCATATCCACCATCCGCGGTAGCAATCATCACACGCGGAGATTTGCATTCTCTCGCATAATGACCTCCTCCCTTACAACGACGACAAATAATATCACTTGTGTGCCCTGTTGATGCCATGGAAGAAGAAGAATGCTGTGCAGGCCCCGCAGGTGCGCTCTTGGCAGATAATGGTGGTTGTGCCTGTTTTCTTGTATCACGGCTGGAGGTGGCACCGGATGGAGGTGCTGGTGCAGTTGAAGTAGAAGATGCACGTGGTGTCCATGATTAAGGTCGGCCTGCAGAAAAGTTAGTTCGCCCCAATGCTTGTCGATCCTGCACTTCACGTTCAGCTTTACAAGCAAGATGGAATAAACGAGTGATATTAGTATACTCCTTATAGTGATGAGGACATGACTACCTTGGATATGACCAAAAATATTGCATATATGCATATTTGTCAGGTGATTTCTAGTGCAAGCTATTCAATAATCTATTTATGTTATCCAGAACAAAAATACTTCACACACTTTTGTGTTTTGTCTAATTGCAGGTGTATGGGACATTTGTACAATCCACATATGAAGATAAGGAAGAAAGAGATGTTTATTTGCTGTCCAAAAAGTTCTCTCACGTCACTTTTGGCCCAAGAGAAGATAGAGTCCAAGTCTCTCACGTTCTGGATTCAGATTCGGACTTCACAGACATACCTGACTCAAAACGCACACAAGTTTTTCATACGGACTCCGAATTGGGTGATTCTTTTTTTGTTGAAAACTAGATTTCGTGCACTTTCCAACCCAATTGGAATCACCTTCAAATTCGTCCGGAGCGTTGAGTTGTGGACGAAACAATCTGATGCTGCAGCAGAATCCGAGTCAAACTACAAGTCCAAAGGTGTTACATCACCTCCACTTGGGCCCATTGGCCTTGTACGACCTAGATTTAGTTTTAGGCTGCCTTGGGACGTCCTCCCACCTCCTTGGCCGCCACCCCTTGCTCCTATATAAGTAGATCCATCTAGTAGCTTTTCCTTGGGATTTGTTTAGTTAAAAGTTAGCCATTGCAACTTCGTGTACTTCGTTTGTGTCCAACGACCAGACCAAGACCGCTTACGGATCCTCACCTTTATCAATACTTCATATATACTCGCAATATTCAGATTGCTTTTATCATATTCTTGCTTGTTCTTCGATTGCTTGCAGGAATAGACCTTCGTGGTCAGGTTGATTGTGCTCCGGCGTGGTCAATAACCTCTCGGAGTTGGTTTAGCGATTGCTAAGGCGCAACGTCGTGCACGTTTGTAGTCGGATCGTCAAAGTCGTCTCCACCAAATCGATAGTTATCATCTCATCGAAAGATCGGGAGCCTAGTCTTTATCAAGTGGTATCAGTTTTCAGGTTGCTCGGTGAGAATTTCCAGTTTTTCCTAGATTAGATTTATTTTCTTACCTATTGTCCAAGAAAAAGCCACAAAACAAAAGTTAGATCTATTCATCCTTTGTCCTAGCCAGACTGAGCCTTTGCAATTTTCTTTTCATTGTTTGCATTATTGAATTATCGGTTGCATCGCCGTGTCGAGTTGCTGGTCGTAGTGTCTAGTTCCTTTAGAGTTTCGAGTTCTGTTCACATTAGTCACGCAGCCGCTGCATCATTATCCCATCCGCTGTCCACCATCCCATCCACCAATTTCCACCACGTGCTACGCACTGTTTATTGTCATAATCATAGTTGAGGTCACTCACATCTTCGCCTGATCGAATCTGCATCTTATCTAGTTTGTCTTGGAAAGAGGGAGAAAAAGAAGATAAAGAAAAAAAAAGAGAAAAAAGGAAAGAAAAAAAGAAAAAGAGGGAGAAGAAAAAGGAAAAAAGCATGAGAAAAAAAAAAGAGAAGAAAAAAAATTGGATCTATCTAGAATCAATCTCGTACCTGAATTCGGATTGCAATCTGTTTTGCGCACTGTTCAGTAAAACAGTGTATCTTCCTCATACGAAGTCCGTTTTGGCTCCGTGAGTACTCAAATTGAAGATAGCGACGAGCCGCATCTAAATAGTTGCAGAAGCTAGTTCAATATTTGACACCTCAAAATCGGCTTCTAAATAGGTCTTTTTGCCCTCCGAAGTTCGTGAACACAACTTGTTCCAATTTTTCAGGCCAGTTTTAGAATTCTTTGACTCCTCATATCAACTCGGAATTGAGTGATTCTTTTTGCATTGGAAAGCTTGAGTTAGTAGCATTCTTTGAAAGAATTTATCAGAAAATTGTCTCAAACTTTTCAAGAGGAAAATTGGAGAGAGAGTTGTTGTATATCCTGCTTGGCAGTTGTTTTTCATCATTATCTTCACTGCCGTTGTGATCTTCACTTATATCTTGCTGTCAAGAGCTACTTAGTATCCTTCATTGATGCTAGTTGTGCTACGCCGTGACCTTATTAGTGTTCTAGGCTCGCGTCTCTAGTCCGGTCTAGCCTAGGACCAGCACAGTACCGTCGTTGAGCGTTTATTCAACATTGCATCTTTGAATTGATTATTGCTAATCTTTTGCTACCATATATAGCCAACCCAGCTCCACATATTTCTACACCGTGTATACGTACGCTCCCCTGGCAATCGCTTTACTCAATATTCAGAGTTACTTGACACCGCTGGTTGCCGATCACCGCCTGCTGCATGGTAAGAACTTGTAAGACATTGGTATTTGCTTTACTGTGAGCGTTTTACCACCACATCCTAGTAGTTACAGGAACATTATTTTTGGGTTTTGTTTCTTGTTCTACAAATCATGACAGGATCCAGAGTCAATTCATGGGCTTTGTCGATCGCGGGAGACGTGCCACCACCTTTGCAAATACCACAACCGTGACGAGAGGTGCACAAACATCCAAATGCACATGATCAGGTTAATGGATCTATACCACCATTTAATGGCCGTTTTAAACCTGCTTTATATATTGAATGGGAGTTCGACATAAAAAATATATTTGCCTCCCATAATTTCGATGAACATAAAAAGGTTAAGGTTGCGGTTGGTTCTTTCACTGGTTATGCTTTGGTTTGGTGGAGTGAATATTGTCGGTTACACCCTGATTATATACCTACTACTTGGGATGATTTGAAACTTGCCATGCGACGTACTTTCCTCCCTGCTTATTATACTCGTGACATGATTAAGAAGTTGCAACACTTAAAACAAGGTAGTGAAACTATAACAAAATATTATGATGATTTACAAACTACCTTGTTGCATTCCTCTTTAGAAGAGAGTGAAGATGATTTTATGGATAGATTTTGGGGAGGATTAAACCGTGATATTCAAGAGATACTAATTCATGAAGAGTGTTATCCTATGGACCATTTGTTTCATCTTGCTTGTAAAGTTGAACAGGAAATAAAACGACGTGTTGGCCACGAGGAGAACAAGCGCACGGTGCACATTCCAAGAGTTGATATGATTGTTCCTTCAACTACTAGGCATACTATGACAACCACATCCGTTGTTGTCAGGACTACATCACCTCCACCATGTGACACATCGCCCCCGAGAGTGGCTACATCATCTGAGTTGATCATAAGAGGTAATGACAAAGGTACTGATCTTCCATCTCTACATGAGAATGATGAATGCCTTGTCAATTTGAATGCACCATCTGATGAGCTACCCACTACTTTGATCACACCACCTATTTTAGAGGACTACGTTGATAATTTGACTTTGCCATGTGATCAAACAACTGAAATACCAACAATTTTGAGTGCACCCATTGAATTAACTATTGATGCAAAAGAACCAATGTTTAATCATTTTGATATGACCTCTAATCTTGGTGATGATTCTGTGTTGAATAACTTATTGCATGTTTGCTTATTTAAGCATGTTGTAGCATGTAAATTTGATGCAATTAGGTTTATTCACCAATGTTGGGATGGTTTAATGATGAACATTGTCAATCTTTTGAAATGAATAAGAGCTTCACTTATATGTGCAAACTGAGTTGCAATATTTTCATGCCTTCTACTTCTTGTGCTAATTTTTTGGCTTTAGATTTTATGAACTATGCAAGTTACTCATCTATTCATGTGTCATATACGCAAAAATCAAGGGAAGTAAAAATGGATGACATATACATATACAACATGTACACCTTGTCTCTTTTGTTAACCACATTTCAGATTAAGCAACGCCGAGGACGGCTTTATTTTCAAGAAGGGGAGGATGATGAGGACATGACTACCTTGGATATGACCAAAAATATTGCATATATGCATATTTGTCAGGTGATTTCTAGTGCAAGCTATTCAATAATCTATTTATGTTATCCAGAACAAAAATAGTTCACACACTTTTGTGTTTTGTCTAATTGCAGGTGTATGGGACATTTGTACAATCCACATATGAAGATAAGGAAGAAAGAGATGTTTATTTGCTGTCCAAAAAGTTCTCTCACGTCACTTTTGGCCCAAGAGAAGATAGAGTCCAAGTCTCTCACGTTCTGGATTCAGATTCGGACTGCACAGACATACCTGACTCAAAACGCTCACAAGTTTTTCATACGGACTCCGAATTGGGTGATTCTTTTTTTGTTGGAAACTAGATTTCGTGCACTTTCCAACCCAATTGGAATCACCTTCAAATTCGTCCGGAGCGTTGAGTTGTGGACGAAACAATCTGATGCTGCAGCAGAATCCGAGTCAAACTACAAGTCCAAAGGTGTTACATCACCTCCACTTGGGCCCATTGGCCTTGTACGACCTAGATTTAGTTTTAGGCTGCCTTGGGACGTCCTCCCACCTCCTTGGCCGCCACCCCTTGCTCCTATATAAGTAGATCCATCTAGTAGCTTTTCCTTGGGATTTGTTTAGTTAAAAGTTAGCCATTGCAACTTCGTGTACTTCGTTTGTGTCAAACGACCAGACCAAGACCGCTTACGGATCCCCACCTTTATCAATACTTCATATATACTCGCAATATTCAGATTGCTTTTATCATATTCTTGCTTGTTCTTCGATTGCTTGCAGGAATAGACCTTCGTGGTCAGGTTGATTGTGCTCCGGCGTGGTCAATAACCTCTCGGAGTTGGTTTAGCGATTGCTAAGGCGCAACGTCGTGCACGTTTGTAGTCGGATCGTCAAAGTCGTCTCCACCAAATCGATAGTTATCATCTCATCGAAAGATCGGGAGCCTAGTCTTTATCATATAGTCTAGAATGGTCTGAATCTCTCTATTTAATCCACCCAGAAAACGTGCAAGCATAGCTTCATTCTCCTCAACAATACCACATCTAATCATGCCAGTTTGTAATTCCTGATAATATTCTTCTACAGAATTTTTCCCTTGTCTTAAACGCTGCAACTTTTGAAGCAATTCACATTGATAATATGGTGGAACCCAACGCGTACGCATAGCAGTTTTCAAAGCAGCCCAAGTAGTTGGAATAGGATATAATCTACAATGTTCAGACCACCATACACATGCAAAACTAGTGAAAGCACAAACAGTAGCAGCAACTCGTCTCTCCTCAGGATATTGTAAACATGTAAATCGTTGTTCAGTTTCTAACTCCCAAGTAAGATATATATCAGGAACATATCTACCCTCAAATGGTGGAATATTAAATTTCAGTTTAGGAATATGGACATCATCTCGTACCTGAGGTGGTGGTGCAGGCCTACCATTACGAATATATACCTGAGGTCGACCTGCTGGTGGTGGTGCTGGTGGCTGCTCGTAGATCTGATTTTGATCAACCTCATCCTCATAATCGCCCGCATACTCATCATCCTCCTGGGTACCACCAGCAGCAGTAGCAGGAGCCAAAGAAACACCAACAGCAGTAGTAGCGGCACCAGAATTTTGCCCTGGCTCAATAGGAACACGCTGTGCTCGTCCATACTGATTCGGAAGGGGGCGTAGTTGTTGTTGTTGCAGAGGTGCGACAGGTGCAGCCGGTGGTGGAAGACGCGCAAGCAGTTCATTAAATCTGTTATCGAGCTTTGTTTCGAACGTCTTCTCAAGGCCAGTGATCTTCTCCATGGCCTCTTCAAAATTGTTCAGCACATCTTGTACCTGTTCAGTCATCATTTGCTGAAACTTATCATGAAGCTCCTTGTTCGATAAGTTCTCCCAGTCAATCTCGTCGGCTTGTGATCCTGGCATGGTTAGCAGCAATAGAAACACACAAGAATATGATCCTACAGACTACTAAGAAGTGGTGGTGGTGTATCACAAATCCGTCAAGCAAATCTCAAATTCTTACCAGTTCTTACCCAACAGCAGGCGGTGATCGGCAACCGTTGTAGTCAAAAACTCTCAAAGCTTGGATAGAGCGATTACCAGGGAGAGTCAAACACACGACGTAGATGTATGTGGAGCTGGGAAGGCTTATAGTATGGTAGCAAAAAGGGTCAGCAATAATCAATTCAGAGATGCAAAGTTGAATAAACGCTCAACGACGGTACTGTGCTGGTCCTAGGCTAGACTGTGCTAGAGACGCGAGCCCAGAACACCAACAAAATCACGGCGCGGCACGTAAACAAGGGAAAAGCACACTCTGAATTTCTTTTTCCGCTCATTTTTTTTGCGAAAAATCACTATAATGGCGAGTGTCTCAAAACTCTTCCTAGCTCAAACGGACAGGATGGGCACGAAATTTTTTCGACCAATTTTTTTTTTCGACTGCCCGGACCCAAAAACTGGAAACGGGTCAAAAAAAACTTCCTATAATGGCACCTGTCTCAAAACACTCAGAAACACCTAAAAATAGGATAGCCAGAAATTTTTTCGAAAAATGCGTTTTCGAAAAATTTTGGGCCTAAACGGAGCGTGGCTACCCGACTCTTTTTTTTTCCGAAACCTACTCCGGCAAAGGAACACGAATCAGAATCTAGATGGATCTCGAAAACAAACCTAATATGCAAGGAACTCGGATTGGTGGTGGATATATGGTGGTGGTATATGGCAGCGGTGGTGGTAGCGGTGGTAGTATATGGATATGGATCGGTGGTGGTATATGGACACGGATTGGTGGTGGTATATGGATACGGATTCGGAGTGGTGGCGGATAAGCGGTGGTGGTAGATGGTAGGGGCGATGATGATGGTGCGGCGGCGGCGTGACAACTTATGACCAGAACTCGAAACTCTAAAAGACTAGACTCTAAGACCAGCAACTAGACACGACGATGCAACCGCAAATTCAACAAAGCAAAACCCTAAAAAGATTATGCAAAGGCTCAGATTGGTTCGGATATGATGAACTAACCCTAATTTTTTTTGTGGCTTTTTCGTGGACTGTAGGTATGAAGAACAGACTCGATCTAAACTACGAAAAACTGTAAAATCTCACCGAGCAACCTGGAAATCTGATACCACTTGATAGAGGCAAAGGTGTCCCGTCTTTCGATGAGATGGTGGATTTCGTTTTGGTGGAAGTCGACTTTGATGATCCGACTACGAGCGTGCGAGGACGTCGCGCCTTAGCAATCGCTAAACCAACTCCGAGAGGTTATTGACCACGCCGGAGCACGATCAACCTGACCACGAGGGTCTGTTTCCTGCGAGCAAACGAAGAACAAGCAAGAAACTAAGATTGCAATCTGGATATTGCGAATATAAGATGAAAGCTTTATTGATCAAGGTGGGGTTCTGTGACGCCTTTGTCTGGTCGTTGAACACAAACGAAGTACGCGAAGTTGCAGCTATGGCGAACTTTTAATCTAAACAAAACCCAAAGTCTAAACGATGCCCTAAGGGCTGTATATATGGAGGAAGAGGGGGGAATTTCGTGGCCCTTGGTGGAGGGGTCCGAAATCAACCCTATCTCTTGTTTCCCCACACATACGGACTCTAAAAATAGCCTATACTTATGTATTTCGAAATTACATGGGCCTGGCCCAATAATAAGGTGACGCAGCACCTAAAATAGCCTCGGGTCGAAATTTATGAAGTGGCATCTTGTATATTTCGTCCAAGGCTTCATGCACCCATTATGGTGGCTTCAAAGTCCTGAAATCATCACTTGTAACTCCGTTCTTGTTCCCCTTGCGCATGCCATCATCTCCATGCTTGTTCTTGCTCCAATGTTCATCCTTCTCCAAGCTAGGCCCTTCATTTGTAAGCAAAACAAATGTATCCAATTTAGGCAGCATCATATTCTCATGAACATTAGAATCATTACCAAGAAACGAAAGTACCTGGTAATTTAGTTGGCGTGCACGAGCTCTAGTAATTGGTCCAGTATGTATAGCAGCAGGGGCTGTGGGTGTAACAATTGTATTGATGTCCTCATCATCCTCCCCTTCTTGAAATGAAGTCGTCCTCGACGGAATTCCATCTTCCTCACCCAAATAAGGCTTCAAATCTGCAATGTTAAAAGTGGGACTAACCCCAAAATCTGCAGGCAGCTCAAGTTTATATGCATTATCATTTATTTTCTCTAACACCTTAAAGGGACCATCAGCACGTGGCATTAGCTTTGATTTGCGCAAATCAGGAAATCTATCCTTACGCAAATGTAACCAAACAAGATCTCCAGGTGCAAACACAACATGTTTTCTACCCTTATCTCCAGCAAGTTTATATTTAGCATTCATACGCTCAATGTTTTCCTTAGTTAACTCATGCATTTTTAAAATCAATTCAGCACGTTGTTTAGCATCAAAATTAACCTTCTCCGAAGATGGAAGAGGCAACAAATCAATAGGTGCACGAGGTAGGAAACCATACACAACTTCAAAAGGCACATCTTAGTAGTAGAATGCAATGAACGATTATAAGCAAATTCAATATGAGGCAAGCATTCCTCCCACATTTTCTTATTATTCTTCAAAACAGCCCTAAGCATAGTAGACAATGTTCTATTGACTACTTCAGTTTGTCCATCAGTTTGGGGGTGACAAGTAGTACTAAAAAGCAGTTTAGTCCCCAACTTAGCCCATAAACATCTCCAAAAGTGGCTAAGAAATTTAGTATCACGATCTGAAACAATAGTATTTGGCACACCATGCAACGAATAATTTCACGAAAGAACAAATCAACAACATTAATAGCATCATCGCTTTTATGACATGGTGATAGAGGCGAGGGTCCCGATCTTTCGATGAGATGATGGATATCGCTTTGGTGGAAGTCGACTTTGACGATCCGACTACGAACGTGCGAGGACGTCGCGCCTTAGCAATCGCTAAACCAACTCCGAGAGGTTATTGACCATGCCGGAGCACGATCAACCTGACCACGAGGGTCTGTTTCCTGCGAGCAAACGAAGAACAAGCAAGAAACTAAGATTGCAATCTGGATATTGCGAATATAAGATGAAAGCTTTATTGATCAAGGTGGGGTTCTGTGACGCCTTTGTCTGGTCGTTGAACACAAACGAAGTACGCGAAGTTGCAGCTATGGCGAACTTTTAATCTAAACAAAACCCAAAGTCTAAACGATGCCCTAAGGGCTGTATATATGGAGGAAGAGGGGGGAATTTCGTGGCCCTTGGTGGAGGGGTCCGAAATCAACCCTATCTCTTGTTTCCCCACTCATACGGACTCTAAAAATAGCCTATACTTATGTATTTCGAAATTACATGGGCCTGGCCCAATAATAAGGTGACGCAGCACCTAAAATAGCCTCGGGACGAAATTTATGAAGTGGCATCTTGTATATTTCGTCCAAGGCTTCATGCACCCATTATGGTGGCTTCAAAGTCCTGAAATCATCACTTGTAACTTCGTTCTTGTTCCCCTTGCGCATGCCATCATCTCCATGCTTGTTCTTGCTCCAATGTTCATCCTTCTCCAAGCTAGGCCCTTCATTTGTAAGCAAAACAAATGTATCCAATTTAGGCAGCATCATATTCTCATGAACATTAGAATCATTACCAAGAAACGAAAGTACCTGGTAATTTAGTTGGCGTGCACGAGCTCTAGTAATTGGTCTAGTATGTATAGCAGCAGGGGCTGTGGGTGTAACAATTGTATTGATGTCCTCATCAGCATAGTTAAACATCAAAAGGCAGGTGCTGCCAGAGCAGAGAATGGCTCAGATGTCTATAAAAAGGTAGGGAAAGTAGCAAAAACGTGTTAGGCATGTCTACTAGAACATGCTTAATACATCGACCATACAGAACATAGCCATTAATTGCAACTGGTATTGGTAAGATTGAACTGGTGAGTACATACTTGGTAAGTCCTGGGAGGTAGTTGTTGCGGCACTTCATCTTGGCCAGAGCTCGCCCAAAGTCAGCAACGACGGAGGTGAGCTGTTCCTCCGGGTCGAAGCATGGATCAGTGCCACTGACATGTGTTCCTATGGGCAACCAGTAAATGGTAGAAGTTAAACTGTAATTGCACACATTATGTGAAATACTGTAAGACATGGGATGCAGCTCACCTCGACGGCAAACAAAAGCATCGGCCGTTATGACCCTGCGTAAGTACATGGACAGGCATGTTAAGTATAACATGGTTAGCATCCACTAAAAATAGCAAATGGGCAGCATCTCTAGTGATATCCTGAGTCATGTATTGTAAGTTTGTTGCTGGTATTGGTGAAATTGAGCTTTGCACGGTAATATTTGAAGATCACACAGTGTGCACTACTGAAATAAACAAGGCACGAACATGCTTAATACATCAACCGTACAAATCATAGCCGTTGCAAGTGGTATTGGTAAAATTTACTTAGTCAGATCTTACCTGTTAAGTTCTGGGGGTAGTCGCTGGGGGACTTCATCTGGGCCAGTGCCTGTACCATGTCGGCGGAGGCGAGGTGTTCCTCCGGTTCAACACGCACATCGGCCATCGCACCATGGACCACCATCAGCTCCTGGCGGGGGGATTTGGAGGCATGTGGATGTTTCGCAGGCGCCATTTAAGCAATCAGGCCGGGGACGTGACAGAGATCGATGGGTTACTTGACTGGATCTGAGCAGAACGTAGCTATGGTTGAAGCTGTGGTTGCAGCGGCGGTGGTTTGAGATGCCGGTAGGGGGAGGGGTGAGGGAGGAGGGGGATACTGAGGGGAAGGGGATCTGGCTAGAGGAATAAATTCTGAAATCGCGCGCCTAATGAAAATTTCAATGCAAAACTTGAAACTTGGGCGGGGGAAACACACAACACAAACGAAGCGCATAAAATACCCGTGTGCGAGAAAAAACAAAGTTGGCAGATCCCGTCTCCAAAAAATGTACATGTGTACTTGATTTTTTTCGGTCAATGGTACGCCTGGTTTATTAGGAAATATCGCACAAGTAACTGACTTATGGGTCATTAACACAAAAAAACGCAGACGGGTACGACGTAGAAACCGTGTGTTTTGTGATCTTCTAATGATTAACGCAA
This sequence comes from Triticum dicoccoides, assembly GCF_002162155.2. Classification (NCBI taxonomy): domain Eukaryota; kingdom Viridiplantae; phylum Streptophyta; class Magnoliopsida; order Poales; family Poaceae; genus Triticum; species Triticum dicoccoides. The sequence goes on along the minus strand of NC_041388.1, from coordinate 460,989,509 downwards.
AAAAAGCACATGGGCACACATGCTAATCAATGCTCAAAGCCCTCAAAGGATGTTCTTACTAACATTGTATGTTAACACTACAAACTTAAAGTAATACTGGTAATTTGCTCTAATACTACAAACTTAAACTACTTCCCACGTGCTGCCATCAGGGCATGCTGGCCAAACGCCGGCGTTCTCCTTCTCGGCCTTGTAGGCGGCAGCCCACCGTGCTTCAATCTCCGCCAAGCTCTCTTTACCACGGCGTGCGACCTCTTTTTTCTTGCGGCGGCGGGACTCTCTTTTCTTGACTGCTTTCTGCCTTTTCCGCTCCTTCTGTGCGGCTTTGGCTGCCTCTAGATCCACCACCCATTTGGACATGGGAGCCTCAAAGTCCGCCCATGTAACTATCTGGCCGCGCGGCCGCGATGAACTTGGCGCGGCGATATGCCATTGCTTCCTTACCATGTGTGCGGTAGCGGGCGGCAAGGAACGCGGCGCGGCGGGATGCCATCGCTTCCTTACCAGTTACTGTGCGACGCAGTGCCATGGACGACGCCTGGAGAGAGCTCTGCGACGAAGGGGCTGGGCAGCCAAACAATGCGGTGGTATTCAAGAGCTCAACGACAAACGACAACAGAAATTTGGCTTCCCTTACAATTTTGCTCGTTCATTATTGCACACGGTTCATCTCCGTCGCTTCCGGAAACAGTGTGCGCTGACCCTATTGTGTGTTGCGTTATGATTGGCTGGAACCCCAGCCACACGGATCGCGCGTGTGCACCGTTGGATGCACCGCGATCGAACTGCAATCCACGTCCCTCACATCACACCCGTGCACCTGTAGCTGGATTGGATTTATATGCACTAAATGCCTAGAAAATGCACATAATCCCCTAAATATGGTAAACGAGCACGGAAAAATGCCAAATTTGAACACGGTGATTTGCAGGGTCTATGTTCGTCGTAGAAAAAAAACTCCAGGGCAAAGAACGACAAAAATTTGGATTCCCTTTCAATCTTGAGGAATTCCCTCTCGAAAGCATGGAACTTCCTCGGTGATGGTTCGATTTATGAAGGGCGTGCATGACTGTAACATCCCAAATTTATAATTCGGAATGTTATACATAGGTCATCATATGCATATCATATTTTATTTGCATTTTGGTTTGGATCCTAAAAATCATAAGCAACTTAAGGACCCACAGAGAGAGTTGGGGATTTTATTATTTTCATATTTGAATTTTCTCAAATATCGAAAAGAGGATCATTTGGTTTTAATTATTTTCTCTCCAAAAATATTTCAATATCAAAATATATGAGAGGAGATAATATGGCTTCTCCAAAACAAAAGAAATATTGGAGGAAAAATATTAAAATCAAATAATTAATTTTATTTGGATTGTATTTGAATTAGAAAAATATGCATTTTTCAAAATTGCATTTTTAGGCCAAGAAAATGTTCACTTTATTCTAAATATTTTATTTAGACGGTGAAAATTGTTTTTGCCATTTTTGAATTTTTTTAACATTTATTAGGATTTTCCTCGGCGGAATTGTTTTATAAAAAAGGTCCGGACCGACTGGGCTGAAGCCCAGCCGTCCCACTCCCGCGCCGCCATCGTCTTCGTGTTCACGACGGACTCGGGGAGTCCGACCCCGAGCCGCCGGAGCCGCAGCCCCTCCCGCACGCCACGCCCCCCGGGGCCTTTAAATCCCGAGCCGCCGCCGCCCTCGACTCCCACACCACCCCGCACCACCACCCAGCGCCGCCGCAGCCGCCGCCTGCCGCCGCCGCTCGCTGCCGCAGCCGTCGAGCTGCCGCCGCAGCTCTGTCGCTGCCGTGCTGCCTCGCCGCCGCGTCACGCTGCCGCCCCGCCGCCCGAGCCGCGTCGGAGCCGCCGCCGCATGTCGCACGCCCGCTGGAATCCTGCCGGATCTCGCCGGTTTCCACCGCTGTTTTTTTGGTTTTTAGGTAAAAGCCGCCGGTTTTCTTTAAAACCCTAGGTTTGGTTTTTTATTTTAGACCGGTTTGGTTTTTCTCGGTTTAGTTCGTTTGCGAACGTTCGTTCGTTTGTTTTAACGAATGGATTCGCCCGTTCATCTGTGTTAGCGGACGTTCGTCCGATATTTCTTTTTATTTTCTTTTTTCGGCCAGGGACCTGTCCGCGATTAATTTATCGCAGATTAGCCCCTAATCTTCAAACCCTAGCCGTTTCTAAACCGTTTGTCCAAATCCAGTGAAACCAACGCCAAAATCTTCGTATAGAGCCCCTCTTTCTGTTTAATCAACTTGAACAAGGTTTTGACAATTTAAAATTTGGTTTCATGCAGATTTCATTTCGAAGTTCTTTTGACCGTAGTTTCAGTTTCGTAGCTCCGTTTTGGTTGATTCTTTTTGCAAATCAAAGCTCTTCAGTTGAACTTCCAGATTCCATCTTCTTATTTGAGTTTTACCCGTGCATCTATGTTTGAGTGCTTATGTATGCTATTGTTTGTTTGCGATAGAATTCCCGGAGTGCGCAGCATGCTACTATGATTCTCTAGGTTTTGCATATCATCGGCAAGGCAAGTAACACTTTGAGCATACCCCTTTATTACGTAGTTTTTATGCATTAGCTCAAATCTTCAAACATTGCATGAGTAGGATCCTTTAACATGTCGGTTTGGGAAGTAGATGATGAGGTAGAACCTATTGCCTTTTATTATCAAACCCGTGGGAGTTACTTCCACGTTATGCTTAATTTTCCATGCTATGCTCGTAGACGTGGATTGGGTTTGAGTGTATCCATGACAGATGTGAGATTATTAATTAATGGTTAACTTAAGGTGGCTACTTAAGCACACATCTGGGTGGATTGGTTGCGGGCACCTGGGGATATACCAGTGTTGTCCTTTTGGTTCCCCACCCAGACTCAAAGGGATCATAAGATTATTCATGCTAGAAACTTCCGTGTGCAGCCACAAGCTATTATGGGCTCTAGCATAGTTGAGTATGTTGCGTGACCTCTTTCAGTGGCGGGCTAGCAGATGTAGGGGAAAGTAGGTGTAACTATCCACCCAGAGTAAAGAGTTAGTGCTTCTGAAAGACTGTGTCTCGGCCATCCGTTTCTCAAACACCATGTAGTGCGAGAAATCCAACAGAGGGGGTCGAGTCTTATGGGGAAAAGTGCACAAACCTCTGCAGAGTGTACAAACTAATCATGGTTAGCCGTGTCCTCGGTTATGGACAACTTGAGTATCTGGTTCTTGGATTATCATGTTGATCTCATCACTCTAAATTAATTTGTTGGGTTGTTAATTACTTGTTTAATTGGGATTGAGATGGGGATTTGCCATTCTCAATGTTTTCAACTACCATGATAGTTAAATAAAATATATTCCTTTGTTGTCGGGAAAAATTGTCTTTTCGCAAAACATTATAACCATAGAGCCTCCACAAGCCATATATGCATGTAGTGATAGCATTTATTCTGTTCATTGCTCTACTGTGTTACATTGCCAACATATTCCATGTGCTAACCCGTTTCGGGCTGCAACGTATCATGTACAGACTTTTCAGAGGAAGAGTAAGGTGCGCTAGGTCGTTGTCGTGCACTCAGCTATGCCGTTGGAGTTGATGGACTCACTTTATCTTCCAAGTCTTCCTCTGTTATCTTATTTAGATGGCCTTAAGCCATATTTATTGTAATAAGTTCTCTTTTGAGACATTTGATGTAATAAGTGTGTGATTGCAACTCTGTTATAAATCCTTCGAAGTACTATGTGTGTCAGCATTACCGATCCAGGGATGACACTTATACACAGAGATTTGACCGCCTGAAGTCGGATCGCTATAATGATGACTTAAGCCAAACCTTCTCAAATTTTTACTACGGCATGGTGAGGTCATACCATGCCACCATGACAGGCGTCATGTTTTGTAAGCATTTATTTCATTTTTTCTATAGTTGAAAACCCAACAAACAAACATTTGTGGTTGACTATTGACACACATTTCAAGGAAATATCTATCCATTATTCCTTGTAAAAGGCATAAGAATTTACTAAATGGCACGAGCATGGTTTTCCAGGCCGTTCTTATGGGCCCTTTCATGCACCGATTGCTTGAACTTGAATTATGTGCATTAATGCCTAGGAAATGCACATAATCCCCTAAATATGGCAAATGAACCCAGAAAAGTGCCAAATTTTAACACAGTGATTTGCAGATTGTATGTTCATCATAGAAAAAACTCCTGGACAAAGGACAAAGGAAATTTGGATCCCTCTTCAATCTTGGCGATTCCCCCCTCGAAACCATGAAACTTCCCCGGTGATGGTTCGTTTTATGAAAGACGTGCATGACGACATTTTTACCAGGGCACGGTGAGGTCATACCATGGCACCATACCAGGCGTCTTGTGTTTTCCAAGCGGTGTTTCCTTTTGTATAGTTGTTAACCCAGTAAACGACGCATTTATGGTTGACTATTGCCACACATTTCCTTGAAATATCTGCCCATTCCTTGTAAAAGGCATGAGAATGTACTAAATAGCACGAGCATGGTTTTCCAGAGCGTTCTTGATAGAGGCAAAGGTGTCCCGTCTTTCGATGAGATGGTGGATTTCGCTTTGGTGGAAGTCAACTTTGACGATCCGACTACGAACGTGCGAGGACGTCGCGCCTTAGCAATCGCTAAACCAACTCCGAGAGGTTATTGACCACGCCGGAGCACGATCAACCTGACCACGAGGGTTTGTTTCCTGCGAGCAAACGAAGAACAAGCAAGAAACTGAGATTGCAATCTGGATATTGCGAATATAAGATGAAAGCTTTATTGATCAAGGTGGGGTTCTGTGACGCCTTTGTCTGGTCGTTGAACACAAACGAAGTACGCGAAGTTGCAGCTATGGCGAACTTTTAATCTAAACAAAACCCAAAGTCTAAACGATGCCCTAAGGGCTGTATATATGGAGGAAGAGGGGGGAATTTCGTGGCCCTTGGTGGAGGAGTCCGAAATCAACCCTATCTCTTGTTTCCCCACACATACGGACTCTAAAAATAGCCTATACTTATGTATTTCGAAATTACATGGGCCTGGCCCAATAATAAGGTGACGAAGCACCTAAAATAGCCTCGGGACGAAATTTATGAAGTGGCATCTTGTATATTTCGTCCAAGGCTTCATGCACCCATTATGGTGGCTTCAAAGTCCTGAAATCATCACTTGTAACTCCGTTCTTGTTCCCCTTGCGCATGCCATCATCTCCATGCTTGTTCTTGCTCCAATGTTCATCCTTCTCCAAGCTAGGCCCTTCATTTGTAAGCAAAACAAATGTATCCAATTTAGGCAGCATCATATTCTCATGAACATTAGAATCATTACCAAGAAACGAAAGTACCTGGTAATTTAGTTGGCGTGCACGAGCTCTAGTAATTGGTCCAGTATGTATAGCAGCAGGGGCTGTGGGTGTAACAATTGTATTGATGTCCTCATCATCCTCCCCTTCTTGAAATGAAGTCGTCCTCGACGGAATTCCATCTTCCTCACCCAAATAAGGCTTCAAATCTGCAATGTTAAAAGTGGGACTAACCCCAAAATCTGCAGGCAGCTCAAGTTTATATGCATTATCATTTATTTTCTCTAACACCTTAAAGGGACCATCAGCACGTGGCATTAGCTTTGATTTGCGCAAATCAGGAAATCTATCCTTACGCAAATGTAACCAAACAAGATCTCCAGGTGCAAACACAACATGTTTTCTACCCTTATCTCCAGCAAGTTTATATTTAGCATTCATACGCTCAATGTTTTCCTTAGTTAACTCATGCATTTTTAAAATCAATTCAGCACGTTGTTTAGCATCAAAATTAACCTTCTCCGAAGATGGAAGAGGCAACAAATCAACAGGTGCACGAGGTAGGAAACCATACACAACTTCAAAAGGGCACATCTTAGTAGTAGAATGCAATGAACGATTATAAGCAAATTCAATATGAGGCAAGCATTCCTCCCACATTTTCTTATTATTCTTCAAAACAGCCCTAAGCATAGTAGACAACGTTCTATTGACTACTTCAGTTTGTCCATCAGTTTGGGGGTGACAAGTAGTACTAAAAAGCAGTTTAGTCCCCAACTTAGCCCATAAACATCTCCAAAAGTGGCTAAGAAATTTAGTATCACGATCTGAAACAATAGTATTTGGCACACCATGCAAGCGAATAATTTCACGAAAGAACAAATCAGCAACATTAACAGCATCATCGCTTTTATGACATGGTATAAAGTGTGCCATTTTCGAGAATCTATCCACGACAACAAATGTGCTATCCCTCCCCTTCTTTGTTCGAGGTAAACCTAAAACAAAGTCCATAGATATATCCTCCCAAGGAACACTAGGTACAGGCAAAGGCATATATAAACCATGAGGATTGAGTCGTGACTTAGCTTTTTGACATGTAGTGCATCGAGCAATAAAACGCTCAACATCCCGTCTCATCTTTGGCCAAAAGAAATGTGTAGCAAGTACGTCCTCCGTCTTCTTCACGCCAAAGTGTCCCATTAATCCTCCTCCATGCGCCTCCTGCAACAACAAAAGACGAACGGAGCTAGCTGGAATGCATAGCTTGTTAGCACGAAACACAAATCCATCGTTAACGACAAACTTGTTCCACATTCTTCCTTCTTTACAATTCTGCATTACCTCTTTAAAATCAGCATCATGCACATATTGATCTTTGATGGTCTCCAAACCAAATATTTGGAAGTCAAGTTGTGAAAGCATAGTATAGCGACGAGACAATGCATCAGCAATAACATTTTCTTTTCCCTTCTTGTGTTTAATGACATAAGGGAAAGTCTCAATGAATTCAACCCATTTAGCATGTCTACGATTCAGTTTAGCTTGACTTTTAATATGTTTCAAAGATTCATGATCAGAATGTATAACAAATTCTTTGGGCCATAAATAATGTTGCCATGTTTCTAAAGTCCGAACAAGAGCATATAATTCTTTATCATAAGTAGAATAATTCAGACTAGGCCCACTCAATTTTTCAGAAAAATATGCAACAGGTTTGCCATCTTGTAATAACACACCTCCTAATCCAATTCCACTAGCATCACATTCAAGCTCAAAAGTCTTATTAAAATCAGGAAGTTGGAGTAAAGGAGCATGTGTCAACTTATCTTTCAATACCGTGAAGGCTTCTTCCTGTGCAGTACCCCAAAGAAAAGGCACATCTTTCTTTGTAAGCTCATTGAGAGGTGCAGCAATGGTGCTGAAATCTCTCACAAAACGCCTATAGAATCCAGCGAGGCCAAGAAAACTCCTCACTTGTGTGACCGTTTTGGGCTGCGGCCAACTCTCAATAGCTTCAATCTTGGCTTTATCAACTTCAATTCCCTGTGGAGTAACAACATAGCCAAGAAAAGATACTCGGTCGGTGCAAAAGGTGCACTTCCCAAGGTTACCAAACAAACGTGCATCACGTATGATGAGGACATCAATACAATTGTTACACCCACAGCCCCTGCTGCTATACATACTGGACCAATTACTAGAGCTCGTGCACGCCAACTAAATTACCAGGTACTTTCGTTTCTTGGTAATGATTCTAATGTTCATGAGAATATGATGCTGCCTAAATTGGATACATTTGTTTTGCTTACAAATGAAGGGCCTAGCTTGGAGAAGGATGAACATTGGAGGAAGAACAAGCATGGAGATGATGGCATGCACAAGGGAAACAAGAACGGAGTTACAAGTGATGATTTCAGGACTTTGAAGCCACCATAATGGGTGCATGAAGCCTTGGACGAAATATACAAGATGCCACTTCATAAATTTCGTCCCGAGGCTATTTTAGGTGCTGCGTCACCTTATTATTGGGCCAGGCCCATGTAATTTCGAAATACATAAGTATAGGCTATTTTTAGAGTCCGTATGTGTGGGGAAACAAGAGATAGGGTTGATTTCGGACCCCTCCACCAAGGGCCACGAAATTCCCCCCCTCTTCCTCCATATATACAGCCCTTAGGGCATCGTTTAGACTTTGGGTTTTGTTTAGATTAAAAGTTCGCCATAGCTGCAACTTCGCGCACTTCGTTTGTGTTCAACGACCAGACAAAGGCGTCACAGAACCCCACCTTGATCAATAAAGCTTTCATCTTATATTCGCAATATCCAGATTGCAATCTTAGTTTCTTGCTTGTTCTTTGTTTGCTCGCAGGAAACAGACCCTCGTGGTCAGGTTGATCGTGCTCCGGCGTGGTCAATAACCTCTCGGAGTTGGTTTAGCGATTGCTAAGGCGCGACGTCCTCGCACGTTCGTAGTCGGATCGTCAAAGTCGACTGCCACCAAAGCGATATCCATCATCTCATCGAACTTTTAATCTAAACAAAACCCAAAGTCTAAACGATGCCCTAAGGGCTGTATATATGGAGGAAGAGGGGGGAATTTCGTGGCCCTTGGTGGAGGGGTCCGAAATCAACCCTATCTCTTGTTTCCCCACACATACGGACTCTAAAAATAGCCTATACTTATGTATTTCGAAATTACATGGGCCTGGCCCAATAATAAGGTGACGCAGCACCTAAAGTAGCCTCGGGACGAAATTTATGAAGTGGCATCTTGTATATTTCGTCCAAGGCTTCATGCACCCATTATGGTGGCTTCAAAGTCCTGAAATCATCACTTGTAACTCCGTTCTTGTTCCCCTTGCGCATGCCATCATCTCCATGCTTGTTCTTGCTCCAATGTTCATCCTTCTCCAAGCTAGGCCCTTCATTTGTAAGCAAAACAAATGTATCCAATTTAGGCAGCATCATATTCTCATGAACATTAGAATCATTACCAAGAAACGAAAGTACCTGGTAATTTAGTTGGCGTGCACGAGCTCTAGTAATTGGTCCAGTATGTATAGCAGCAGGGGCTGTGGGTGTAACAATTGTATTGATGTCCTCATCATCCTCCCCTTCTTGAAATGAAGTCGTCCTCGACGGAATTCCATCTTCCTCACCCAAATAAGGCTTCAAATCTGCAATGTTAAAAGTGGGACTAACCCCAAAATCTGCAGGCAGCTCAAGTTTATATGCATTATCATTTATTTTCTCTAACACCTTAAAGGGACCATCAGCACGTGGCATTAGCTTTGATTTGCGCAAATCAGGAAATCTATCCTTACGCAAATGTAACCAAACAAGATCTCCAGGTGCAAACACAACATGTTTTCTACCCTTATCTCCAGCAAGTTTATATTTAGCATTCATACGCTCAATGTTTTCCTTAGTTAACTCATGCATTTTTAAAATCAATTCAGCACGTTGTTTAGCATCAAAATTAACCTTCTCCGAAGATGGAAGAGGCAACAAATCAATAGGTGCACGAGGTAGGACACCATACACAACTTCAAAAGGGCACATCTTAGTAGTAGAATGCAATGAACGATTATAAGCAAATTCAATATGAGGCAAGCATTCCTCCCACATTTTCTTATTATTCTTCAAAACAGCCCTAAGCATAGTAGACAACGTTCTATTGACTACTTCAGTTTGTCCATCAGTTTGGGGGTGACAAGTAGTACTAAAAAGCAGTTTAGTCCCCAACTTAGCCCATAAACATCTCCAAAAGTGGCTAAGAAATTTAGTATCACGATCTGAAACAATAGTATTTGGCACACCATGCAAGCGAATAATTTCACGAAAGAACAAATCAGCAACATTAACAGCATCATCGCTTTTATGACATGGTATAAAGTGTGCCATTTTCGAGAATCTATCCACGACAACAAATGTGCTATCCCTCCCCTTCTTTGTTCGAGGTAAACCTAAAACAAAGTCCATAGATATATCCTCCCAAGGAACACTAGGTACAGGCAAAGGCATATATAAACCATGAGGATTGAGTCGTGACTTAGCTTTTTGACATGTAGTGCATCGAGCAATAAAACGCTCAACATCCCGTCTCATCTTTGGCCAAAAGAAATGTGTAGCAAGTACGTCCTCCGTCTTCTTCACGCCAAAGTGTCCCATTAATCCTCCTCCATGCGCCTCCTGCAACAACAAAAGACGAACGGAGCTAGCTGGAATGCATAGCTTGTTAGCACGAAACACAAATCCATCGTTAACGACAAACTTGTTCCACATTCTTCCTTCTTTACAATTCTGCATTACCTCTTTAAAATCAGCATCATGCACATATTGATCTTTGATGGTCTCCAAACCAAATATTTTGAAGTCAAGTTGTGAAAGCATAGTATAGCGACGAGACAATGCATCAGCAATAACATTTTCTTTTCCCTTCTTGTGTTTAATGACATAAGGGAAAGTCTCAATGAATTCAACCCATTTAGCATGTCTACGATTCAGTTTAGCTTGACTTTTAATATGTTTCAAAGATTCATGATCAGAATGTATAACAAATTCTTTGAGCCATAAATAATGTTGCCATGTTTCTAAAGTCCGAACAAGAGCATATAATTCTTTATCATAAGTAGAATAATTCAGACTAGGCCCACTCAATTTTTCAGAAAAGTATGCAACAGGTTTGCCATCTTGTAATAACACACCTCCTAATCCAATTCCACTAGCATCACATTCAAGCTCAAAAGTCTTATTAAAATCAGGAAGTTGGAGTAAAGGAGCATGTGTCAACTTATCTTTCAATACCGTGAAGGCTTCTTCCTGTGCGGTACCCCAAACAAAAGGCACATCCTTCTTTGTAAGCTCGTTGAGAGGTGCAGCAATGGTGCTGAAATCTCTCACAAAACGCCTATAGAATCCAGCGAGGCCAAGAAAACTCCTCACTTGTGTGACCGTTTTGGGCTGCGGCCAACTCTCAATAGCTTCAATCTTGGCTTTATCAACTTCAATTCCCTGTGGAGTAACAACATAGCCAAGAAAAGATACTCGGTCGGTGCAAAAGGTGCACTTCCCAAGGTTACCAAATTTCTTTTGGCCAAAGGTGAAGAAGACGGAGGATGTACTTGCTACACATTTCTTTTGGCCAAAGATGAGACGGGATGTTGAGCGTTTTATTGCTCGATGCACTACATGTCAAAAAGCTAAGTCACGACTCAATCCTCATGGTTTATATATGCCTTTGCCTGTACCTAGTGTTCCTTCGGAGGATATATCTATGGACTTTGTTTTAGGTTTACCTCGAACAAAGAAGGGGAGGGATAGCATATTTGTTGTCGTGGATAGATTCTCGAAAATGGCACACTTTATACCATGTCATAAAAGCGATGATGCTGTTAATGTTGCTGATTTGTTCTTTCGTGAAATTATTCGCTTGCATGGTGTGCCAAATACTATTGTTTCAGATCGTGATACTAAATTTCTTAGCCACTTTTGGAGATGTTTATGGGCTAAGTTGGGGACTAAACTGCTTTTTAGTACTACTTGTCACCCCCAAACTGATGGACAAACTGAAGTAGTCAATAGAACGTTGTCTACTATTCTTAGGGCTGTTTTGAAGAATAATAAGAAAATGTGGGAGGAATGCTTGCCTCATATTGAATTTGCTTATAATCGTTCATTGCATTCTACTAAGATGTGCCCTTTTGAAGTTGTGTATGGTTTCCTACCTCGTGCACCTATTGATTTGTTGCCTCTTCCATCTTCGGAGAAGGTTAATTTTGATGCTAAACAACGTGCTGAATTGATTTTAAAAATGCATGAGTTAACTAAGGAAAACATTGAGCGTATGAATGCTAAATATAAACTTGCTGGAGATAAGGGTAGAAAACATGTTGTGTTTGCACCTGGAGATCTTGTTTGGTTACATTTGCGTAAGGATAGATTTCCTGATTTGCGCAAATCAAAGCTAATGCCACGTGCTGATGGTCCCTTTAAGGTGTTAGAGAAAATAAATGATAATGCATATAAACTTGAGCTGCCTGCAGATTTTGGGGTTAGTCCCACTTTTAACATTGCAGATTTGAAGCCTTATTTGGGTGAGGAAGATGGAATTCCGTCGAGGACGACTTCATTTCAAGAAGGGGAGGATGATGAGGACATCAATACAATTGTTACACCCACAGCCCCTGCTGCTATACATACTGGACCAATTACTAGAGCTCGTGCACGCCAACTAAATTACCAGGTACTTTCGTTTCTTGGTAATGATTCTAATGTTCATGAGAATATGATGCTGCCTAAATTGGATACATTTGTTTTGCTTACAAATGAAGGGCCTAGCTTGGAGAAGGATGAACATTGGAGCAAGAACAAGCATGGAGATGATGGCATGCGCAAGGGGAACAAGAACGGAGTTACAAGTGATGATTTCAGGACTTTGAAGCCACCATAATGGGTGCATGAAGCCTTGGACGAAATATACAAGATGCCACTTCATAAATTTCGTCCCGAGGCTATTTTAGGTGCTGCGTCACCTTATTATTGGGCCAGGCCCATGTAATTTCGAAATACATAAGTATAAGCTATTTTTAGAGTCCGTATGTGTGGGGAAACAAGAGATAGGGTTGATTTCGGACTCCTCCACCAAGGGCCACGAAATTCCCCCCTCTTCCTCCATATATACAGCCCTTAGGGCATCGTTTAGACTTTGGGATTTGTTTAGTTAAAAGTTAGCCAACGCAACTTCGTGTACTTCGTTTGTGTCCAACGACCAGACCAAGACCGCTTTCGGATCCCCACCTTTATCAATACTTTATACATATTTGCAATATTCAGATTGCTTTTATCATATTCTTGCTCGTTCTTCGATTGCTTGCAGGAATAGACCTTCGTGGTCAGGTTGATCGTGCACCGGCGTGGTCAATAACCTCTGGAGATTGGTTTAGCGATTGCTAAGGCGCAACGTCGTGCACGTTTGTAGTCGGATCGTCAAAGTCGTCTCCACCAAATCGATAGTTACCATCTCATCGAAAGATCGGGACACCCCGCCTCTATCATGTGCCCTGTTGATGCCATGGAAGAAGAAGAACGCTGTGCAGGACCCGCAGGTGCGCTCTTGGAAGATAATGGTGGTTGTGCCTGTTTTCTTGTATCACGGCTGGAGGTGGCACCGGATGGAGGTGCTGGTGCAGTTGAAGTAGAAGATGCACGTGGTGTCCATGATGAAGGTCGGCCTGCAGAAAAGTTAGTTCGCCCCAATGCTTGTCGATCCTGCACTTCACGTTCAGCTTTACAAGCAAGATGGAATAAACGAGTGATATTAGTATACTCCTTATAGTCTAGAATGGTCTGAATCTCTCTATTTAATACACCCAGAAAACGTGCAAGCATAGCTTCATTCTCCTCAACAATACCACATCTAATCATGCCAGTTTGTAATTCCTGATAATATTCTTCTACAGAATTTTTCCCTTGTCTTAAACGCTGCAATTTTTGAAGCAATTCACGTTGATAATATGGTGGAACCCAACGCGTACGCATAGCAGTTTTCAAAGCAGCCCAAGTAGTTGGAATAGGATATAATCTACAATGTTCAGACCACCATACACATGCAAAACTAGTGAAAGCACAAACGGCAGCAGCAACTCGTCGCTCCTCAGGATATTGTAAACATGTAAATCGTTGTTCAGTTTCTAACTCCCAAGTAAGATATATATCAGGAACATATCTACCCTCAAATGGTGGAATATTCAATTTCAGTTTAGGAATATGGACATCATCTCGTACCTGAGGTGGTGGTGCAGGCCTACCATTACGAATATATACCTGAGGTCGACCTGCTGGTGGTGGTACAGGTGGCTGCACGTAGTGTTGATTTTGATCAACCTCATCCTCATAATCTCCCACATAATCATCCTCCTCCGCATCAGCAGCAGGAGCCACAGAAGTATCAACAGCAGCACCAACAGTTTGGCCAAACGCAAGAGGAACACGGCTTGCTCGGCGGAGGTCTGCTTCGCGACGTGGAGGTAGTCGTTGTTGTTGTTGTTGGAGAGGTGCGTTAGGTGCAGCAGGTGGTGGGGTGGAAGACGCGCGAGCAATTCATTAAACTTGTTATCGAGCTTTGTTTCGAACGTCTTCTCAAAGCCAGTGATCTTCTCCATGGCCTCTTCAAAATTGTTCAGCACATCTTGCACCTGTTCAGTCATCATTTGCTGAAACTTATCATGAAGCTCCTTGTTCGATAAATTCTCCCAGTCAATCTCGTCGGCTTGTGATCCTGGCATGGTTAGCAGCAATAGAAACACACAAGAATATGATCCTACAGACTACGAACAAGTGGTGGTGGTGGGTGTCACAAATCCGTCAAGCAAATCTCAAATTCTTACCAGTTCTTACCCAGCAGCAGGCGGTGATCGGCAACCGTTGTAGTCAAAAACTCTCAAAGCTTGGATAGAGCGATTACCAGGGAGAGTCAAACGCACGACGTAGATGTATGTGGAGCTGCGAAGGCTTATAATATGGTAGCAAAAAGGGTCAGCAATAATCAATTCAGAGATGCAAAGTTGAATAAACGCTCAACGACGGTACTGTGCTGGTCCTAGGCTAGACTGTGCTAGAGACGCGAGCCTAGAACACTAACAAAATCACGGCGCGGCACGTAAACAAGGGAAAAGCACACTCTGGAAATTTTTTTTCGCTCTTTTTTTTTTGCGAAAAATCACTATAATGGCGAGTGTCTCAAAACTCTTCTTAGCTCAAACTGACAGGATGGGCACGAAATTTTTTTGACCAATTTTTTTTTTTGACTGTCCGGACCCAAAAACTGGAAACGGGTCAAAAAAAACTTCCTATAATGGCACCTGTCTCAAAACACTCAGAAACACCTAAAAATAGGATAGCCAGAGAATTTTTCGAAAAATGCGTTTTCGAAAAATTTTGGGCCTAAACGGAGCGTGGCTACCCGACTCTTTTTTTTTTCTTCCGAAACCTACTCCGGCAAGGAAACACGAATCGGAATCTAGATGGATCTCGAAAACAACCCTAATAAGCAAGGACTCGGATTGGTGGTGGATATATGGTGGTGGTATATGGCAGCGGTGGTGGTAGCGGTGGTAGTATATGGATATGGATCGGTGGTGGTATATGGACACGGATTGGTGGTGGTATATGGATACGGATTCGGTGCGGTGGTGGTAGATGGCAGGGGCGATGATGATGGTGCGGCGGCGGCGTGACAACTTATGACCAGAACTCGAAACTCTACAAGACTAGACTCTAAGACCAGCAACTAGACACGACGATGCAACCGCAAATTCAACAAAGCAAAACCCTAAAAAGATTATGCAAGGCTCAGATTGGTTCGGATATGATGAACTAACCCTAAATTTTTTTGTGGCTTTTTCGTGGACTATAGGTATGAAGAACAGACTCGATCTAAACTACGAAAAACTGTAAAATCTCACCGAGCAACCTGGAAATCTGATACCACTTGATAAAGGCAAAGGTGACCCGTCTTTCGATGAGATGGTGGATTTCGCTTTGGTGGAAGTCGACTTTGACGATCCGACTACGAACGTGCGAGGACGTCGCGCCTTAGCAATCGCTAAACCAACTCCGAGAGGTTATTGACCACGCCGGAGCACGATCAACCTGACCACGAGGGTCTGTTTCCTGCGAGCAAACGAAGAACAAGCAAGAAACTAAGATTGCAATCTGGATATTGCGAATATAAGATGAAAGCTTTATTGATCAAGGTGGGGTTCTGTGACGCCTTTGTCTGGTCGTTGAACACAAACGAAGTACGCGAAGTTGCAGCTATGGCGAACTTTTAATCTAAACAAAACCCAAAGTCTAAACGATGCCCTAAGGGTTGTATATATGGAGGAAGAGGGGGGAATTTCGTGGCCCTTGGTGGAGGAGTCCGAAATCAACCCTATCTCCTGTTTCCCCACACATACGGACTCTAAAAATAGCCTATACTTATGTATTTCGAAATTACATGGGCCTGGCCCAATAATAAGGTGACGCAGCACCTAAAATAGCCTCGGGACGAAATTTATGAAGTGGCATCTTGTATATTTCGTCCAAGGCTTCATGCACCCATTATGGTGGCTTCAAAGTCCTGAAATCATCACTTGTAACTCCGTTCTTGTTCCCCTTGCGCATGCCATCATCTCCATGCTTGTTCTTGCTCCAATGTTCATCCTTCTCCAAGCTATGCCCTTCATTTGTAAGCAAAACAAATGTATCCAATTTAGGCAGCATCATATTCTCATGAACATTAGAATCATTACCAAGAAACGAAAGTACCTGGTAATTTAGTTGGCGTGCACGAGCTCTAGTAATTGGTCCAGTATGTATAGCAGCAGGGGCTGTGGGTGTAACAATTGTATTGATGTCCTCATCAGTTCTTGTGCACCCTTTCATGCACCGATTGTTTGAATTTGAATTATGTGCATTAACGCCTACAAAATGCACATAATCCCCTAAATATTGTAAATGAACCCAGAAAAGTGTCAAATTTGACCATGGTTATTAGCAGGGTTTATGTCCATCGCAGGAAATTTGGATTCCCATTCAATCTCGATGATTTACTATCGCACACGATTCATCTCCGTCGCCTTTGCGAACCGTGTGTGTTCACTCACACATGAAAAAGAAAAAGAAAACACTCACCCACTTCATCCCCACTCACTCACCGCGGAATCCTCTGCAACTCTGCACCCTAAGCTCAACGGTTGTTGGCGGCGGGCGTAGGTCGCGCTCCAAACGACACTGGATTTCTCCTCCACCGCTTTCCGCCGCCTATCTGCACCGACATTCTAGACTCTTGTTGACTGGGGTTTTCTGCGGGATTGGGCCGGGGATTTTTCTCATGGAGAAGGTAATCAACTTAATTAGCGAAATATTAACTCATCTCTTATCGCAGTCCGTCCGTCGCTGTTAATCAACCAGCAGAAATCATCATGGAATCATTTTTGTTCTAGCTGATTTGTGGGTGTTCATTCATGTGTCCACAATGCGAGCACAAATCGGGCAACTGTGGTTGTGGCCAATCGGAAATGAAGTTCTATCTCACCATTCCGGATGACTTTAGGGAGCTCTCGGTATGTTCAATCTCAACCTATCACAGTCGGCATGGCCTAAATTTGTGAACATATACCATCTGTTGCTACATTATCCATATATTTGCATCAAATCTTTGTTACATTATCTATTTTTAATTCTATATTTTTGTACTTTGCTTTCATCTCTCTCTCTATATATATGGATCTATTCTATAAGTTACTCCCATTTTTGCATCTTGCTCTATTATTTCAATATATCTAATTTATGATCCTAATTTTCATTTCAAGCAGTACATCCCTTGCTTTGCAAGAACAGGAGTAGAAGGAAATCTTGGGCTTTACTTTGCTGATGACTCCCAGGATGTCATATTGACAACGTAGCATGGATTTACAATGACGGTTAGCATAAAACTTGATAAAGATGGTCACTCCTATTTTAATGCGGACCTTTGGAGAAAAATGTCTAAGTGTTATGAACTGAAAGCTAGCAATAAAATTCTAGTGCGTGCACCACAGCCTGGTCTAATTAACATAGATGTTTACTTCCCCAACGTCATCAGCCGATCAAAGTCTGGTCGAAGTTAGTGTCCTTTCAACTTTCTCCTTGCTGTCATATTACTATTTAAGCAACCAATTGATCACTATTTACGCAACCAATTGTGATATCATATTCTGACTCCGTTCCTACGCAGTAACAAATTATGTTTACCAATTTATGCGCACTAAATATTCTTCTGCCATGTTCTGAATAAATAATACCCGATGAGGACATCAATACCATTACTAGAGCCCCTACTGCTACATATACGGGACCAATTACTAGAGCTCGCGCACGCCAATTAAATTATCAGGTACTTTCGTTTCTTGGTAATGATTCTAATGTTCATGAGAATATGATGCTGCCTAAATTGGATACATTTGTTTTGCTTATAAATGAAGGGCCTAGCTTGGAGAAGGATGAACATTGGAGCAAGAACAAGCATGGAGATGATGGCATGCGCAAGGGGAACAAGAACGGAGTTACAAGTGATGATTTCAGGACTTTGAAGCCACCATAATGGGTGCATGAAGCCTTGGACGAAATATACAAGATGCCACTTCATAAATTTCGTCCCGAGGCTATTATAGGTGCTGCGTCACCTTTTTATTGGGCCAGGCCCATGTAATTTCGAAATACATAGGTATAGGCTATTTTTAGAGTCCGTATGTGTGGGGAAACAAGAGATAGGGTTGATTTCGGACCCCTCCACCAAGGGCCACGAAATTCCCCCTCTCTTCCTCCATATATACAGCCCTTAGGGCACCGTTTAGACTTTGGGTTTTGTTTAGATTAAAAGTTCGCCATAGCTGCAACTTCGCGTACTTCGTTTGTGTTCAACGACCAGACAAAGGCGTCACAGAACCCCACCTTGATCAATAAAGCTTTCATCTTATATTCGCAATATCCAGATTGCAATCTTAGTTTCTTGCTTGTTCTTCGTTTGCTCGCAGGAAAAAGACCCTCGTGGTCAGGTTGATCGTGCTCCGGCGTGGTCAATAACCTCTCAGAGTTGGTTTAGCGATTGCTAAGGCGCGACGTCCTCGCACGTTCGTAGTCGGATCGTCAAAGTCGACTTCCACCAAAGCGATATCCATCATCTCATCGAAAGACGGGACACCTTTGCCTCTATCAAGTGGTATCAGATTTCCAGGTTGCTCGGTGAGATTTTACAGTTTTTCGTAGTTTAGATCGAGTCTGTTCTTCATACCTACAGTCCACGAAAAAGCCACAAAAAAAATTAGGGTTAGTTCATCATATCCGAACCAATCTGAGCCTTTGCATAATCTTTTTAGGGTTTTGCTTTGTTGAATTTGCGGTTGCATCGTCGTGTCTAGTTGCTGGTCTTAGAGTCTAGTCTTTTAGAGTTTCGAGTTCTGGTCATGAGTTGTCACGCCGCCGCCGCACCATCATCATCGCCCTGCCATCTACTACCACAGCTTATCCGCCACCGCTCCGAATCCGTATCCATATACCACCACCAGTCCGTGTCCATATACCACCACCGATCCATATCCATATACTACCACCGCTACCACCACCGCTGCCATATACCACCACCATATATCCACCACCAATCCGAGTTCCTTGCATATTAGGTTTGTTTTCGAGATCCATCTAGATTCCGATTCGTGTTTCCTTGCCGGAGTCGGGTAGCCACGCTCCGTTTAGGCCCAAAAATTTTCGAAAACGCATTTTTCGAAAAAATTTCTGGCTATCCTATTTTTAGGTGTTTCTGAGTGTTTTGAGACAGGTGCCATTATAGGAAGTTTTTTTTAACCCGTTTCCAGTTTTTGGGTCCGGGCAGTCGAAAAAAAAATTGGTCAAAAAAATTTCGTGCCCATCCTGTCCGTTTGAGCTAGGAAGAGTTTTGAGACACTCGCCATTATAGTGATTTTTCGCAAAAAAAAAAGCAGCGCAAAAAAAAAGAGCGCAAAAAAAAAGAGCGAAAAAAAAAATTCAGAGTGTGCTTTTCCCTTGTTTACGTGCCGCGCCGTGATTTTGTTGGTGTTCTAGGCTCGCGTCTCTAGCACAGTCTAGCCTAGGACCAGCACAGTACCGTCGTTGAGCGTTTATTCAACTTTGCATCTCTGAATTGATTATTGCTGACCCTTTTTGCTACCATACTATAAGCCTTCCCAGCTCCACATACATCTACGTCGTGTGTTTGACTCTCCCTGGTAATTGCTCTATCCAAGCTTTGAGAGTTTTTGACTACAACGGTTGCCGATCACCGCCTGCTGCTGGGTAAGAACTGGTAAGAATTTGAGATTTGCTTGACGGATTTGTGATACACCACCACCACTTCTTAGTAGTCTGTAGGATCATATTCTTGTGTGTTTCTATTGCTGCTAACCATGCCAGGATCACAAGCCGACGAGATTGACTGGGAGAACTTATCGAACAAGGAGCTTCATGATAAGTTTCAGCAAATGATGACTGAACAGGTGCAAGATGTGCTGAACAATTTTGAAGAGGCCATGGAGAAGATTACTGGCCTTGAGAAGACGTTCGAAACAAAGCTTGATAACAGATTTAATGAACTGCTTGCGCGTCTTCCACCACCGGCTGCACCTGTCGCACCTCTGCAACAACAACAACTACGCCCCCTTCCGAATCAGTATGGACGAGCACAGCGTGTTCCTATTGAGCTAGGACAACATTCTGGTGCCGCTGCTACTGCTGTTGGTGCTTCTTTGGCTCCTGCTACTGCTGCTGCTGGTACCCAGTGATGAGGACATCAATACAATTGTTACACCCACAGCCCCTGCTGCTATACATACTGGACCAATTACTAGAGCTTGTGCACGCCAACTAAATTACCAGGTACTTTCGTTTCTTGGTAATGATTCTAATGTTCATGAGAATATGATGCTGCCTAAATTGGATACATTTGTTTTGCTTACAAATGAAGGGCCTAGCTTGGAGAAGGATGAACATTGGAGCAAGAACAAGCATGGAGATGATGGCATGCGCAAGGGGAACAAGAACGGAGTTACAAGTGATGATTTCAGGACTTTGAAGCCACCATAATGGGTGCATGAAGCCTTGGACGAAATATACAAGATGCCACTTCATAAATTTCGTCCCGAGGCTATTTTAGGTGCTGCGTCACCTTATTATTGGTCCAGGCCCATGTAATTTCGAAATACATAAGTATAGGCTATTTTTAGAGTCCGTATGTGTGGGGAAACAAGAGATAGGGTTGATTTCGGACTCCTCCACCAAGGGCCACGAAATTCCCCCCTCTTCCTCCATATATACAGCCCTTAGGGCATCGTTTAGACTTTGGGTTTTGTTTAGATTAAAAGTTCGCCATAGCTGCAACTTCGCGTACTTCGTTTGTGTTCAACGACCAGACAAAGGCGTCACAGAACCCCACCTTGATCAATAAAGCTTTCATCTTATATTCGCAATATCCAGATTGCAATCTTAGTTTCTTGCTTGTTCTTCGTTTGCTCGCAGGAAACAGACCCTCGTGGTCAGGTTGATCGTGCTCCGGCGTGGTCAATAACCTCTCGGAGTTGGTTTAGCGATTGCTAAGGCGCGACGTCCTCGCACGTTCGTAGTCGAATCGTCAAAGTCGACTTCCACCAAAGCGATATCCATCATCTCATCGAAAGATCGGGACCCTCGCCTCTATCAAGTGGTATCAGATTTCCAGGTTGCTCGGTGAGATTTTACAGTTTTTCGTAGTTTAGATCGAGTCTGTTCTTCATACCTACAGTCCACGAAAAAGCCACAAAAAAAATTAGGGTTAGTTCATCATATCCGAACCAATCTGAGCCTTTGCATAATCTTTTTAGGGTTTTGCTTTGTTGAATTTGCGGTTGCATCATCGTGTCTAGTTGCTGGTCTTAGAGTCTAGTCTTTTAGAGTTTCGAGTTCTGGTCATAAGTTGTCACGCCGCCGCCGCACCATCATCATCGCCCCTGCCATCTACCACCACCGCTCCGAATCCGTATCCATATACCACCAGCAATCCATGCCCATATACCACCACCGATCCATATCCATATACTACCACCGCTACCACCACCGCTGCCATATACCACCACCATATATCCACCACCAATCCGAGTTCTTTGCTTATTAGGTTTGTTTTCGGGATCTATCTAGATTCCGATTCGTGTTTCCTTGCAGGAGTAGGTTTCGAAAAAAAAAGTCGGGTAGCCACGCTCCGTTTAGGCCCAAAATTTTTCGAAAACGCATTTTTCGAAAAAAATTCTGGCTATCCTATTTTTAGGTGTTTCTGAGTGTTTTGAGACAGGTGCCATTATAGGAAGTTTTTTTTGACCCGTTTCCAGTTTTTGGGTCCGGGCAGTCGAAAAAAAAAATTGGTCGAAAAAATTTCGTGCCCATCCTGTCCGTTTGAGCTAGGAAGAGTTTTGAGACACTCGCCATTATAGTGATTTTTCGCAAAAAAAAAGCAGCGCAAAAAAAAGAGCGCAAAAAAAAGAGCGAAAAAAAAAATTCAGAGTGTGCTTTTCCCTTGTTTACGTGCCGCGCCGTGATTTTGTTGGTGTTCTAGGCTCGCGTCTCTAGCACAGTCTAGCCTAGGACCAGCACAGTACCGTCGTTGAGCGTTTATTCAACTTTGCATCTCTGAATTGATTATTGCTGACCCTTTTTGCTACCATACTATAAGCCTTCCCAGCTCCACATACATCTACGTCGTGTGTTTGACTCTCCCTGGTAATCGCTCTATCCAAGCTTTGAGAGTTTTTGACTACAACGGTTGCCGATCACCGCCTGCTGCTGGGTAAGAACTGGTAAGAATTTGAGTTTTGCTTGACGGATTTGTGACACCCACCACCACCACTTGTTCGTAGTCTGTAGGATCATATTCTTGTGTGTTTCTATTGCTGCTAACCATGCCAGGATCACAAGCCGACGAGATTGACTGGGAGAATTTATCGAACAAGGAGCTTCATAATAAGTTTCAGCAAATGATGACTGAACAGGTGCAAGATGTGCTGAACAATTTTGAAGAGGCCATGGAGAAGATCACTGGCCTTGAGAAGACGTTCGAAACAAAGCTCGATAACAGATTTAATGAATTGCTCGCGCGTCTTCCACCACCACCACCCGCTGCACCTAACGCACCTCTCCAACAACAACAACAACGACTGCCTCCACGTCGCGAAATAGACCTTCGCCGAGCGAGCCGTGTTCCTCTTGCGTTTGGCCAAACTGTTGGTGCTGCTGTTGATACTTCTATGGCTCCTGCTACTGCTGTTGCTGGTACCCAGGAGGATGATGAGTATGCGGGCGATTATGAGGATGAGGTTGATCAAAATCAGATCTACGAGCAGCCACCAGCACCACCACCAGCAGGTCGACCTCAGGTATATATTCGTAATGGTAGGCCTGCACCACCACCTCAGGTACGAGATGATGTCCATATTCCTAAACTGAAATTGAATATTCCACCAT
This sequence comes from Triticum dicoccoides, assembly GCF_002162155.2. Lineage (NCBI taxonomy): Eukaryota > Viridiplantae > Streptophyta > Magnoliopsida > Poales > Poaceae > Triticum > Triticum dicoccoides. The sequence goes on along the minus strand of NC_041388.1, from coordinate 460,966,641 downwards.
TTGAGGGTAGATATGTTCCTGATATATATCTTACTTGGGAGTTAGAAACTGAACAACGATTTACATGTTTACAATATCCTGAGGAGAGACGAGTTGCTGCTGTTGTTTGTGCTTTCACTAGTTTTGCATGTGTATGGTGGTCTGAACATTGTAGATTATATCCTATTCCAACTACTTGGGCTGCTTTGAAAACTGCTATGCGTACACGTAGGGTTCCACCATATTATCAACGTGAATTGCTTCAAAAATTGCAGCATTTAAGACAAGGAAAAAATTCTGTAGAAGAATATTATCAGGAATTACAAACTGGCATGATTAGATGTGGTATTGTTGAGGAGAATGAAGCTATGCTTGCACGTTTTCTGGGTGGATTAAATAGAGAGATTCAGACCATTCTAGACTATAAGGAGTATACTAATATCACTCGTTTATTCCATCTTGCTTGTAAAGCTGAACGTGAAGTGCAGGATCGACAAGCATTGGGGCGAACTAACTTTTCTACAGGCCGATCTTCATCATGGACACCACGTGCATCTTCTACTTCAACTGCACCAGCACCTCCATCCGGTGCCACCTCCAGCCGTGATACAAGAAAACAGGCACAACCACCATTATCTGCCAAGAGCGCACCTGCGGGGCCTGCATAGCGTTCTTCTTCTTCCATGGCATCAACAGGGCACACAAGTGATATTATTTGTCGTCGTTGTAAGGGAGGAGGTCATTATGCGAGGGAATGCAAATCTCCGCGTGTGATGATTGCTACTGCGGATGGTGGATATGAGTCCGCTAGTGACTATGATGAGGAGACATTGGCTCTTATTACACGTGAAGAACATGGTGGAGATGATTCTGATCATGAGACGCAATACATGGCTCCTGAAGACGCTGACAGGTATGAATGTTTAGTTGCTCAACGTGTTTTGAGTGTGCAGGTCACACAAGCTGAGCAAAATCAGAGGCACAATTTGTTCCATACCAAGGGAGTTGTGAAGGAACGTTCTGTGCGCGTCATAATAGACGGAGGGAGCTGCAACAACTTGGCTAGCATGGAGATGGTGGAGAAGCTTTCTCTCACCACAGGACCACATCCACATCCTTACTACATCCAATGGTTCAACAACAGCGGCAAGGTTAAGGTAACACGTACTGTTCGTGTGCATTTTAGTATCTCTACATATGCTGATTATGTTGATTGTGATGTGGTACCTATGCAAGCATGTTCCTTATTACTTGGTAGACCATGGCAATTTGATAAAAACTCTGTACACCATGGTAGAAACAATCACTATACTCTTGTTCATAAGGATAAAAATATTACTTTGCTTCCTATGACTCCTGATTCCATTTTGAAAGATGATATTAATAGAGCTAATAAAGCAAAACAGGAGAAGAATATGAGTGAAAATCAGATTGTGGCAAAAGAATTTGAGCAACAAATGAAGCCTAATAATAAACCATCTAGTGTTGCTTCTGAAATTAAATTGAAAAGTGCATGTTTATTTGCCACCAAATCTGATATTGATGATGATAGAGGCAAAGGTGTCCCGTCTTTCGATGAGATGGTGGATTTCGCTTTGGTGGAAGTCGACTTTGACGATCCGACTACGAACGTGCGAGGACGTCGCGCCTTAGCAATCGCTAAACCAACTCCGAGAGGTTATTGACCACGCCGGAGCACGATCAACCTGACCACGAGGGTCTGTTTCCTGCGAGCAAACGAAGAACAAGCAAGAAACTAAGATTGCAATCTGGATATTGCGAATATAAGATGAAAGCTTTATTGATCAAGGTGGGGTTCTGTGACGCCTTTGTCTGGTCGTTGAACACAAACGAAGTACGCGAAGTTGCAGCTATGGCGAACTTTTAATCTAAACAAAACCCAAAGTCTAAACGATGCCCTAAGGGCTGTATATATGGAGGAAGAGGGGGGAATTTCGTGGCCTTGGTGGAGGGGTCCGAAATCAACCCTATCTCTTGTTTCCCCACACATACGGACTCTAAAAATAGCCTATACTTATGTATTTCGAAATTACATGGGCCTGGCCCAATAATAAGGTGACGTAGCACCTAAAATAGCCTCAGGACGAAATTTATGAAGTGGCATCTTGTATATTTCGTCCAAGGCTTCATGCACCCATTATGGTGGCTTCAAAGTCCTGAAATCATCACTTGTAACTCCGTTCTTGTTCCCCTTGCGCATGCCATCATCTCCATGCTTGTTCTTGCTCCAATGTTCATCCTTCTCCAAGCTAGGCCCTTCATTTGTAAGCAAAACAAATGTATCCAATTTAGGCAGCATCATATTCTCATGAACATTAGAATCATTACCAAGAAACGAAAGTACCTGGTAATTTAGTTGGCGTGCACGAGCTCTAGTAATTGGTCCAGTATGTATAGCAGCAGGGGCTGTGGGTGTAACAATTGTATTGATGTCCTCATCAATTGGGGCGAACTAACTTTTCTGCAGGCCGACCTTCATCATGGACACCACGTGCATCTTCTACTTCAACTGCACCAGCACCTCCATCCGGTGCCACCTCCAGCCGTGATACAAGAAAACAGGCACAACCACCATTATCTGCCAAGAGCGCACCTGCGGGGCCTGCACAGCGTTCTTCTTCTTCCATGGCATCAACAGGGCACACAAGTGATATTATTTGTCGTCGTTGTAAGGGAGGAGGTCATTATGCGAGGGAATGCAAATCTCTGCGTGTGATGATTGCTACCGCGGATGGTGGATATGAGTCCGCTAGTGACTATGATGAGGAGACATTGGCTCTTATTACACGTGAAGAACATGGTGGAGATGATTCTGATCATGAGACGCAATACATGGCTCCTGAAGACGCTGACAGGTATGAATGTTTAGTTGCTCAACGTGTTTTGAGTGTGCAGGTCACACAAGCTGAGCAAAATCAGAGGCACAATTTGTTCCATACAAAGGGAGTTGTGAAGGAACGTTCTGTGCGCGTCATAATAGACGGAGGGAGCTGCAACAACTTGGCTAGCATGGAGATGGTGGAGAAGCTTTCTCTCACCACAAGACCACATCCACATCCTTACTACATCCAATGGTTCAACAACAGCGGCAAGGTTAAGGTAACACGTACTGTTCGTGTGCATTTTAGTATCTCCACATATGCTGATTATGTTGATTGTGATGTGGTACCTATGCAAGCATGTTCCTTATTACTTGGTAGACCATGGCAATTTGATAAAAATTCTGTACACCATGGTAGAAACAATCACTATACTCTTGTTCATAAGGATAAAAATATTACTTTGCTTCCTATGACTCCTGATTCCATTTTGAAAGATGATATTAATAGAGCTAATAAAGCACAACAGGAGAAGAATAAGAGTGAAAATCAGATTGTGGCAAAAGAATTTGAGCAACAAATAAAGGCTAATAATAAACCATCTAGTGTTGCTTCTGAAATTAAATTGAAAAGTGCATGTTTATTTGCCACCAAATCTGATATTGATGAGCTAGATTTCAGCAAATCTGTTTGCTATGCTTTTGTGTGCAAAGAGGCATTATTTTCATTCGAGGACGTGCCTTCCTCTTTGCCTCCTGTTGTCACTAACATTTTGCAGGAGTTCGCTGACGTTTTTCCACAAGACGTGCCACCGGGATTACCGCCTATTCGAGGGATTGAGCATCAGATTGACTTAATTCCCGGTGCTTCACTGCCAAACCGTGCACCATACCGTACCAATCCAGAGGAGACGAAGGAGATTATGCGTCAAGTACAAGAGCTTCTCGACAAAGGTTATATACGCGAATCCCTTAGTCCTTGTGCTGTTCCTATTACTCTAGTGCCGAAAAAGGATGGTACATCACGTATGTGTGTTGATTGTAGAGGCATTAATAATATTACTATTCGTTATCGTCATCCTATTCCTAGGCTAGATGATATGCTTGATGAATTGAGTGGCTCTACAATATTCTCCAAAGTTGATTTGCGTAGTGGCTACCATCAAATTCGTATGAAATTGGGAGATGAATGGAAAACAGCATTTAAAACTAAGTTTGGATTATATGAGTGGTTAGTCATGCCTTTTGGGTTAACTAATGCACCTAGTACTTTTATGAGATTAATGAACGAAGTTTTACGTGCTTTCATTGGACGATTTGTGGTAGTTTACTTTGATGACATATTGATTTATAGCAGATCTTTGGAAGAACATTTGGAACATTTACGTGCTGTTTTTATTGCTCTACATGATGCATGTTTGTTTGGTAACCTTGGGAAGTGCACCTTTTGCACCGACCGAGTATCTTTTCTTGGCTATGTTGTTACTCCACAGGGAATTGAAGTTGATAAAGCCAAGATTGAAGCTATTGAGAGTTGGCCGCAGCCCAAAACGGTCACACACGTGAGGAGTTTTCTTGGCCTCGCTGGATTCTATAGGCGTTTTGTGAGAGATTTCAGCACCATTGCTGCACCTCTCAATGAGCTTACAAAGAAAGATGTGCCTTTTCTTTGGGGTACCGCACAGGAAGAAGCCTTCTCCGTATTGAAAGATAAGTTGACACATGCTCCTTTACTCCAACTTCCTGATTTTAATAAAACTTTTGAGCTTGAATGTGATGCTAGTGGAATTGGATTAGGAGGTGTGTTATTACAAGATGGCAAACCTGTTGCATACTTTTCTGAAAAATTGAGTGGGCCTAGTCTGAATTATTCTACTTATGATAAAGAATTATATGCTCTTGTTCGGACTTTAGAAACATGGCAACATTATTTATGGCCCAAAGAATTTGTTATACATTCTGATCATGAATCTTTGAAACATATTAAAAGTCAAGCTAAACTGAATCGTAGACATGCTAAATGGGTTGAATTCATTGAGACTTTCCCTTATGTCATTAAACACAAGAAGGGAAAAGAAAATGTTATTGCTGATGCATTGTCTCGTCGCTATACCATGCTTTCACAACTTGACTTCAAAATATTTGGTTTGGAGACCATCAAAGATCAATATGTGCATGATGCTGATTTTAAAGATGTAATGCAGAATTGTAAAGAAGGAAGAATGTGGAACAAGTTTGTTGTTAACGATGGATTTGTGTTTCGTGCTAACAAGCTATGCATTCCAGCTAGCTCCGTTCGTCTTTTATTGTTGCAGGAGGCGCATGGAGGAGGATTAATGGGACACTTTGGTGTGAAGAAGACGGAGGACGTACTTGCTACACATTTCTTTTGGCCAAAGATGAGACGGGATGTTGAGCGTTCTACATGTCAAAAAGCTAAGTCACGACTCAATCCTTATGGTTTATATATGCCTTTGCCTGTACCTAGTGGTTTGGGAGGATATATCTATGGACTTTGTTTTAGGTTTACCTCGAACAAAGAAGGGGAGGGATAGCATATTTGTTGTCGTGGATAGATTCTCGAAAATGGCACACTTTATACCATGTCATAAAAGTGATGATGCTGTTAATGTTGCTGATTTGTTCTTTCGTGAAATTATTCGCTTGCATGGTGTGCCAAATACTATTGTTTCAGATCGTGATACTAAATTTCTTAGCCACTTTTGGAGATGTTTATGGGCTAAGTTGGGGACTAAACTGCTTTTTAGTACTACTTGTCACCCCCAAACTGATGGCCAAACTGAAGTAGTCAATAGAACATTGTCTACTATGCTTAGGGCTGTTTTGAAGAGTAATAAGAAAATGTGGGAGGAATGCTTGCCTCATATTGAATTTGCTTATAATCGTTCATTGCATTCTACTACTAAGATGTGCCCTTTTGAAGTTGTGTATGGTTTCCTACCTCGTGCACCTATTGATTTGTTGCCTCTTCCATCTTCGGAGAAGGTTAATTTTGATGCTAAACAACGTGCTGAATTGATTTTAAAAATGCATGAGTTAACTAAGGAAAACATTGAGCGTATGAATGCCAAATATAAACTTCCTGGAGATAAGGGTAGAAAACATGTTGTGTTTGTACCTGGAGATCTTGTTTGGTTACATTTGCGTAAGGATAGATTTCCTGATTTGCGCAAATCAAAGCTCATGCCACGGGCTGATGGTCCCTTTAAGGTGTTAGAGAAAATAAATGATAATGCATATAAACTTGAGCTGCCTACAGATTTTGGGGTTAGTCCCACTTTTAACATTGCAGATTTGAAGCCTTATTTGGGTGAGGAAGATGAGTTTCCGTCGAAGACGACTTCATTTCAAGAAGGGGAGGATGATGAGGACATCAATACCATTGTTACACCCACAGGCCCTGCTGCTATACATACTGGACCAATTACTAGAGCTCGCGCACGCCAACTAAATTACCAGGTACTTTCGTTTCTTGGTAATGATTCTAATGTTCATGAGAATATGATGCTGCCTAAATTGGATACATTTGTTTTTGCTTACGAATGAAGGGCCTAGCTTGGAGAAGGATGAACATTGGAGCAAGAACAAGCATGGAGATGATGGCATGCGCAAGGGGAACAAGAACGGAGTTACAAGTGATGATTTCAGGACTTTGAAGCCACCATAATGGGTGCATGAAGCCTTGGACGAAATATACAAGATGCCACTTCATAAATTTCGTCCCGAGGCTATTTTAGGTGCTGCGTCACCTTATTATTGGGCCAGGCCCATGTAATTTCGAAATACATAAGTATAGGCTATTTTTAGAGTCCGTATGTGTGGGGAAACAAGAGATAGGGTTGATTTCGGACCCCTCCACCAAGGGCCACGAAATTCCCCCCTTTTTCCTCCATATATACAGCCCTTAGGGCATCGTTTAGACTTTGGGTTTTGTTTAGATTAAAAGTTCGCCATAGCTGCAACTTCGCGTACTTCGTTTGTGTTCAACGACCAGACAAAGGCGTCACAGAACCCCACCTTGATCAATAAAGCTTTCATCTTATATTCGCAATATCCAGATTGCAATCTTAGTTTCTTGCTTGTTCTTCGTTTGCTCGCAGGAAACAGACCCTCGTGGTCAGGTTGATCGTGCTCCGGCGTGGTTAATAACCTCTCGGAGTTGGTTTAGCGATTGCTAAGGCGCGACGTCCTCGCACGTTCGTAGTCGGATCGTCAAAGTCGACTTCCACCAAAGCGATATCCATCATCTCATCGAAAGACGGGACACCTTTGCCTCTATCACACACATCTTGTTAAGTTGAACCGTTTATGTTGTGTTCCCTAATCGAAAACAGTTCGTTTGAGTTAACCGTATGCCGTATATCACACACACATTGATATGGCTGCCCTTTTCTGTTGTTCTACCTCATCGCAAACAGTTCAGATGAATTAACCATGTGTCCTGCATCGCACACACATTGTTATGGCTACCCATTTCTGTTATTCTGTCTCATCACAGATAGTTTGAATGGATTAACTGTGTGTCCTGCATCGCACACGCAAATAAAATCTGAACCCTGTTTGATGCATCCTCCATTGCAAACGTTTTGCACCTTTTTAACGGGGTTTTAACACCACCCTTTGCGATTATTGCATCGCACATAGTTTCGACAAAGGGTCTCTGATTGTAGTGTCGCATTAGCAGTATCCAGCAGTAGTGCGTATCAAAGACTGGTACTCTAATTAAATTAAACAAAGAGTACTACTCCGGCTGGTGCTCGTCGATCTCTGTGGCCTCCTCCATGTCCATCTCGCGCTTGACGATATCCTGGGGAAGGGGCTTCGTGGCATCCATCGCACCATACTCGGCAAGCATCTCGCTATCCATGTCCGCCATCTCTTTGGAAAAGGCCGCCACGAGCTGGGCATGGGTGGCCGCGATCTGAGCTTGGACGGGCTCCATCGTGGCAAGGTATGCCGCGAAGGAACGGACGGCTGCACGAACACTCTCGGCGATTGCCAGCTCTTCGGTCATGGGTTGCCGACCAATGTCAGAGAAGCTTCGTTTGATTTGTGCGGTGACCACCACGAGCTGGGCGTGGGCGGCCTCCATGAATGGCTAATGCCGCTGCTACGGGACGGACAACTGTTGTGCCATTCTCACCAGTTGCTATCCCTGACATAGATGTTGCTGCCGCCACCTGAGCAGCAACAACAACCGTTTGGGTTGCCTTGGCCTCCCGGTCATAGATTGCGGCCATGCTCACGCAGCTTGTTACCACACGCATGGCTGCTGCGGTTAGGCTGTCGCCGGAGTGGGGCGCCGAAGTGGCCTTCATGACGCGGGTCAATGTCCCCATCTTCCATCGGCGATGATTGAACGATGAAATGATATTTAGGATGCGAGCTAGTGTCCTTGACGCACCGACTGTGCACTGTTGATAGAGGCAAAGGTGTCCCGTCTTTCGATGAGATGATGGATATCGCTTTGGTGGAAGTCGACTTTGACGATCCGACTACGAACGTGCGAGGACGTCGCGCCTAAGCAATCGCTAAACCAACTCTGAGAGGTTATTGACCACGCCGGAGCACGATCAACCTAACCACGAGGGTCTGTTTCCTGCGAGCAAACGAAGAACAAGCAAGAAACTAAGATTGCAATCTGGATATTGCGAATATAAGATGAAAGCTTTATTGATCAAGGTGGGGTTCTGTGACGCCTTTGTCTGGTCGTTGAACACAAACGAAGTACGCGAAGTTGCAGCTATGGCGAACTTTTAATCTAAACAAAACCCAAAGTCTAAACTGTGCCCTAAGGGCTGTATATATGGAGGAAGAGAGGGGGAATTTCGTGGCCCTTGGTGGAGGGGTCCGAAATCAACCCTATCTCTTGTTTCCCCACACATACGGACTCTAAAAATAGCCTATACTTATGTATTTCGAAATTACATGGGCCTGGCCCAATAAAAAGGTGACGCAGCACCTATAATAGCCTCGGGACGAAATTTATGAAGTGGCATCTTGTATATTTCGTCCATGGCTTCATGCACCCATTATGGTGGCTTCAAAGTCCTGAAATCATCACTTGTAACTCCGTTCTTGTTCCCCTTGCGCATGGCATCATCTTCATGCTTGTTCTTGCTCCAATGTTCATCCTTCTCCAAGCTAGGCCCTTCATTTGTAAGCAAAACAAATGTATCCAATTTAGGCAGCATCATATTCTCATGAACATTAGAATCATTACCAAGAAACGAAAGTACCTGATAATTTAATTGGCGTGCGCGAGCTCTAGTAATTGGTCCCGTATATGTAGCAGTAGGGGCTGTGGGTGTAACAATGGTATTGATGTCCTCATCAACTGTAGCCGACACACCTTGTCATATAAGCCATATACGTACTACTCCAACAGTGCTATGAGATATTTTGTACTGCATCTCACACGGTTGGTGATAATAAACTATGTGTGGTCTACTTGATTTTCGTCTTGACTTGAAATACATAATTGGGTCACAACGACAAAGAAGGTTGTTTGAATTGCTAGAACTTTTATCTGCAGTGAACATGCAACTATAGGTGTGTCGTCAAAAAATGGAATTATTCATGGTTCGCCTGGATACTTTTATGCATTAACTTGGTTTTCTAGGCATTTTATGTGCACAATTCAAAATGTCTCCATGGGTTGATGCTTATGTCCCATGCAAGAAATGGTGATGAATTTCAAACACCTCGGCACTATGGCACGTCGACAAATGTTGAGATACTTGGTTTTGAAATTCTAGTAAATCCAAAACTCGTCTGAGATTCATGAACCTTGGCATGCTATCATGGAATGGCATCAGCATGTTGTGGTAAAAAAATTGTCCCATTTGGGCCAGGTTTTGGTATAAGCTTCTACAAACCAGAGCTTCTCATAAGAAGCCTCATGGTTCCGATAGGGAACATGTCACCTTTTGATGAGGACATCAATACAATTGTTACACCCACAGCCCCTGCTGCTATACATACTGGACCAATTACTAGAGCTCGTGCACGCCAACTAAATTACCAGGTACTTTCATTTCTTGGTAATGATTCTAATGTTCATGAGAATATGATGCTGCCTAAATTGGATACATTTGTTTTGCTTACAAATGAAGGGCCTAGCTTGGAGAAGGATGAACATTGGAGCATGGAGATGATGGCATGCGCAAGGGGAACAAGCATGGAGATGATGGCATGCGCAAGGGGAACAAGAACGGAGTTACAAGTGATGATTTCAGGACTTTGAAGCCACCATAATGGGTGCATGAAGCCTTGGACGAAATATACAAGATGCCACTTCATAAATTTCGTCCCGAGGCTATTTTAGGTGCTGCATCACCTTATTATTGGGCCAGGCCCATGTAATTTCGAAATACATAAGTATAGGCTATTTTTAGAGTCCGTATGTGTGGGGAAACAAGAGATAGGGTTGATTTCGGACTCCTCCACCAAGGGCCACGAAATTCCCCCCTCTTCCTCCATATATACAGCCCTTAGGGCATCGTTTAGACTTTGGGTTTTGTTTAGATTAAAAGTTCGCCATAGCTGCAACTTCGCGTACTTCGTTTGTGTTCAACGACCAGACAAAGGCGTCACAGAACCCACCTTGATCAATAAAGCTTTCATCTTATATTCGCAATATCCAGATTGCAATCTTAGTTTCTTGCTTGTTCTTCGTTTGCTCGCAGGAAACAGACCCTCGTGGTCAGGTTGATCGTGCTCCGGCGTGGTCAATAACCTCTCGGAGTTGGTTTAGCGATTGCTAAGGCGCGACGTCCTCGCACGTTCGTAGTCGGATCGTCAAAGTCGACTTCCACCAAAGCGATATCCATCATCTCATCGAAAGACGGGACACCTTTGCCTCTATCATTCTCCAAGCTAGGACCTTCATTTGTAAGCAAAACAAATGTATCCAATTTAGGCAGCATCATATTCTCATGAACATTAGAATCATTACCAAGAAACGAAAGTACCTGGTAATTTAGTTGGCGTGCGCGAGCTCTAGTAATTGGTCTAGTATGTATAGCAGCAGGGGCTGTGGGTGTAACAATGGTATTGATGTCCTCATCAGGAGATATCGTTTCCACATATATATTGACTGATTGATGAGGACATCAATACAATTGTTACACCCACAGCCCCTGCTGCTATACATACTGGACCAATTACTAGAGCTCGTGCACGCCAACTAAATTACCAGGTACTTTCGTTTCTTGGTAATGATTCTAATGTTCATGAGAATATGATGCTGCCTAAATTGGATACATTTGTTTTGCTTACAAATGAAGGGCCTAGCTTGGAGAAGGATGAACATTGGAGCAAGAACAAGCATGGAGATGATGGCATGCGCAAGGGAAATAAGAACGAAGTTACAAGTGATGATTTCAGGACTTTGAAGCCACCATAATGGGTGCATGAAGCCTTGGACGAAATATACAAGATGCCACTTCATAAATTTCGTCCCGAGGCTATTTTAGGTGCTGCGTCACCTTATTATTGGGCCAGGCCCATGTAATTTCGAAATACATAAGTATAGGCTATTTTTAGAGTCCGTATGTGTGGGGAAACAAGAGATAGGGTTGATTTCGGACCCCTCCACCAAGGGCCACGAAATTCCCCCCCTCTTCCTCCATATATACAGCCCTTAGGGCATCGTTTAGACTTTGGGTTTTGTTTAGATTAAAAGTTCGCCATAGCTGCAACTTCGCGTACTTCGTTTGTGTTCAACGACCAGACAAAGGCGTCACAGAACCCCACCTTGATCAATAAAGCTTTCATCTTATATTCGCAATATCCAGATTGCAATCTTAGTTTCTTGGTTGTTCTTCGTTTGCTCGCAGGAAACAGACCCTCGTGGTCAGGTTGATCGTGCTCCGGCGTGGTCAATAACCTCTCGGAGTTGGTTTAGCGATTGCTAAGGCGCGACGTCCTCGCACGTTCGTAGTCGGATCGTCAAAGTCGACTTCCACCAAAGCGATATCCATCATCTCATCGAAAGATCGGGACCCTCGCCTCTATCAGTTTTTGACTACAACGGTTGCCGATCACCGCCTGCTGCTGGGTAAGAACTGGTAAGAATTTGAGATTTGCTTGACGGATTTGTGACACCCACCACCACCACTTGTTCGTAGTCTGTAGGATCATATTCTTGTGTGTTTCTATTGCTGCTAACCATGCCAGGATCACAAGCCGACGAGATTGACTGGGAGAATTTATCGAACAAGGAGCTTCATGATAAGTTTCAGCAAATGATGACTGAACAGGTGCAAGATGTGCTGAACAATTTTGAAGAGGCCATGGAGAAGATCACTGGCCTTGAGAAGACGTTCGAAACAAAGCTCGATAACAAGTTTAATGAATTGCTCGCGCGTCTTCCACCACCACCACCCGCTGCACCTAACGCACCTCTCCAACAACAACAACAACGACTACCTCCACGTCGCGAAGCAGACCTCCGCCAAGCAAGCCGTGTTCCTCTTGCGTTTGGCCAAACTGTTGGTGCTGCTGTTGATACTTCTGTGGCCCCTGCTGCTGATGCGGAGGAGGATGATTATGTGGGAGATTATGAGGATGAGGTTGATCAAAATCAACACTACGTGAAGCCACCTGTACCACCACCAGCAGGTCGACCTCAGGTATATATTCGTAATGGTAGGCCTGCACCACCACCTCAGGTACGAGATTATGTCCATATTCCTAAACTGAAATTGAATATTCCACCATTTGAGGGTAGATATGTTCCTGATATATATCTTACTTGGGAGTTAGAAACTGAACAACGATTTACATGTTTACAATATCCTGAGGAGAGACGAGTTGTTGCTGCCGTTTGTGCTTTCACTAGTTTTGCATGTGTGTGGTGGTCTGAACATTGTAGATTATATCCTATTCCAACTACTTGGGCTGCTTTGAAAACTGCTATGCGTACGCGTTGGGTTCCACCATATTATCAACGTGAATTGCTTCAAAAATTGCAGCGTTTAAGACAAGGGAAAAATTCTGTAGAAGAATATTATCAGGAATTACAAACTGGCATGATTAGATGTGGTATTGTTGAGGAGAATGAAGCTATGCTTGCACGTTTTCTGGGTGGATTAAATAGAGAGATTCAGACCATTCTAGACTATAAGGAGTATACTAATATCACTCGTTTATTCCATCTTGCTTGTAAAGCTGAACGTGAAGTGCAGGATCGACAAGCATTGGGGCGAACTAACTTTTCTGCAGGCTGACCTTCATCATGGACACCACGTGCATCTTCTACTTCAACTGCACCAGCACCTCCATCCGATGCCACCTCCAGCCGTGATACAAGAAAACAGGCACAACCACCATTATCTGCCAAGAGCGCACCTGCGGGGCCTGCACAACGTTCTTCTTCTTCCATGGCATCAACAGGGCACACAAGTGATATTATTTGTCGTCATTGTAAGGGAGGAGGTCATTATGCGAGAGAATGCAAATCTCCGCGTGTGATGATTGCTACCGCAGATGGTGGATATGAGTCCGCTAGTGACTATGATGAGGAGACTTTGGCTCTTATTACACGTGAAGAACATGGTGGAGATGATTCTGATCATGAGACGCAATACATGGCTCCTGAAGACGCTGACAGGTATGAATGTTTAGTTGCTCAACGTGTTTTGAGTGTGCAGGTCACACAAGCTGAGCAAATTCAGAGGCACAATTTGTTCCATACCAAGGGAGTTGTGAAGGAACGTTCTGTGCGCGTCATCATAGACGGAGGGAGCTGCAACAACTTGGCTAGCATGGAGATGGTGGAGAAGCTTTCTCTCACCACAAGACCACATCCACATCCTTACTACATCCAATGGTTCAACAACAGCGGCAAGGTTAAGGTAACACGTACTGTTCGTGTGCATTTTAGTATCTCTACATATGCTGATTATGTTGATTGTGATGTGGTACCTATGCAAGCATGTTCCTTATTACTTGGTAGACCATGGCAATTTGATAAAAATTCTGTACACCATGGTAGAAACAATCACTATACTCTTGTTCATAAGGATAAAAATATTACTTTGCTTCCTATGACTCCTGATTCCATTTTGAAAGATGATATTGATAGAGGCAAAGGTGTCCCGTCTTTCGATGAGATGATGGATATCGCTTTGGTGGAAGTCGACTTTGACGATCCGACTACGAACGTGCGAGGACGTCGCACCTTAGCAATCGCTAAACCAACTCCGAGAGGTTATTGACCACGCCGGAGCACGATCAACCTGACCACGAGGGTCTGTTTCCTGCGAGCAAACGAAGAACAAGCAAGAAACTGAGATTGCAATCTAGATATTGCGAATATAAGATGAAAGCTTTATTGATCAAGGTGGGGTTCTGTGACGCCTTTGTCTGGTCGTTGAACACAAACGAAGTACGCGAAGTTGCAGCTATGGCAAACTTTTAATCTAAACAAAACCCAAAGTCTAAACGATGCCCTAAGGGCTGTATATATGGAGGAAGAGGGGGGAATTTCGTGGCCCTTGGTGGAGGAGTCCGAAATCAACCCTATCTCTTGTTTCCCCACACATACGGACTCTAAAAATAGCCTATACTTATGTATTTCGAAATTACATGGGCCTGGCCCAATAATAAGGTGACGCAGCACCTAAAATAGCCTCGGGACGAAATTTATGAAGTGGCATCTTGTATATTTCGTCCAAGGCTTCATGCACCCATTATGGTGGCTTCAAAGTCCTGAAATCATCACTTGTAACTCCGTTCTTGTTCCCCTTGCGCATGCCAACATCTCCATGCTTGTTCTTGCTCCAATGTTCATCCTTCTCCAAGCTAGGCCCTTCATTTGTAAGCAAAACAAATGTATCCAATTTAGGCAGCATCATATTGTCATGAACATTAGAATCATTACCAAGAAACGAAAGTACCTGGTAATTTAGTTGGCGTGCACGAGCTCTAGTAATTGGTCCAGTATGTATAGCAGCAGGGGCTGTGGGTGTAACAATTGTATTGATGTCCTCATCATCCTCCCCTTCTTGAAATGAAGTCGTCCTCGACGGAAGTCCATCTTCCTCACCCAAATAAGGCTTCAAATCTGCAATGTTAAAAGTGGGACTAACCCCAAAATCTGCAGGCAGCTCAAGTTTATATGCATTATCATTTATTTTCTCTAACACCTTAAAGGGACCATCAGCACGTGGCATTAGCTTTGATTTGCGCAAATCAGGAAATCTATCCTTACGCAAATGTAACCAAACAAGATCTCCAGGTGCAAACACAACATGTTTTCTACCCTTATCTCCAGCAAGTTTATATTTAGCATTCATACGCTCAATGTTTTCCTTAGTTAACTCATGCATTTTTAAAATCAATTCAGCACGTTGTTTAGCATCAAAATTAACCTTCTCCGAAGATGGAAGAGGCAACAAATCAATAGGTGCACGAGGTAGGAAACCATACACAACTTCAAAAGGGCACATCTTAGTAGTACAATGCAATGAACGATTATAAGCAAATTCAATATGAGGCAAGCATTCCTCCCACATTTTCTTATTATTCTTCAAAACAGCCCTAAGCATAGTAGACAACGTTCTATTGACTACTTCAGTTTGTCCATCAGTTTGGGGGTGACAAGTAGTACTAAAAAGCAGTTTAGTCCCCAACTTAGCCCATAAACATCTCCAAAAGTGGCTAAGAAATTTAGTATCACGATCTGAAACAATAGTATTTGGCACACCATGCAAGCGAATAATTTCACGAAAGAACAAATCAGCAACATTAACAGCATCATCGCTTTTATGACATGGTATAAAGTGTGCCATTTTCGAGAATCTATCCACGACAACAAATATGCTATCCCTCCCCTTCTTTGTTCGAGGTAAACCTAAAACAAAGTCCATAGATATATCCTCCCAAGGAACACTAAGTACAGGTGATGAGGACATCAATACAATTGTTACACCCACAGCCCCTGCTGCTATACATACTGGACCAATTACTAGAGCTCGTGCACGCCAATTAAATTACCAGGTACTTTCGTTTCTTGGTAATGATTCTAATGTTCATGAGAATATGATGCTGCCTAAATTGGATACATTTGTTTTGCTTACAAATGAAGGGCCTAGCTTGGAGAAGGATGAACATTGGAGCAAGAACAAGCATGGAGATGATGGCATGCGCAAGGGAAACAAGAACGGAGTGACAAGTGATGATTTCAGGACTTTGAAGCCACCATAATGGGTGCATGAAGCCTTGGACGAAATATACAAGATGCCACTTCATAAATTTCGTCCCGAGGCTATTTTAGGTGCTGCGTCACCTTATTATTGGGCCAGGCCCATGTAATTTCGAAATACATAAGTATAGGCTATTTTTAGAGTCCGTATGTGTGGGGAAATAAGAGATAGGGTTGATTTCGGACCCCTCCACCAAGGGCCACGAAATTCCCCCTCTTCCTCCATATATACAGCCCTTAGGGCATCGTTTAGACTTTGGGTTTTGTTTAGATTAAAAGTTCGCCATAGCTGCAACTTCGCGTACTTCGTTTGTGTTCAACGACCAGACAAAGGCGTCACAGAACCCCACCTTGATCAATAAAGCTTTCATCTTATATTCGCAATATCCAGATTGCAATCTTAGTTTCTTGCTTGTTCTTCGTTTGCTCGCAGGAAACAGACCCTCGTGGTCAGGTTGATCGTGCTCCGGCGTGGTCAATAACCTCTCGGAGTTGGTTTAGCGGTTGCTAAGGCGCGACGTCCTCGCACGTTCGTAGTCGGATCGTCAAAGTCGACTTCCACCAAAGCGATATCCATCATCTCATCGAAAGATCGGGACCCTCGCCTCTATCAGGTACCGCACAGGAAGAAGCCTTCACGGTATTGAAAGATAAGTTGACACATGCTCCTTTACTCCAATTTCCTGATTTTAATAAGACTTTTGAGCTTGAATGTGATGCTAGTGGAATTGGATTAGGAGGTGTGTTATTACAAGATGGCAAACCTGTTGCATACTTTTCTGAAAAATTGAGTGGGCCTAGTCTGAATTATTCTACTTATGATAAAGAATTATATGCTCTTGTTCGGACTTTAGAAACATGGCAACATTATTTATGGCCCGAAGAATTTGTTATACATTCTGATCATGAATCTTTGAAACATATTAAAAGTCAAGCTAAACTGAATCGTAGACATGCTAAATGGGTTGAATTCATTGAGACTTTCCCTTATGTCATTAAACACAAGAAGGGAAAAGAAAATGTTATTGCTGATGCATTGTCTCGTCGCTATACTATGCTTTCACAACTTGACTTCAAAATATTTGGTTTGGAGACCATCAAAGATCATTATGTGCATGATGCTGATTTTAAAGATGTAATGCAGAATTGTAAAGAAGGAAGAATGTGGAACAAGTTTGTCGTTAACGATGGATTTGTGTTTCGTGCTAACAAGCTATGCATTCCAGCTAGCTCCGTTCGTCTTTTGTTGTTGCAGGAAGCGCATGGAGGAGGATTAATGGGACATTTTGGCGTGAAGAAGACGGAGGATGTACTTGCTACACATTTCTTTTGGCCAAAGATGAGACGGGATGTTGAGCGTTTTATTGCTCGATGCACTACATGTCAAAAAGCTAAGTCACGACTCAATCCTCATGGTTTATATATGCCTTTGCCTGTACCTAGTGTTCCTTGGGAGGATATATCTATGGACTTTGTTTTAGGTTTACCTCGAACAAAGAAGGGGAGGGATAGCATATTTGTTGTCGTGGATAGATTCTCGAAAATGGCACACTTTATACCATGTCATAAAAGCCATGATGCTGTTAATGTTGCTGATTTGTTCTTTCGTGAAATTATTCGCTTGCATGGTGTGCCAAATACTATTGTTTCAGATCGTGATACTAAATTTCTTAGCCACTTTTGGAGATGTTTATGGGCTAAGTTGGGGACTAAACTGCTTTTTAGTACTACTTGTCACCCCCAAACTGATGGACAAACTGAAGTAGTCAATAGAACGTTGTCTACTATGCTTAGGGCTGTTTTGAAGAATAATAAGAAAATGTGGGAGGAATGCTTGCCTCATATTGAATTTGCTTATAATCGTTCATTGCATTGTACTACTAAGATGTGCCCTTTTGAAGTTGTGTATGGTTTCCTACCTCGTGCACCTATTGATTTGTTGCCTCTTCCATCTTCGGAGAAGGTTAATTTTGATGCTAAACAACGTGCTGAATTGATTTTAAAAATGCATGAGTTAACTAAGGAAAACATTGAGCGTATGAATGCTAAATATAAACTTGCTGGAGATAAGGGTAGAAAACATGTTGTGTTTGCACCTGGAGATCTTGTTTGGTTACATTTGCGTAAGGATAGATTTCCTGATTTGCGCAAATCAAAGCTAATGCCACGTGCTGATGGTCCCTTTAAGGTGTTAGAGAAAATAAATGATAATGCATATAAACTTGAGCTGCCTGCAGATTTTGGGGTTAGTCCCACTTTTAACATTGCAGATTTGAAGCCTTATTTGGGTGAGGAAGATGGACTTCCGTCGAGGACGACTTCATTTCAAGAAGGGGAGGATGATGAGGACATCAATACAATTGTTACACCCACAGCCCCTGCTGCTATACATACTGGACCAATTACTAGAGTCGTGCACGCCAACTAAATTACCAGGTACTTTCGTTTCTTGGTAATGATTCTAATGTTCATGAGAATATGATGCTGCCTAAATTGGATACATTTGTTTTGCTTACAAATGAAGGGCCTAGCTTGGAGAAGGATGAACATTGGAGCAAGAACAAGCATGGAGATGATGGCATGCGCAAGGGGAACAAGAACGGAGTTACAAGTGATGATTTCAGGACTTTGAAGCCACCATAATGGGTGCATGAAGCCTTGGACGAAATATACAAGATGCCACTTCATAAATTTCGTCCCGAGGCTATTTTAGGTGCTGCGTCACCTTATTATTGGGCCAGGCCCATGTAATTTCGAAATACATAAGTATAGGCTATTTTTAGAGTCCGTATGTGTGGGGAAACAAGAGATAGGGTTGATTTCTGACTCCTCCACCAAGGGCCACGAAATTCCCCCCCCCCCTCTTCCTCCATATATACAGCCCTTAGGGCATCGTTTAGACTTTGGGTTTTTGTTTAGATTAAAAGTTTGTCATAGCTGCAACTTCGCGTACTTCGTTTGTGTTCAACGACCAGACAAAGGCGTCACAGAACCCCACCTTGATCAATAAAGCTTTCATCTTATATTCGCAATATCCAGATTGCAATCTTAGTTTCTTGCTTGTTCTTCGTTTGCTCGCAGGAAACAGACCCTCGTGGTCAGGTTGATCGTGCTCCGGCGTGGTCAATAACCTCTCAGAGTTGGTTTAGCGATTGCTAAGGCGCGACGTCCTCGCACGTTCGTAGTCGGATCGTCAAAGTCGATTTCCACCAAATCGAAATCCACCATCTCATCGAAAGACGGGACACCTTTGCCTCTATCACCTTTGTGGACGAAACGATATTCGTTGCCTCTTCTTGTTTTCAATTTTTTTTGGTGTCAACATAGAACAACAGGAGTGTCGTGTTAAATTTTGGAACTTTTTAGGGTTCGTTTAGACATTTTTATACATTAACTGAGTTTTCTAGGCATTTATGTGCATAATTCAATTTTGAACTACAAGTACATGCTCCAGTGCATAAAAATGGGTTGAAAAATCAAACGTGTGTCCTTGGTTGCATACTTAGGTCCCATATAAGAATGGGAATGAATGTCAAACACCTCGGCACCATCGTTTGGCCGCAATCATTGAGATACATGGTTTTAAAATTCTAGTAAATACAAAACTCATTTGAAATTCATGAAACTTGGCATGATATCATGGAATGGCATCTACATGTTGTGGTAAAAAAGTTGTCCCATTTGGGGCAAGTTTTGGTATAAGCTTCTCACAACAAGCCTCATGGTTCCGGTAGGGAATGTCTCACCTTTGTGGACAAAATGATATTCGTTGCCTCTTCTTGCTTTCAATTTTTTCTGGTGTCAACATAGAACAACAGGAGAGTCGTGTTAAATATTGGAATTTTTCAGGGTTCATTTGGACATTATTATGCATTAACTAAGTTTTCTATGCATTTATGTGCATAATTCAAATTTGAACTACATGCACATGCTAAATGGGTTAGAAAATCAAATGTGTGTCCTTGGTTGCATGCTTAGGTCCCATGCAAGAAATGGGAATGAATGTCAAACACCTCGACATCGTCGCTTGGCCGCAAACATTGAGATACATGGTTTTAACATTCTAGTAAATCCAAAACTCATCGAAAATTCATGAAACTTGGCATGCTATCATGGAACGACATCAACATGTTGTGGTGCAAAAATTATCCCATTTGGGGCAGGTTTGGGTATAAGCTTCTCAGAAACCAGAGCTTCTCACAACAAGCCTCATGGTCCAGGTAGGGAACATGTCACCTTTGTGGACGAAAAGATATTCTTTGCCTCTTCTTGCTTTCAAATTTTTTCTAGTGTCAACATAAAACAACAGGAGAGTCGTGTCAAATTTTGGAATTTTTTAGGGTTCACTACGACATTTTTATATATTAACTGAGTTTTCTAGGCATTTCATGCAGATGTGTGTCCTTGGGTGCATGCTTTGGTCCCATGCAAGAAATGAGAATGAATTTCAAACACCAGGGCACCGTTGATTGTCGGCAAAACATTGAGATACTTTGTTTTCAAATTCTAGTAAATCCAAACCTCGTCTGAAATTCATGAAACTTGGCATGCTGTCATGGAAGGGGACCCAACATGCTGTGGTATTTTTGTGTCCATTTTGAGCGAAGGCACACTCGAATAATAGCCAACAAAGGTATTTTGAAACAAATAGCTGCCACTTTAACATCTCAAACGTTTTGTATAATTTAAATCATCTGCATTCTGTTAACCATTCACGTGACACCACACCTGATAACCAACAAGTATAGGGGGTCTCTTGTAGCCTTCTTCGATAAATAAGAGTGTCGAACCCAACGAGGAGCTAAAGGCAGAGCAAATACTCCCTCAAGTTCTATCGACCACCGATACAACTCTAGGCACACTAGATGTTTGCTTCATCGGAAACAAGTATGTAACTATTTTGTAGGTGTGATGCTAGAACTACTTTGCAAGAATAAAACTAGAAGTATTTTGCAAGATAATAAAAGTTAGGTGTTTAGTAAAATGGTTTTTGTCAACAAGAAAGTTATTTGTCCCTAGGTAATCGATAACAAGTACCGATAATCATTCTTGCTATTCTATATGAGGGAGAGGCATGAGCTAACATACTTTCTCTACTTGGATCATATGCACTTATGATTGGAACTCTAGCAAGCATCCGCAACTACTAAAGATCATTAAGGTCATGAAACCCAACCATAGCATTAAGTATCAAGTCATCTTTATTCCATACGCCATAGCCCACCTACTCTGGTTTAAGCTTCTGTCACTCTCGCAACCCACCATAAGAGAACCATGAACATATTGCAACACCCTACAGCGGGGGCCCCTCACGTTTGCGCGAGAACGGAAGGCACCATAGGACAGCACCATAAATAAAATATACAATCATACGAACCAAGATCACAATTAACCCACAGGACAAAACGGATCTACTCAAACATCATATGATAACCATAGATCATTGGGAAATAATATATTGAGTTGTGCACCATGCTTAAGAAGAGATTATAGCGGGGAGAAGGGGTGTTACACCGCTGCAAAGAGGGGGGGAGTTGGTGTTGACGGTAGCAAGATTGTTGATGTAGATCGTCGTCCCGATCGTTGCCCAGCTGGCACTCCGGCGCCACCAGAAGGGAGGGGAGAGAGCCCCCCTCCTTCTTCTTCTTCCTTGGCCTCCCCCCTAGATGGGAGGAGAGTTCCCCTCTGGTCCATGGTCTCCATGGCAGCGGAGGGGCGGGAGCCCCTCCGAGATTGGATCTCCCTCTCTGTTCTCTTCTGTTTTGCGTTTCAAATCTGGACAGAAACCGTTTCTTATATTCCCGAAGATCCGTAACTCCAATTGTGCTAAGATTTTAACATGATTTTTTTTCGGATATAAGCTTCCTTGCGCCCGAAGTAGATCTCCAACCGACATTCGAGGAGGGCACAACCCACCACCACGCGCCAGGGGCCACTGGCGCGCCCTGGTGTCTTATTGGTTGTGTGAGCCTCCGTTTGTGGTGATTCCAACTCCCAAAAATCACATATATTCCAAAATAATTCTCTGTAAAATTTTATTGCATTTGGACTTCATTTGACATGGATACTCTGCGATACAAAAAACATGCAGGGGATAATTATTTTTGTTGAAAAGTTTCTGCAATTCAAGATTCACAAAGTTTCTATGGGCATGAACAAAGTTCAAGGCTAGCTCACGCTTCCACGGTGCTCGTCTATCTCACTTTCACTTTCCTTTTTGTGAAGTTTTAAGTTCCCCTCTATATCTTTTTGTTTTTAAACTTTGTAAAAGCACTCAATAGAAATAAATGACTCTCTAAAACTTCTGGGTTGTCTCCCTAGCAGTGCTTTCTTTCAAGCCATTAAGCTAGGCATACAGTGCTCAAGTAATGGGTCCACCCGGATCCCAAGGTATATCAATGCCAATTTTAATTAACAATGATTTGGCATTTAGTAGTGAGCACAAAGCAAAATATATCAAGTAATGACGAAGTCTAACTCTCTTCCTATGCATCGGCATGTCATACAAGAACAATTGATGCACATCAAGTAAAGGCCAATACATAGCATAAGAAGTTTCTTGCAATTTTATCGTGTTGGAAACATCAAGAGGTGGAGATGTAGTTCCTCTCTCATAATAATTGCAAGTAGGAGCAGCAAGCACATGCATACTATATTCATCAAAATCATCATGTGCAATGGTAGAACGCAAACCATCAATGATCCTTAATAAGAGCAAACTTCTTCGATATAGTGTAGTTTGGAGAATTCAAAAAGATAATAGGACTATCATGTGTGGGTGCAATAGAAACAATTTCATTCTTAATATAAGGAACTATAGCAAGTTCTTCTCGATAAGCATAATTCATATTGGCATCTTGGCCACAAGCATAGCAAGCATCAAGTTCATCAAAAAGGGATATTTCAAATGAATCAACAGGATCTTAGCAATTATCATATCATTGATCCTTCGGTAAGAACGAAGGGAAATCAACAACGTATGAGTTGAAGAGTTACTCTCATTAGAAGGTGGGCACCGGTAGCTAATCCACTCTTCCTTCTTTTGTTCTTCGCTCTCCTCATCATATTTTTCATCCAATGAGCTCACAGTTTCATCAATTCCTTCTTCCATAGACCGTTGCAAAATATTAGTCTCTTCTTGGACAGCGGAGACTCTCTCAATAAATTCATCAATATCGAAATTGAATTTATAATTGTCATAGCAATATTTAAGGATGGCAAAATTTTCAGGTCTATAAACATCATCATCAAAAGCTTCATACTTTTCAAACAAAGATTCAATTTCATAAGCACCCTTAAAAGCAAAAAATTCTTCTATTCGTTCCACATCATAATAATCATATCTACCATTAGCATAAGAATCTAAGGTTTCATTATCACTAAATTTGCATGAAAAGGGAAGGTGTTGAGCATTCATCCTAGAGTAACAAATAAATCATATCTCAAGCATAAATCCCGAGCATAGCAATGCAACATATAAATTTGATTCCATAAAAGTTTCCCTTTTTGTGTCAACCAATAATCCCTAAAGTATTCATGTTGATCCAAAGTTACTCCCATTATCAAGTTGAATGGAGTTTTCTCGGGATTATCAAAGTAGTGCATAATATTTTTCACATAACGAGCATCAAGGGTTTTAGGAGGTCCCCATCTCCATGAGTAGCAAGTACCACTAATTTTTTTGGTGTTTCGTGTTCCATATCAATAACTAAAGATAGAGAATAACTTAGAACATGAAATAAAAGCTACTTAGTGGTAAAGCAAACAAGCACACATGAGAATATTCACCCCACGCTATTGCTCCCCGGCAACGGCGCCAGAAAAAGGTCTTGATAACCCACAAGTATAGGGGGTAGTATGTAGCCTTCTTCAATAAATAAGACTGTCAAACCCAACGAGGGGCAAAAGGCAGAATAAATATTCCCTCAAGTTCTATCGACCACCGATACAACTCTACGCACACTTGACGTTTGCTTTACCGGAAACAACTATGAAACTATTTTGTAGGTGTGATGCTAGAACTACTTTGCAAGAATAAAACTAGAAGTACTTTGCAAGATAATAAAAGTTAGATGTTTAGTAAAAGGGTTTTTGTCAACAAGAAAGTTATTTGTCCCTAGGCAATCGATAACAAGTACCGGTAATCATTCTTGCAATTCTATATGAGGGAGAGGCATGAGCTAACGTACTTTCTCTACTTGGATCATATGCACTTATGATTGGGACTCTAGCAAGCATCTGCAACTACTAAAGATCATTAAGGTCTTGAAACCCAACCATAGCATTAAGTATCAAGTCGTCTTTATCCCATAAGCCATAGCCCACCTACTCGGGTTTAAGCTTCTGTCACTCTTGCAACCCACCATAAGCGAACCATGAACATATTGCAACACCCTACAGCAGGGGCCCCTCATCTTTGCGCAAGAACGGAGGGCACCATAGGACAAGACCATAAATAAAATATACATTCATACTGATGAGGACATCAATACCATTGTTACACCCACAGCCCCTACTGCTACATATATGGGACCGATTACTAGAGCTCGCGCACGCCAATTAAATTATCAGGTACTTTCGTTTCTTGGTAATGATTCTAATGTTCATGAGAATATGATGCTGCCTAAATTGGATACATTTGTTTTGCTTACAAATGAAGGGCCTAGCTTGGAGAAGGATGAACATTGGAACAAGAACGGAGTTACAAGTGATGATTTCAGGACTTTGAAGCCACCATAATGGGTGCATGAAGCCATGGACGAAATATACAAGATGCCACTTCATAAATTTCGTCCCGAGGCTATTATAGGTGCTGCGTCACCTTTTTATTGGGCCAGGCCCATGTAATTTCGAAATACATAAGTATAGGCCATTTTTAGAGTCCGTATGTGTGGGGAAACAAGAGATAGGGTTGATTTCAGACCCCTCCACCAAGGGCCACGAAATTCCCCCTCTCTTCCTCCATATATACAGCCCTTAGGGCACCGTTTAGACTTTGGGTTTTGTTTAGATTAAAAGTTCACCATAGCTGCAACTTCGCGTACTTCGTTTGTGTTCAACGACCAGACAAAGGCGTCACAGAACCCCACCTTGATCAATAAAGCTTTCATCTTATATTCGCAATATCCAGATTGCAATCTTAGTTTCTTGCTTGTTCTTCGTTTGCTCGCAGGAAACAGACCCTCGTGGTTAGGTTGATCGTGCTCCAGCGTGGTCAATAACCTCTCGGAGTTGGTTTAGCGATTGCTAAGGCGCGACATCCTCGCACGTTCGTAGTCGGATCGTCAAAGTCGACTTCCACCAAAGCGATATCCATCATCTCATTGAAAGACGGGACACCTTTGCCTCTATCAAGTGGTATCAGATTTCCAGGTTGCTCAGTGAGATTTTACAGTTTTTCGTAGTTTAGATCGAGTCTGTTCTTCATACCTATAGTCCACGAAAAAGCCAAAAAAATTAGGGTTAGTTCATCCCATCCGAACCAATCTGAGCCTTGCATAATCTTTTCTGTATTTGCTTTGTTGAATTTGCGGTTGCATCGTCGTGTCAAGTTGCTGGTCTTAGCGTCTAGTCTTTTAGAGTTTCGAGTTCTGTTCACAGGTTGTCACGTCGCCGCTGCCATATATCACCACCGCATCATCATCGTCGCTGTTGCCATATACCACCACCACATATTCATCGCCAATCCGAATCCATATACGCCACCACATATCCGCCACCATCACGCCAATCCGAGTTCACCTGCAACATATATCCGCCACCTGTCCGTGTCCCACCAGATTCATCTCCGCCACCAGTCCGAGTTCCACCAGATTCATCTCCGCCACCAGTCCTAGTCCGAGTCCAGTAATTGTTGCATTGTTCTCGATTTCCAGATCACGCGACACTCCGAGTCGTGACAGAGAAGGACTCCCCAACTTCCGAGCCATCCGCAGAAGAAAAATAGTTCCAATTTCAAAAAAAACTAAGTCTGGAAAATTCTGGCTAGGCAGTTTTTAGACCATTTGTAGACTTTTTCGAAAAAAATTTGTTGCGGAGCAAAAAAAAGAGGAAAAAAAAGAGAAACAAAATTCAGAGTGTGCTCCTCCCTTGTTTAAGTGCCGCGCCGTGATTTTGTTGGTGTTCTAGGCTCGCGTCTCTAGCACAGTCTAGCCTAGGACCAGCACAGTACCGTCGTTGTGCGTTTATTCAACTTTGCATCTCTGAATTGATTATTGCTGACCCTTTTCGCTACCATATTATAAGCCTTCCCAGCTCCACATACATCTACGTCGTGCGTTTGACTCTCCCTGGTAATCGCTCTATCCAAGCTTTGAGAGTTTTGACTACAACGGTTGCCGATCACCGCCTGTTGCTGAGTAAGAACGGGTAAGAATTTGAGTTTTGCTTGACGGATTTGTGACACCCACCACCACCACTTCTTCGTAGTCTGTAGGATCATATTCTTGTGTGTTTCTATTGCTGCTAACCATGTCAGGATCACAAGCCGACGAGATTGACTGGGAGAATTTATCGAACAAGGAGCTTCATGATAAGTTTCAGCAAATGATACCTGAACAGGTGCAAGATGTGCTGAACAATTTTGAAGAGGCCATGGAGAAGATCACTGGCCTTGAGAAGACGTTCGAAACAAAGCTCGATAACAAGTTTAATGAATTGCTCGCGCGTCTTCCACCACCACCACCCGCTGTGATGAGGACATGACTACCTTGGATATGACCAAAAATATTGCATATATGCATATTTGTCAGGTGATTTCTAGTGCAAACTATTCAATAATCTATTTATGTTATCCAGAACAAAAATACTTCACACACTTTTGTGTTTTGTCTAATTGCAGGTGTATGGGACATTTGTACAATCCACATATGAAGATTAGGAAGAAAGAGATGTTTATTTGCTGTCCAAAAAGTTCTCTCACGTCACTTTTGGCCCAAGAGAAGATAGAGTCCAAGTCTCTCACGTTCTGGATTCAGATTCGGACTGCACAGACATACCTGACTCAAAACGCACACAAGTTTTTCATACGGACTCCGAATTGGGTGATTCTTTTTTTTTTTGGAAACTAGATTTCGTGCACTTTCCAACCCAATTGGAATCACCTTCAAATTCATCCGGAGCGTTGAGTTGTGGACGAAACAATCTGATGCTGCAGTAGAATCCGAGTCAAACTACAAGTCCAAAGGTGTTACATCACCTCCACTTGGGCCCATTGGCCTTGTACGACCTAGATTTAGTTTTAGGCTGCCTTGGGACGTCCTCCCACCTCCTTGGCCGCCACCCCTTGCTCCTATATAAGTAGATCCATCTAGTAGCTTTTCCTTGGGATTTGTTTAGTTAAAAGTTAGCCATTGCAACTTCGTGTACTTCGTTTGTGTCCAACGACCAGACCAAGACCGCTTCCGGATCCCCACCATTATCAATACTTCATATATATTCGCAATATTCAGATTGCTTTATCATATTCTTGCTCGTTCTTTGATTGCTTGCAGGAATAGACCTTCGTGGTCAGGTTGATCGTGCTCCAGCGTGGTCAATAACCTCTCGGAGTTGGTTTAGCGATTGCTAAGGCGCAACGTCGTGCACGTTTGTAGTCGGATCGTCAAAGTCGTCTCCACCAAATCGATAGTTATCATCTCATTGAAAGATCGGGACACCCCCGGCCTCTATCAAGTGGTATCAGTTTTCAGGTTGCTCGGTGAGAATTTCCAGTTTTCCTAGATTAGATTTATTTTCTTACCTATTGTCCAAGAAAAAGCCACAAAAAAAGAGTTAGATCTATTCATCCTTGGTCCAAGCCAGTCTGAGCCTTTGCAATTTTCTTTTCATTGCTTGCATAGTTGAATTATCGGTTGCATCGTCGTGTCGAGTTGCTGGTCTTAGTGTCTAGTTCGTTTAGAGTCTCGAGTTCTGTTCACATTAGTCACGCCAGCGCTGCATCATTATCTCTTCCGCTGTCCACCATCCATCCATCAATTTCCACCACGTGCTACCCACCATTCATTGTCATAATAATAGTTGAGATCGTTCACATCTTCACTTGATCCAATCTGCATCTTATCTAGTTTGTTTTGGAAAGAGGGAGAAAAAAAGAGAGAAAAAAACGAGAAAAAAAAGGAGAAAAAAAAGTCAGAGAGAAAAAAAGGAGAGAAAGAAAAAAAAGTGTGAGGAAAAAAAAAGAGAAGAAAAAAACAAAAAAATCGGCACAAACTTTTTCAGAGGAAAGTTGGAGACAAAGTTGTTGATATATCCTGCTTGGCTGTTGTTTCACCTCATTATCTTTACTGCCGTTGTGATCTTCACTTATATCTTGCTGTCCAGAGCTACTTAGTATCCTTCATTGATGCTAGTTGTGCTACGCCGTGACCTCATTAATGTTCTAGGCTCGCGTCTCTAGTCCGGTCTAGCCTAGGACCAGCACAGTACCGTCGTAGAGCGTTTATTCAACATTGCATCTTTGAATTGATTATTGCTAATCTTTTGCTACCATATATAGCCAACCCAGCTCCACATATTTCTACACCGTGTATACGTACGGTCCCCTGGCAATCGCTTTACTCAATATTCGGAGTTACTTGACACCGCTAGTTGCCGATCACCGCCTGCTGCATGGTAAGAACTTGTAAGACATTGATATTTGCTTTACTGTGACCGTTTTACCACCACATCCTAGTAGTTATAGGAACATTATTTTTGGATTTTGTTTCTTGTTCTACTAATCATGACAGGATCCAGAGTCAATTCATGGGCTTTGTCGATCGCGGGAGACGTGCCACCACCTTTGCAAATACCACAACCGTCACGAGAGGTGCATAAACATCCAAATGCACGTGATCAGGTTAATGTATCTATACCACCATTTAATGGCCGTTTTAAACCTGCTTTATATATTGAATGGGAGTTCGACATAAAAAATATATTTGCTTCCCATAATTTTGATGAACATAAAAAGGTTAAGGTTGCGGTTGGTTCTTTCACTGATTATGCTTTGGTTTGGTGGAGTGAATATTGTCGGTTACACCCTGATTATATACCTACTACTTGGGATGATTTGAAACTTGCCATGCGACATACTTTCGTCCCTGCTTATTATACTCGTGACATGATTAAGAAGTTGCAACACTTAAAACAAGGTAGTGAAACTGTAACAAAATATTATGATGATTTACAAACTACCTTGTTGCATTCCTCTTTAGAAGAAAGTGAAGATGATTTTATGGATAGATTTTGGGGAGGATTAAACCGTGATATTCAAGAGATACTAATTCATGAAGAGTGTTATCCTATGGACCATTTGTTTCATCTTGCTTGCAAAGCTGAACAGGAAATAAGACGACGTGTTGGCCACGAGGAGAACAAGCGCACGATGCACATTCCAAGAGTTGATATGATTGTTCCTTCAACTACTAAGCATACTATGACAACCACATCCGTTGTTGTCAGGACTACATCACCTCCACCATGTGACACATCGCCCCCGAGAGTGGCTACATCATCTGAGTTGATCATAAGAGGTAATGACAAAGGTACTGATCTTCCATCTCTACATAAGAATGATGAATGCCTTGTCAATTTGAATGTACCATCTGATGAGCTACCCACTACTTTGATCACACCACCTATTTTAGAGGACTACGTTGATAATTTGACTTTGCCATGTGATCAAACAACTGAAATACCAACAATTTTGAGTGCACCCATTGAATTAACTATTGATGCAAAAGAACCAATGTTTAATCATTTTGATATGACCTCTAATCTTGGTGATGATTCTGTGTTGAATGACTTATTGCATGTTTGCGTATTTAAGCATGTTGTAGCATGTAAATTTGATGCAAGTAACGTTTATTCACCAATGTTGGGATGGTTTAATGATGAACATTGTCAATCTTTTGAAATGAATAAGAGCTTCACTTATATGTGCAAACTGAATTGCAATATTTTCATGCCTTCTACTTCTTGTGCTAATTTTTTGGCTTTAGATTTTATGAACTATGCAAGTTACTCATCTATTCATGTGTCATATATGCAAAAATCAAGGGAAGTAAAAATGGATGACATATACATATACAACATGTACACCTTGTCTCTTTTGTTAGCCACATTTCAGATTAAGCAACGCCGAGGACGGCTTTATTTTCAAGAAGGGGAGGATGATGAGGACATGACTACCTTGGATATGACCAAAAATATTGCATATATGCATATTTGTCAGGTGATTTCTAGTGCAAACTATTCAATAATCTATTTATGTTATCCAGAACAAAAATACTTCACACACTTTTGTGTTTTGTCTAATTGCAGGTGTATGGGACATTTGTACAATCCACATATGATGATAAGGAAGAAAGAGATGTTTATTTGCTGTCCAAAAAGTTCTCTCACGTCACTTTTGGCCTAAGAGAAGATAGAGTCCAAGTCTCTCACGTTCTGGATTCAGATTCGGACTGCACAGACATACCTGACTCAAAACGCACACAAGTTTTTCATACGGACTCCGAATTGAGTGATTCTTTTTGCATTGGAAAGCTTGAGTTAGTAGCATTCTTTGAAAGAATTTATCAGAAAATTGTCTCAAACTTTTCAAGAGGAAAGTTGGAGAGAGAGTTGTTGTATATCCTGCTTGGCAGTTGTTTTTCATCATTATCTTCACTTATATCTTGCTGTCAAGAGCTACTTAGTATCCTTCATTGATGCTAGTTGTGCTACGCCGTGACCTCATTAGTGTTCTAGGCTCGCGTCTCTAGTCCGGTCTAGCCTAGGACCAGCACAGTACCGTCGTTGAGCGTTTATTCAACATTGCATCTTTGAATTGATTATTGCTAATCTTTTGCTACCATATATAGCCAACCCAGCTCCACATATTTCTACATCGTGTATACGTACGCTCCCCTGGCAATCGCTTTACTCAATATTCGGAGTTACTTAACACCGCTGGTTGCCGATCACCGCCTGCTGCATGGTAAGAACTTGTAAGACATTGATATTTGCTTTACTGTGAGCGTTTTACCACCACATCCTAGTAGTTATAGGAACATTATTTTTGGGTTTTGTTTCTTGTTCTACTAATCATGACAGGATCCAGAGTCAATTCATGGGCTTTGTCGATCGCGGGAGACGTGCCACCACCTTTGCAAATACCACAACCGTCACGAGAGGTGCACAAACATCCAAATGCACATGATCAGGTTAATGTATCTATACCACCATTTAATGGCCGTTTTAAACCTGCTTTATATATTGAATGGGAGTTCTACATAAAAAATATATTTGCTTCCCATAATTTCAATGAACATAAAAAGGTTAAGGTTGCGGTTGGTTCTTTCACTGGTTATGCTTTGGTTTGGTGGAGTGAATATTGTCGGTTACACCCTGATTATATACCTACTACTTGGGATGATTTGAAACTTGCCATGCGACATACTTTCGTCCCTGCTTATTATACTCGTGACATGATTAAGAAGTTGCAACACTTAAAACAAGGTAGTGAAACTGTAACAAAATATTATGATGATTTACAAACTACCTTATTGCATTCCTCTTTAGAAGAAAGTGAAGATGATTTTATGGATAGATTTTGGGGAGGATTAAACCGTGATATTCAAGAAATACTAATTCATGAAGAGTGTTATCCTATGGACCATTTGTTTCATCTTGCTTGCAAAGCTGAACAGGAAATAAAACGACGTGTTGGCCACGAGGAGAACAAGCGCACAGTGCACATTCCAAGAGTTGATATGATTGTTCCTTCAACTACTAGGCATACTATGACAACCACATCCGTTGTTGTCAGGACTACATCACCTCCACCATGTGACACATCGCCCCCGAGAGTGGCTACATCATCTGAGTTGATCATAAGAGGTAATGACAAAGGTACTGATCTTCCATCTCTACATGAGAATGATGAATGCCTTGTCAATTTGAATGCACCATCTGATGAGCTACCCACTACTTTGATCACACCACCTATTTTAGAGGACTACGTTGATAATTTGACTTTGCCATGTGATCAAACAACTGAAATACCAACAATTTTGAGTGCACCCATTGAATTAACTATTGATGCAAAAGAACCAATGTTTAATCATTTTGATATGACCTCTAATCTAGGTGATGATTCTGTGTTGAATGACTTACTGCATGTTTGCTTATTTAAGCATGTTGTAGCATGTAAATTTGATGCAAGTAAGGTTTATTCACCAATGTTGGGATGGTTTAATGATGAACATTGTCAATCTTTTGAAATGAATAAGAGCTTCACTTATATGTGCAAACTGAGTTGCAATATTTTCATGGCTTCTACTTCTTGTGCTAATTTTTTGGCTTTAGATTTTATGAACTATGCAAGTTACTCATCTATTCATGTGTCATATATGCAAAAATCAAGGGAAGTAAAAATGGATGACATATACATATACAACATGTACACCTTGTCTCTTTTGTTAGCCACATTTCAGATTAAGCAACGCCGAGGACGGCTTTATTTTCAAGAAGGGGAGGATGATGAGGACATGACTACCTTGGATATGACCAAAAATATTGCATATATGCATATTTGTCAGGTGATTTCTAGTGCAAACTATTCAATAATCTATTTATGTTATCCAGAACAAAAATACTTCACACACTTTTGTGTTTTGTCTAATTGCAGGTGTATGGGACATTTGTACAATCCACATATGAAGATTAGGAAGAAAGAGATGTTTATTTGCTGTCCAAAAAGTTCTCTCACGTCACTTTTGGCCCAAGAGAAGATAGAGTCCAAGTCTCTCACGTTCTGGATTCAGATTCGGACTGCACAGACATACCTGACTCAAAACGCACACAAGTTTTTCATACGGACTCCGAATTGGGTGATTCTTTTTTTGTTGGAAACTAGATTTCGTGCACTTTCCAACCCAATTGGAATCACCTTCAAATTCGTCCGGAGCGTTGAGTTGTGGACGAAACAATCTGATGCTGCAGTAGAATCCGAGTCAAACTACAAGTCCAAAGGTGTTACATCACCTCCACTTGGGCCCATTGGCCTTGTACGACCTAGATTTAGTTTTAGGCTGCCTTGGGACGTCCTCCCACCTCCTTGGCCGCCACCCCTTGCTCCTATATAAGTAGATCCATCTAGTAGCTTTTCCTTGGGATTTGTTTAGTTAAAAGTTAGCCATTGCAACTTCGTGTACTTCGTTTGTGTCCAACGACCAGACCAAGACCGCTTCCGGATCCCCACCATTATCAATACTTCATATATATTCGCAATATTCAGATTGCTTTATCATATTCCTGCTCGTTCTTCGGTTGCTTGCAGGAATAGACCTTCGTGGTCAGGTTGATCGTGCTCCAGCGTGGTCAATAACCTCTCGGAGTTGGTTTAGCGATTGCTAAGGCGCAACGTCGTGCACGTTTGTAGTCGGATCGTCAAAGTCGTCTCCACCAAATCGATAGTTATCATCTCATCGAAAGATCGGGACACCCCCGGCCTCTATCACGCTGCACCTAACGCACCTCTCCAACAACAACAACAACGACTACCTCCACGTCGTGAAACAGACCTCCGCCGAGCAAGCCGTGTTCCTCTTGCGTTTGGCCAAACTGTTGGTGCTGCTGTTGATACTTCTGTGGCTCCTGCTGTTGATGCGGAGGAGGATGATTATGTGGGAGATTATGAGGATGAGGTTGATCAAAATCAGCACTACGTGCAGCCACCTGTACCACCACCAGCAGGTCGACCTCAGGTATATATTCGTAATGGTAGGCATGCACCACCACCTCAGGTACGAGATGATGTCCATATTCCAAAACTGAAATTGAATATTCCACCATTTGAGGGTAGATATGTTCCTGATATATATATCTTACTTGGGAGTTAGAAACTGAACAACGATTTACATGTTTACAATATCTTGAGGAGAGACGAGTTGCTGCTGCTGTTTGTGCTTTCACTAGTTTTGCATGTGTATGGTGGTCTGAACATTGTAGATTATATCCTATTCCAACTACTGATGAGGACATGACTACCTTGGATATGACCAAAAATATTGCATATATGCATATTTGTCAGGTGATTTCTAGTGCAAACTATTCAATAATCAATTTATGTTATCCAGAACAAAAATACTTCACACACTTTTGTGTTTTGTCTAATTGCAGGTGTATGGGACATTTGTACAATCCACATATGAAGATAAGGAAGAAAGAGATGTTTATTTGCTGTCCAAAAAGTTCTCTCACGTCACTTTTGGCCCAAGAGAAGATAGAGTCCAAGTCTCTCACGTTCTGGATTCAGATTCGGACTGCACAGACATACCTGACTCAAAACGCACACAAGTTTTTCATACGGACTCCGAATTGGGTGATTCTTTTTTTGTTGGAAACTAGATTTCGTGCACTTTCCAACCCAATTGGAATCACCTTCAAATTCGTCCGGAGCGTTGAGTTGTGGACGAAACAATCTGATGCTGCAGCAGAATCCGAGTCAGACTACAAGTCCAAAGGTGTTACATCACCTCCACTTGGGCCCATTGGCCTTGTACAACTTAGATTTAGTTTTAGGCTGCCTTGGGACGTCCTCCCACCTCCTTGGCCGCCACCCCTTGCTCCTATATAAGTAGATCCATCTAGTAGCTTTTCCTGGGGATTTATTTAGTTAAAAGTTAGCCATTGCAACTTCGTGTACTTCGTTTGTGTCCAACGACCAGACCAAGACCGCTTACGGATCCCCACCATTATCAATACCTCAGATATATTTGCAATATTCAGATTGCTTTATCATATTCTTGCTCGTTCTTCGATTGCTTGCAGGAATAGACCTTCGTGGTCAGGTTGACCGTGCTTCCGGCATCGTCAGTAACCTCAGGAGATTGGTTTAGCGATTGCTAAGGCGCAACGTCGTGCACGTTTGTAGTCGGATCGTCAAAGTCGTCTCCACCAAATCGATAGTTATCATCTCATCGAAAGATCGGGACACCCTCGCCTCTATCAAGTGGTATCAGTTTTCAGGTTGCTCGGTGAGAATTTCCAGTTTTTCTTAGATTAGATTTACTTTCTTACCTATTGTCCAAGAAAAAGCCACAAAAAAGAGTTAGATCTATTCATCCTTGGTCCAAGCCAGTCTGAGCCTTTGCAATTTTCTTTTCATTGATTGCATAGTTGAATTATCGATTGCATCGTCGTGTCGAGTTGCTGGTCTTAGTGTCTAGTTCGTTTAGAGTTTCGAGTTCTGTTCACATTAGTCACGCCACCGCTGCATCATTATCTCTTCCGCTGTCCACCACCCATCCATCAATTTCCACCACGTGCTACCCACCATTCATTGTCATAATAATAGTTGAGATCGTTCACATCTTCACTTGATCCAATCTGCATCTTATCTAGTTTGTTTTGGAAAGAGGGAGAAAAAAAGAGAGAAAAAAACGAGAAAAAAAAGGAGAAAAAAAAGTCAGAGAGAAAAAAAGGAGAGAAAGAAAAAAA